>NC_047575.1:29931635-30266635 GCF_011004845.1 Esox lucius
CAGAAGGTTTGCTGAAAATGGATGAGGTTCGGCATCTCCGGGGCTACGTTGTACAGGTGGGTTTTCAGGGCTCCGCTCACCAGCAGAGAGTAGGCCAGGTCTGTTATGTTGATGCCCACGATGGCAAAGGAGTACCTGGAACAAAAACAAATAGAGAGAAAAAAGTTGCATAAAATGCAAAAGAAAACAGAATGCAATGATGTGCAAAACATTTATCCCTCAATTTCATTGAAAATAGTACAAAGACAACATATCAAATGTTGAAACTGAGAAACTTTATTGTTTTTGGAAAAATACATTTGAATTTGATGCCAGCAACACGTTTCAAAAAAGTTCGGGACAGAGGCATGTTTACTACTGTGTTGCATCACCTCTTCTTTAAACAATACTCTGTAAGCGTTTGGGAATTGAGGAGACCCATTGCTGTAGTTTTTAAAGTGAAATGTTTTCCCATTCTTGGTTGATATAGGATTTCAGCTGCTCAACAGTTCGGGGTTTTATTGGTCATGTTTTTCGTTTCATAATGTGCCAAATGTTTTCAGTGGGTAACAGGTCTGGACTGCAGGCAGGCAAGTTTAGCACTCAGACTCTTCTACTACAGAACCATGCTGTTGTAATATGTGCAGAATGTTGCAATGTGGCAAAATAAGCAAGGCCTTCACAGAAATAAATGTAGTTCAGCATTAATGGTGCCTTCACAGATGTGCAAGTCACCCATGAGCACTAATGCACCCCCATACCATAACGGATGCTGGCTTTTGAACTGTGTGCTGATAATAAACCGGATGGTCCCTCTCCTTTTTAGTCCAAAGGACACAGTGTCCATGATTCCCAAAAATTATTTCACATTTTGATCAGAGATTTCTCTGGATTCTCTGAATCTTTTAATGATATTATGTGCCATAGATGATGAGATCCCCAAACTCTGACTTGTTGCAAATTGACCTAATTAGTTGTGTGATATTCCACCAGGTTTAGTTTTTAGCATTACAAAACTTTTCCAGTCTTTTGTTGCCTCCGTCCCAACTTTTCTGAAATGTGTTGCTGGCATAAAATTCAAAGTGGGCATTTGTTTTTCAAGAAATATTCAAATGTCTCAGTTTTAACATTTCATATGATGTCTTTGTACTATTTTCGATTGAATATAGGGTTTAAATGATTTGCACATCATTGCATTTTTGGAAAGGTTGTAATGTATATCACATTTTATATGAACTGTCGTTTTAGCTTGTACATTATTCTTGTAATGTGACTTAGGATCCTACATGTTTGATTGGTTTTCTTTTGAAATTAGAAATTTAATTTTAAAACCATTTGATTTGACAAACAACTAAACCAAACAGACACGCATGTGTGTACAACAGCTGAATCTAAATAAACTCTGACACACATACACACACACAGATCTTATCAAAGTTTAACCATGTGGACAGACCCAGGACACACAGACAGTGGCCTCTCTTATTTCCCTAACGCTCACCTCCAACCACTAACCTCAATCCTACCTAATGTCCCCAACCACTAACCCCAATCCTAGCTACGTTTAGCTGTTAAATATACCCTTTCAGCTAGCCCACCACCATTTTTTGTAAAGATGTATGGAGGTTGAATACTTTTGTTTAAGATTCAAAAAATGTCATGGAAATGTATGGAAATAGTTTCAGAAATGTGACTTGCGCAACAGACCAGACATCATCATGTATTATCAAAGTGATCAGTCTTTTTTCTCTTCTTCACCAGAAAGGTGGCGAAAACTTTCTAGAGAAGAGTATGATCAGTCATTTGTAAGACAAATAAAAGGGATTTATAGTGTAATTCAACAAAAAATAAAGGTGGTGGGTAACAGGGGACGGTGGCCGACATTAGAGGGTCGTATTCTTTAGCTAGATCACTAACCAACTAGTTGAAAATGTGAATTTTTCCACTGAAACTTCAGAAATGATTATCAATGACATGCTAGTTGACATTTCTGTAATGTCTGTAATAATCACTAAACATTGACAACTTGATCATTTGATTACTCAGTGCAAGAAGATATATTTAAAAACTGCTGTTGGGATGTCGATAAATAGGGGGTTCTACACTAATTGTAACAAAAATATTCCTTGTTTTACTATCCAAGTGTAATAAAACATGGACTGACACACACACACACACAAAGAGACGTCACAGCAGAAGTCTCAGCTCTGAAACAGCCCTTCTGCTGAAGCTAAATCTCCCTAGAGCTCAGGAAACCCTGTGCCCAGATCTCCCATAATCCTTTTAGACAGCACCATGCCCATGGTATGATGAGGACGCACGGACATCAAAGGATTCTTCCTAATATTCACTCCTTCACCATCCCCCTCGTCTGTCTTTTGTTGTTTCCTAAATCCTCTGGGAAGAAGGATTGTGTCTGTGTGTCTGTGTGTGTGTGTGTGTGTGTGTGTGTGTATGTCATAGTTTGAAACTCACCCAATGGCTTTATCAAAATTCTTCTGTTCCCACTCTGCTTTGCTCATTTTGCTGTCAAGGACACAAGAATGAGTATAAGTGTGCATCTCTAGCTCTGACATTTCCTTCCTGCTGAGGTTAGCATGGTCTCAGATTAGTTTGTACCGCCTTGTCAACTCCTGTAGACATAACCAAAGGAGCTGGCCAGACAGAACAGAAAGCAACCTCTGAGGTTCCCCAGAAATGTACAAAGACTTCAGCTAATGAAACAACATATTATAGCAATGTGACAATATCATGTCTAGTTTCTATATCAAGACCCCATTTCAAATGACAACATCCTCTACTGTCTAGATTCTATGACACAATCCAGTTTCAAATGACAACATCCTCTACTATCTAGATTCTATGACACAATCCAGTTTCAAATGATAACAACCTCTACTGTCTAGATTCTATGACACAATCCAGTTTCAAATGACAACATCCTCTACTATCTAGATTCTATGACACGATCCAGTTTCAAATGATAACATCCTCTACTATCTAAATTCTATGACACAATCCAATTCCATATAACAACATCCTAGACTAGAGCTTTCCTCATCTTTTTTTAAAGGAGCAATTTCACCTAATTAAAACAAGTGCTCTGTTTACAAAACAGGATTGACATTAAAATATGGGCCAGATCACATAAAATAAATTGTATTTAGAAATTAAGAAATGAAGTAAGGTTTACAATAATGGTATCTTGGATATATGTGGTAGTAAATATCATACGTCAAAATCTTCCTTGAAGTTATACCAAGGAAGATTTCCTTGAAGAAAAATATCAGGAGGGAAATGTAAAAATGTATGGCACATCAGCAAATGTTTCTAACATAATTTTTTGTATTACCTTTTCCATATAGTCTATATAAAAAGACATTTCAATTATCATAACATGCTTTGAAATGTCAGTATTGGTGCAGAGTATCTCTTCAAATAGCACAGGCAATGGCCTTGGGTCCAGTGCACATGTACTGCAGTAGAACGGGTTAGAATCCCACCCATTGCTCATTCAGCTAAATCTATCTGCTCTATCCTTCCCAACTTTTCTGTCAAATAAGACCGAAATGCCTGAATATTTACACTATATTTATGTAAAAGGCATTCTAAAAAGCATGGAGAAATACATAGCAACTGAAAACTATTACAAATCAATTGGTCAGTATAAAAGCGAAAGGGTGACATTGTACCTGGCTTCTTTGGGAATACTCCTATGGTTGTGGAAGAGATGGGAAAACAGAATGGGGGTGGAGAAAGAAAGAACTTGAGCATGCATGAGATGTAGACTGAAGCAAAGAGCCAAAATGAAAGTAGCCAAAATGCTTGTGACAACTGTCATCAAAGTGCGTACTATAAATATCAGTTCTACAGTGTCAAAGCCACCCTCGATACAACCTGTGTAGAGTCCTGACACGTTCAGTAGGGCACACAGATCTGAATCGGACACAAAATCTGACACAATGGCCTTTTTGTCCAGGTAGTTCCTCTCTGTTTCAGTTAATAAGCTGCGTAATGGACAAGGGTCAAGAGAAACTCCAACCATCACAGTAATTACTAATAGGTATTTCCCTTTTTTAAGATCTATTATATAAGCTAATATATAGGTTTCAAATCAGGCCATTTACATTGCAGGCATTGCATTGCATCTAGGGTTAAGGGTTAAGTGCCACTTCTTCAACTGCACAGTCGGGCCATCTGACTGTCATCCCATATGATGTGTTTAGCAATTATGTTCAACACCTACCCACACATCTCCAGATCTGGGAGGCATCTGCAATGTAGCTGCCATCAACATTTATTAAGTTAGCAAAAATGATCAGTAAATATTATACAAAATATCAATCATTCATTGGTGGACGCTGTAGAGATCATTAATCAGATGCTGTTAGTGGTTTAGATGAATCGAGAGCCAATCCCCACTACAAGAGGTCAAGGGTCGGGGATGGAAGGGGAGGAGACCCACCTTTGTTTGGGCTGCAGGGAATCCTGAAGAACCTGGAGAGCGGTGGCCTTGTCATGCTCAGCAAAATATCTATGGTACACAGGGGCAACATAAACCCATTGTCAACATTACACATTTCACATCAACGCTAGCATGCTGCCAGCTGCTCTCTACAGCTAAAAGGTATTATCATGGTGATTGCGGTAATGTGTTTACAACACCCATCCATATCCTTAGTACAAATGTCCCCTTTCACCTTACTGTCTTCAGCACGTGTCTCCATCAATACTCTGTTGTCGTATGATATCCGTTTCATTAGGAATTGAATAATGGAGAAATGCTATCATAGCCATAATACTGTGTTGACACACACTACACTGACAGGCAGGTATAACTGTTGTTCACTGAAAATCCCTAAGCTACAGGAAGTGATACCTGTGTGTGCCCAGATTATCACTTGGCAAAGTTTTAATAGGGCTGAGACTACAGGGACGTGTCTGGTGAACAAATTAATGACATATGTTGTGCAGCAAGAGTTGAGTGAAACAGTTTATTCAGTGAGTTTAGTCCTTCTGACGAGACCTTCCCAGCTAACTTGTTTATGTGTAAACTAATGTAGAAGGTGTTCAAAGAAAACGCCTGAGTGGCATGTCCAAGACTCAGGATCTTGATGAGAAGAAAAACATTTCTTGGGAAGTTCTGTTCTGCACTGTTCAAACAATAAAGTGTTTCCTTGTTCATGTCCAAGTCGCGTTTTTGTTTGTCCGACATGCCTCTCGATGTACATAATTACTCCTAATTAACACCCCACGCCTGCTTCCTAACAAAGCAGATGAGGGCAGAAAAACAGAAATGTCAATCTTAAAGAGGTTTATCCGTGTCAGATATATAGTTAATTTCTTCACTGACTCTAAAGAACAGATTATAAAGTGTCTCTTATTAAATTCCACTAAACTCTTTTTTCTATAATGTGTGCTGACGGTGATCAAGGCTGTGGAAAGTCTGTAATCTAGTTTGGTTTTATTAGTTATTCCTATTAAACACACTTACAGGAGGTTGTGTAGGCCCAGTAGACCCATGCCCCTGAAGTCAGTCTTGGGGTCGTTGCCTTGGAAACCGATCTCACACCACTGCTTGGAGATCCGCCCAGTGAGAGGTGAATCAGGGCGCAGCGCCTTCCATAGCTACAGCAGGAATAACACACACATCTACATCAGGGCCTTCCATACTGTAGCTACAGCAGGAATAACACAGACATCTACATCAGGGCCTTCCATAATGTAGCAACAGCAGAAATAACACAGACATCTACATCAGGGCCTTCCATACTGTAGCTACAGCAGGAATAACACAGACATCTACATCAGGGCCTTCCATAATGTAGCAACAGCAGGAATAACACAGACATCTACATCAGGGCATTCCATACTGTAGCTACAGCAGGAATAACACAGACATCTACATCAGGGCCTTCCATAATGTAGCAACAGCAGAAATAACACAGACATCTACATCAGGGCCTTCCATAATGTAGCAACAGCAGGAATAACACAGACATCTACATCAGGGCCTTCCATAATGTAGCAACAGCAGGAATAACACAGACATCTACATCAGGGCCTTCCATAATGTAGCAACAGCAGGAATAACACAGACATCTACATCAGGGCCTTCCATACTGTAGCTACAGCAGGAATAACACAGACATCTACATCAGGGCCTTCCATAATGTAGCAACAGCAGAAATAACACAGACATCTACATCAGGGCCTTCCATAATGTAGCAACAGCAGAAATAACACAGACATCTACATCAGGGCCTTCCATACTGTAGCAACAGCAGAAATAACACAGACATCTTCATCAGGGCCTTCCATAGCTACAGCAGGAATAACACAGACATCTACTATAGGCAGTGAAGCCAGTTCTTATATTTATTAATCAGGTCCACCATGTTATATCTGAAAAGAAGAAACTGTTTCCATGTCACAGCCTGAGATACCCTGGCCCTTTGAAATTATTGGTATTATGATAGCAGTTCGGTCCTCTTACGTTTTGCCAGAATCCAATTATTCGTCTAATGATTAATTGCCCCCACTATCTCCTCAACTATGGAGTACAGAAACTCCACCTTCCTTACTTCTTTATGGGTGCAGGCCTTGGCTACAGTATGTTGGCCTTACTCCAGAAATCCCAGAGGTGCAATTCTGCTATTTCAAACCACTTTTAATGTAATCAGAAGAGTAAAACTAGTTTTTCTACATATACCACAGATTTCAGCCTATAAGCATTTTGTGTAGGAATCACCCGGTTTATAATGACATGCAATGTAAATGTGCTATAAATCAAATGTGCTCCTCCTATACCTTCATCAGCATCTCCTCATGTTTTAAGTTCTCACAATCGTAAGGTTCCCTGCGTAGCTTCTCAACCTCCGCCACCAGGCCACGGTAGCCCACGATCTGGAACAGGCTGGCCTGGAGAGAGATGCTCAGCCTGGATAGAGAAACATGTTTAACAGGGTCAGCCTGGAGTTGGCATACTGTACTACTAAATGACTGTTCATTAGACACCAAAATAAAAGACTGGATTGAAACAGGGACGGGACTGGTCTGTTGTTTTCCCCATATATGAAACACTCAAACAATAAGCTAGTGTAGCCTCTGGTTGAAGAGAGATATCGATAGCTTGTGACCTTTGGGAGGTAGCATTTTTGATATAGCCTGCCCGGAGTTTTGTCAGTGTCAAGACAATTCTGTCAGAACTGTATGAAGCGTGTGAGCATAACGCTTGATTTTCCTGACTGCCACAAACCTTCGTGGTACATCTTGAGCATGCCGTTGTGAATTCAAACACCATGGAAATGATTATATAAACCAACATAAGCCTATCTAGCTCTTTATTCTGTCTCTCGTAAATGAACTGTGAGCAGGTTTGCACTAAAACACACCCTAGATTTAATCCTTGCCTACTTGTTTTGTTTGATCCTGGTTAGCTGTAGTCGGATTAGAGTAAAAATGTATTGTATTTATATAGTTGGGGCAGTAACATCGTAAAGATAAAAGAATACTTGTTGGCTCTCAGTACTGAATCACACTGGATCATTTTGACAACTCAAATGGCACATATATTTAGTTCAGGAAATAACTGGACACTGACACAAGGTTAGTTATTTTGGCTATTTAAATATATTCAAGTTACAGTTAAATAATAATAATATGGGGGTTAAAGTGCAGTATTGTGGCTTTCATTTGAGGGTATTCACATCCAAATTGGAGGAAGGGCTTAGGAATTACAGGCTTTTAAATGTAGCCCCCTCTTTTTCAAGGGACCAAAAGTAATTGGACAATATACTCAAAAGCTGTTTCATCAATATTTTCGTTATTTCTTCATCAATGAAACAGGTTAAAGGTCTGGAGTTGATTCCAGGTGTGGCATTCGCATTTGGATGCTGTTGCTGTGAACCCACAACATGCGGTCAAAGGAGCTCTCAATGCAAATGAAACAGTCCATCCTTAGGCTGCAAAAAACATCCGTCAAAGAGATAGCACGAACATTAGGAGTGGCCAAATCAACAGTTTGGCACATTCTGAGTACATTTGGTCCATTCTGGTACATTTTGTGTTGCAAAGCACTGGTGAGCTTTGCAACACAAAAAGGCCTGGATGTCCACGGAAGACAACAGTGGTGGATGATCATAGGACCCTTTCCATGGTAAAGAAAAACCCCTTCACAACATCCAGCCAAGTGAAGAACACTCTCCAGGAGGTAGGCACATCATTTTAAAGAGAAGACTTCACAAGACCAAATACAGGGGGTTCCCCACAAGGTGCAAACCATTCATAAGCCTCAAGAATAGAAAGGCCAGATTAGACTGCCAAAAAACATCCAAAAAAAAGCTAGCCCATTTCTGGAACAGCATTCTTTGGACAGATGAAACTAAGATCAACGTGTACCAGAATGACATGAAGAAAAAAGCATGGAGAAGTCTTGGAACGGCTCATGATCCGAAACAAACCACATAATCTGTAAAACACGGTGGAGGCAGTGGGATGGAATGGCTTCCAATGGCACTGGGTCACTAGTGTTTACTGCTGATAAGACAGAAGCAGCCGGATTAATTCTGAAGTGTACAGGGATATACTGTCCATTCAGATTCAGACAAATTCAGCAAAGTTGAAAGGACGGCGTTCACTTTACAGATAGACAATGACCCAAAATATACTACAAATGCAACGCAGGAATTATTTAAGGCAAAAAAGTAGAATTTTCTGCACTTCAGATTTTATTTATGATTGTGTTAATTTGTCCAATTACATTTGAGCCCATGAAATAAGGGGACTGTGTATGAAAATGGTAGCAATTCCCAAACGTTTAATACAATATTTTTGTTCAGCCCCTTGAATTAAAGCTGAAAGTCTGCACTTCAAATGCCTCTCGGGTTGTTTCATATCAAATCTATTGTGGCGGCGGACAGAGACAAAATTATGAAAACTGTGTAATTCTTCCTGACCTAATTGTAGTTAACAGATCCATTGTTGGTCTTACTGTGGGTTAGTGTCTGGGTTGATCTTCTTCAGGGTCATTATGTTATCAACAGTCTTCTCCACACAGTCTGGGTGAACACTGAGGGCAGACTGGCACAGCTGGGGAGGCACAAGAGGGTGAGGAGGAAGGAAAGGAGAAACGGAAAACGAGGAGGGACGGGGGAGGAAGACAAGCAGCCGGTGTGAGCTCCATTGCGTCATCACATTCCTGTATACATCTGTAGAAGTGATCAATGCCATACTACACCACACGTGTTTGAATGCCACTCACCTCATTCTTCGAGTACCTGAGGGAGGACTCTGAATGGGAAAACATGAGGAGGATATCCAGTTACTTAAAAATGAAATGCTAACCAACCTATTTCAAATCATCACTTTCTTTAAATGATTATTTAAGCCCCATTCCAGACGTCTCACGCAACTTTTTAACCAATTACATTTGGAATGTATTGAACGGTTCATTTCAGGCAATTACGTGGGCCTACCAATCTTAAGGGTCCTGCGGGCCCCTGGCTTATTGTTGTAGCAGATCCGCTGCAGCTCACACCGTCCTGTGATCTTCCTGACCACAAACTTCAGGCCTCGCCACAGACATTTACAGTACAGGAACAGGAAGAACTGTGTAACCACCCTTCAGGAGGCAGGAGGAGGTGAGAGAAATATTATGCGCACATTTATTGTCACATTTCAGCCATTTTATATATGTAGCTGAATCAGTGGCCGAAACCAAAACATACACAGTATAACATTTGCATTATGGCACTAAGGGGAGCATTCAGGGGCAAATGATATACAACAATATCAAAATTACCAAATAATGACATTCTAATTACATTTGATTAAATTAATTAAAAAGAAATGATTGAGAAGAAATTACAGATGATAAAATCATGGCCAGACAACCAAACCAAACTAACTCCACCTTTGTAACTTTCACAGCCAATTCAAAACTGAATAGCTTGGATGGATATGTTGATCATCACACACAGACCATACAATGAAAGGCTTCACAAACATCCAACTTAAAAAAAAACACTGCATAGGTAATCACTGAGCTTAAGAGATAAACAGTAATGTTCTGTTCATTAGTTGCCAACTAACAACAACATTAACCGACATTTACTGCACTAGTGGAATGTTTTACTACACATTTTTAGGAATGTAGAGAGGGATTACCTAATGTTGAATCATGGTGAATGAAAGTTAATTCACCCACTAATAGAACATGGGCTTTTCCCAAATTGATTGGGGTTTAATATCTGAATCTTACTGTGTTTTATTATTAAAAACTTTGTAATACAGATTATTATACAGATTGTTTCTGTCCTGTACAATACTAACATATTATGCCTTTAACCTAATGTCGTTGTTGAAATTGAAAAGTTATTTTGTAAGGCCAAATGTTAACAAATGCATGCCATTCATCACGGTTACAGTGTTCATTTTACTTGGTTATTTTAATTGTTTTGTTGTCCGGGGGTTTCTGTGGGGTCTAATCAAGTGTGCCAGGAGCCCCAAACCAGCTGTCAGACTGGGCTTTTCTCTAGATTAATCTCCTTTCCAGTTATCACTATCTGATGGAAGGTTTGGGGCTTTCCACTTTCCTTTACGTGATTGTGGAACTGAAGGATTTTTCTATTCCGTACTTGGGAAATGAGTGGACATAGTCTTCATTTGGTGGGAATAGTGGCACCTCTGCTCTAACAGACTCTGCAGATACATAGAGATTATGTATGATTAGATGAAAGAGGCCATCCTCCTGTTACACAGTGTCCAGACTGAAGCTATGCTTATTGGGAAAACCAAGCTGGTCATCAGTTCTTGTAACGTCTCCTCTAAAATCAACGGACGTCCTCCTGTCCTCTGTCACCTCTAATCAGGTTTCATTCTTTTCTGTCCTTCAATGGGCAAATACTGGAAACTGTAAAATATCCATGTCAAAAACAAAGCCCCAATACCATCACTCTCCCAGCCAGATGCAAAGAAACTAACTGACCAATTCTTCATCTCCTAGTTTACTGCAATGCACTGTTTAGGAGTCCACCAGCTAAATAACTACAGAGGTACCAAGGACCCAAGTCTGACAGAATGTATGCAAGATCTAGATTCTGTTGAACATTAGATCAATTTGCAAATAGACAGCATTTGATTCCATTAAAGGGGCTGCAGACTGTTTTATTTCCTTGCCAATTCATTGATCCCTGTTTCACCCCATGGCCCTAAGGCAAGACATCACAGTTGCGCACTTGTTGTCTATCAAGAAGTTGTATTAAAATTATTTGTATTCATTATTAAGGTTTTTCCTCAACACCTCAGTCGCAGGGCCTCAAAAGTATTTTTTTAAATGAATAAAGTGTGAAAATATTTTTCGTTTTGTGTTTGTCATTTAGCATGCATCTTGCTTATGTGTATGTATGTATGTGCTCTGTCACCAGTATTAAGGTTTTCTAAATGACCTGTCTTCCATATATATATATCACTTATTAACGGCATGCATTTTGTTGAGTATTGATTTGTTTGAGTTTGCTGTGATTTTGCTGTGGGTGGTCTGAAAAAAACACCTGTGTAAAAGGTTTGACTGATTAAGTCTCTCACGAACACGTCAAAGACAAAAACTATTTGCTGGATGTTAAAAATAACATTAACTTCTCTCTCATTCCCTGTCTTTCCCTCTTTCTCTGTCCCTTTTGGCCCCTCCCTCCTTCCTCCCTCCTTCCCTCCTTCCCTCCTTCCCTCCTTCCCACCTTCCTTCCTTCCCTCCTTCCCTCCTTCCCTCCTTCCCTCCAACACCACATTTAGGTTTGAGAGGAGACTCGTCCTGATGAAAGTTCTTCTCCAACTGGGACACAGAGAGAAGCATGACGTGGGTCGGGCACACAGCAACTTCCTGATATAGTCTGTTCTTGCGCAGTTTGTGTGTGTGTGTGTGTGTGTGTGTGTGTGTGTGTGTTACAAACATAATGGAGGTGGTGAATGAGGAGCTGTGGTTAACCACCCATACAGGCAAGAGACAGCAGTGACACAGTGAACACCACTAGGGCTTATGACTAGTTAAAAATGTGATAATAGCCAAATATAAAGCACATGACAGTATGAAATGATACACAGCAGCCTAGCTATCCGACTGAGCCCATTGATAACAGGCCACACATCCCGGGGGAGTATTTTCTCTCCCCACTGCCTGACAACAACACTGGCATGCTAAGTAGCACATGCAACGTGCCCTCAATCATACATTAGCCAACTCCGCTGGCCTGTGGAACAGCACTACCAAGCACGGCCAAGGGACACGGGAAGCAAATGGCACTTATTTTACACTTAATTAACAGAGAATGGTGCAATAAACAAAAATTCATAATAAAATCCAATGAGTGACAGTTCTATGGACAAAAACACCCTGTTATTGATAGAGGTCAGAGGATAATGGCCGGGTTCATCGAAGCCAACAGAAAGGCCACAAAATCTCAAATAACAAACTTTACAACAGTGGGCATCTCTGAACACACGACAAGTCTAACCTTGAAGTAGATGTGCAACAGCAGCATAAGACCATGCCAGGTTCCACTCCTGTCCACTAAGAACTGAAAGATGAGGCTACCGAGCGGATGTGATCACCAAAACTGGATGACTGAAGATTGGAAAAACATGGCATGGAATGAGAAATCTCATTTTCTGCTATGAAATACTATTGATGTTAGCATCAGAATCTGGCTTAAACCGAATGAATCCATGGATCCAAAGGTTCTGGCTGGTGGTGGCTTAAAGTTGTTGGGAACATTTTCTTGACACACATTAGGCCCCTTAATACCAACTGAGCATCATTTGAATGCCACCAGGCACCCATGCATTGTTGCTGACAATGTTATTCCCTTTCTAGCCACAGCTTTCCCTGTTTTCAAATGGATACTCCCAGCAGGACAATGCACCATGTCACTAAGCATGCATCATCTCAAGCTGGTTCTACGAACATGACAGTGACTTAAGTTAAACCCAATGATCTACAAAGTCCACAGATCTCTATCCTATAAAGCATATTTGGGATGAGGTGGAACAGGTGGTTTGCAGCATGATTTTGTGGCCCATGGACTGAATTATGCTGTTGTGTCAACGTGGTTCAAAATCCCTACGGAATATTTCCAGCACATTGTTGAATCCATGCCGTGAAGCATTTCATCTGTTCCAGAGGCAGTAGAGGGGTCTTACCCAATACAACATAGTGTACCTTATAGTGGCCAGTGAGTATATCTATTAGAAGTTAATAGACAGATTTTGCTTAGTCATAACTTACCAAACTACCACGCATAATGGAAATGTTAGAAAACACTGCAAAACACAACAAACCAACGTATGTTACCTTGTTATATCTACTAAAGCTATTTATATCAAAAACTAATTCTGCATAATTACTTGTCGTAAAAACGGTTACTGGGATAAACTATCATAAGAGTAAAAAATAGGATAGGCCTACGTGTAAAAGGGTGAACTTCCCATGTAATTCACGTTTCCCCTGATTTGTTAGCGGAGCTGTCCTTTCAGGACCATACACTTGGGCACGCTTTGTCACATCCATCCATCTAAAGAATGTGATTTTAATTAAATTATGTTCAAGATGTCTATTTACACTGTCGATTCTTATTTATTCGCATCGGACCAAAGTAGAACTACATGCCAATAAAGCCACTAGAGAAATTCGCAAAGACCAGTTGGCTATAGCCTAAATTCCACTTTCACTTGATTTTGTTGGCGTGTGTGAGTTGTCATAATACAAACAAAAAACGTATTTAGAATGCGTTTAGAAAAGCATCCTTTCCAGAAGGAGCCTACCTCAAAAAATGCTTCATGTTTTAAGGTATGTTTTGCCTCGTTCCTTCTTTAGAATTGACACACGGTCAATGACACTGTGGGAAAAGAAAAACAAGTTTACATTTTCTTCATAAAATCATAGAGAAACACAATGATAGACAATGTTTTAACTTTAATGTCTGGTGAATTGCACGTTTTATTAAGTCTGTACAGTTTCCATGGTGCTGCTGTTTTGTCGGATTAGCCTATATAGACTACATTTCTGTAAGCAATGTTAACCACATTAAAACGATGTAGGCTAACGTATCGGTTCTTCTGGTAAGGATACCTAATTAAGATTCTCAGCTTTAATAACGCAAATACATCTCACTGTTGTGTGGTTTGGTGCAGCCTATGTCGAAGCTTTATAGAACCCAAGGCACACCATGCATAATCCAAGCTCTCGATTAACACAAATCCACCCTCTTTCCTAAAAAGGAACGAGCAAATGAAATAGATCAAAAATTCGACTCACGGCAAAGAAATGAGAAGACGAATAAAGCCTAAATAGATTGCTGCTGGTCGTTACTGCGCGTTTCTGATGCGGTTGTCTTTACTCGATAACAGGTACCTGTGCTTCCTCCATGATAGCGTCACTGATGGGATGAGGATACCGAGAGGTAAAACCATCGCAATGCAGAGCCGCTGCCGCCGCGTGGTAGTGGAGAGCACCGCACTGCCCGTCCCTAGCTACGCGCGCTAGCCACAAAGACTCCCAAAACCAGTACGGTGCATTCGAATGTTAAAATACCTGGCACGTTACAGCCAATTAAGGTCAGCCGATTATTCGCTTGAATATTTCAATTGGCAACTATAACAAACGTGTTTTCTCTTGTTGGTCTATTGGGCTATAATTGAAATAAACTATTTTGTAAAATAGATGTGCAAAGCACCATGCCATGTGCACTAATTTACACTCATACCATCATGGATGCTGGCATCCATGAGCCCCACAGGACAGTTTTCCACTTCATCTCAGTCCATCTTAAATGAGCTAGGGCCCAGAGAAAGCAGAGGTGGTTCTAGATCTTGTTTATGTGGATTCTTCTTTGCATGGTTGGGTTTCCACTTGTATTTGGGGATGCAGCGACATAATGGGTTCACAGTTTTCGGAAGTGTTCCTGAGCCCATGCAGTGATTTCTACTACAGAATCATATCTGTTTTAAATGCTGTGCCGTCTGAGGGCCAGAAGATCACAGCCATCCAGTATTGGTTTTTGGCCTTGTCCCTTGCGCACAAAGCTTTCTCTGCTGAATCTTTTAATATTCAGACTGTAGATGGTGAGATCCCCAAACTCTTTGCAATTTTACATTGAGAAACTTTATTCTTAAATTGTTGCACTATTTGCCTGCGCAGTCTTTCAGAGCGGTGAAAGACCGCTCCCCATCTTTACTTGTGAAAGACTCGTCCTCTCTGGCAGGGGTTGACCCCCTTTATTAAGACTTGGACCCCCCAAAAGACCTAAAAACAAGACCTTATCTATAATCGTAAATATTAAAATATATTTACCATATTCATGCCTGGAAAAATATAGTAATACCATTTCAGACCATACCATTTCTCAACAAGCTGTCCAAGGCGAGATTTAGGAACCACTTTGGCAATCTGATGGTCCTCCACAATAAAATCTGAGCAATTATGGATCAGCCTCCATCCATGTGAACGTACACCTTTGCTACCATACATGTCAATCAATCAAAGATATTTAAATTGTCATTTCAATCAGTCCAAGAAATTCCATTCGGTACACATGCTGCAAACACTCTCAAGACCTAACATGTGCAAGCTCCTTCATATTGACCACCCAGCAGAGCTATTATAAATACTGTATGTTTCTCTTTCTTGATCTGAGTGGATATGTATGGTACACATGCACAGGGTATTGTTAATCCATGCAAAATCTTCACTGGCCCAAATTTGACTGAACGTGGATGAATAATTAGTCTAGATCCAGCATTTACTAAATGACACTGACTGGCTCAAAGTTAGGGTTAGGCATGTTTGTTCTCTCAGCCGTGTCCAGAAACTGGAAATATTAGTTGCGGTTGACTGACAAACATAACATTAACAATTGGTTGTAATACAAACCATATGTAGATATTGTTGTGGAAATTTCAACAGAATGAAACAAATCCAGAAACCAAGGACTTGCATGAAAGTTAGCAACTCACAAATTTGAATTCATAAATAGAGCATGAATACATCTTGTAGGGTAAAATGTCTACTGTTTCAAGTCATATGTATTCTCTAGCTATAGTAAACATTAACTGTGTACATCAGAGATGAACTCCGATGGAAGAATGCATTATTAATAGGGTGAAACATCAGATACAGTTTAAAAAATGCTTCATCCCATTAGAATTATGTCCCCTCAATATTTCTAGGTAATACTTTTAAGGCACCACACACCTTTGATCCACATTGTTATGAAGCATAATAGTTGGTCTGAATGTGGTATGTTAAATTGACTGATTCACTGTAGCATCTAGCTGAATAAAGACAACATCCAGATAGAAGAGGTCACAACATACAAGATAATAGAAAACTTTATTATCATCAATAAATAGAACTTTTGCAAAGGGATATTTTTGGCAGACAAAAATGAAATGTATCCATTTACCTTATTTTCAGAAGATCTGCGGCACCAAAATCATAAAAAGACAGTGACAACTGTTGACTATGTTGGTTGTAGCAACCTGGAACAGCTCAAATAAATATATAGGACCTGCCATTTCTAATGTGCTTTGAAAAATATTAAAAGAAATATTTAAAAAAAATAAACACCACACACTGATTTGTTTAAAAAGAAGGCAGAACATAAGTGTTAGAAAAATACAAAAGGAAAAAGCACAAATGCTTCTATTCACCTATAATAGGTACCTATCCAATTACTGCCAACCTAACAATCTATGTGTACTTTAAAGACTGTTCACCCCTTGACATAATTGCTTGTAGTTGGTCCTGATTCAACATGTAAAACTCTGCTATGGGCAGTTGGTCTGAATGGGAAAATGCAAGCCAACTAATAATTTGCTGTAGGCAGAGGTGCATATGAATCTACAATGGCATGTCTTCGTATGCATTGGTAATGAACGTACATACATTGTTTCTGGAGTTTGACGTCTCATAAACTATCGGTAACAGTACATAGGGCACTAGCCTGGTCACAAAGAAACTGCTGGTGCTGTATAGACAACTTTTATGGTCATTGCAATGTCATGGAATAAACAGATCTGGGAGTAGGATTCATTTGCAAGTATCATTGGTCTGTAGGAGGCGAGCTACGCTCTGGTCTAAGGGTTCCCCTAAAGGTCGATCCAGATGGAATGCTCCTTAATGGGAGTAAAGGCTGCTCCACAGTTACCCTGCATATTTCTAAGTACAGTTTGTTTGATCATGTACCCAGGCTGAACCTTTAAATAATCCCTTTAAGGGTGCTCCAGTCAGCTACCCAGGTATGTTTGGTGAAGAAAAAGGGACTGTTACAAAAATCACTTGTAACAATCGACATTGTAATGCAATTCAACAACTGTTATTAGGACTAGTTGCAGCAGTTGTGCTTGGAAAATGAGTGTGAGTCATGTTTTACCAGTAAAGCATACCTCCAATATTTATTCTGACGGGACTACATACTGGCTAATTGTCACCCCTGGTGTCCACTAGCCCAAATACTTGTAGATCTATGCATTTTAAACTATGGAACAGCCTTAATATAGATATAAGACCTCCCCTCCCCCTATCCAGAACATAACCATTGTTGGGGGGAAATGCAGAACTAACTCGGCAAATTCACACTAATCTTTTGGGTTACATCTTTGTGCCGTGTTCTTCTGTGAAGCATGTCAGCGTCTCAGTCTCTTCTGTCCCCCTTCCCTCCAGTAGCACTTCTGTGGTGGTCTCTCCTGGCTCGTAGTCTTTCAGGTAGACCTTCCCCCTCAGCTCCTCAAACTCTTCGCCGATGGAGGTCAACTCAGGCACAGGTGTGTAGGTGGGCATGGCGTTGAACATTACAAAGCCCACAGTGATTACCACAAATGACACAATGTACAGGCCTGAGAACTGTGGAGAGAGGGGCAGAGGTTGACATTTGGGTAGACGGTGAAACTAATTCCTCAGATCACAGGTCCGTGGCTGTATTTGCTCATTATCACTCATTTGGAAAGTCTCAAACTAATGTGTGAGAAGATGCGAACTCCTTTGAGGCTTGGGTGTTGGCTGTAGGTTTCATATACACATTATGTCAATTTCTTGTCTAACTAAACCACAGCTGCCTTTTGTCATCAAACAACAGGATCATTCATAGGCTTACTATATACAGTTTGCTTATAGCTCTTGTGCATTTTCTGACTTAAGACCACCCCAACAAGAAGCAAGTACATTTAACTCACAGCAAAGTGGAAGAGGAACATGCCACAAAAGAGGCTGAAGAGGTCAGAGGTTAGCAGGGAGAGATTGACTGCTGTGGCACTGGTCATCTTGACTACCAGGGGCATGAAGCTGTACAGGGCATACATGCAGAAGGCATAGGCCGCAAACAGCAGGACTGTGGAGGGAACAGCGGGATTCATTTTCATGAGGCACTGATCATAAATGGCGAGGGACTGCCAGTACTGGTTGAATGAAATAATAATTGGTAGATTGAGCTCAATTTCTTAGAACTATTGAAGCAAGCAAAACTGCTCTGTACAGAGAATGTAACTAGAGTCAATTAATGTTAACATGGAGTTATTACATAAACATTTTTACCATGTTGAAATCTGATTAATCAGGGAATAATTGAAATACTGAACATGGGTCTGATAACTGAGTTAGAGCACAATCGAATATGGGGAGAGAACTTCATTAACTTACTGATTTTCCAGTTCCATTTTATATCTGCTACTGCGTTGGTTTCCAATACAGCCCTGCAACACAGGACAACAGCTGCTAAGATTGTCAACATTACAAGTCTTAGACAATAAAATGTACAAAACACCTTCAAGACCATTTTGACGGGTAGATTTAGCCTATGGCGTCTGCTGGTTTAATGGCCAAGAGATGAAAATACAATCTGATATTCAGATGACATGGTGGTACCATAATTAATACAATAATTTACCAACATGGTGGTGAAGGTCTCTGACATTGCAGACTTTTATTTACACTAACAACAGCAACAGTTTTGGGAAAAGTAGCCTATGAGCCATGAGAATCAGTAATCCATGGCTTTGTTTTCTTAAAAACAGCGATAGCAAACCTCAGCTTACTTGAGCCACCACTAGCTAAACATTTTCTAGAAATATACAGTTGGAAAGTGTTTTTGAGATTTCTTACAAAACAGGATCACGCCCCAATTACCTCATTTAATTTTTAGCTAAAGGTGGCAAAAATTTGGTGATGTCCGCAATGGCGGTTTAAAGGAAACTGCTCCATAGATTACAGTTTTTGATGGGCCATATATTGTTTAAGGTAAGGAACCAACATAAAGTTGTAAAAAAGTTAAATGATCCTTTAAGCTTTAATCATGGGATTCTTGAACAAAAATATTTACGTTTTCATGTTGTCACAAGATTGCTAAGCTATTTGTCATCCGATGATGAATATACATCTGCCAGGCAACTGCTCTCTCACTCTCACTCGGTATATAAATGAGTGATGCTGATACTTTTGTGCATTTACTGTTGTTACTCATTACTAATTCTTAACAGCAATGATGCTGCATTAGCCAGTCCTTTGCTTCTCATGCTATGTTCATTATGTGATGGTAACTCAAGAGGGACAAAACTGCTGTACTGCCACGATATGGCATAGTGAACAACACACCCACAATTCACTAGCCCAGTCCAACCCTGGAAAGAGATGCAGGGATATCTTACAGCTGTATGCCGCTGATCAAGGTACCAAACAGCCCCATCATGCCCAGGAACTCCCCCCGGCTGAGGTTCTTCACAGTGTATTCCTGACACACGTTAGACACTGCATACAGTGCAGCACTCACCAGTACCAGACCGTCTCCTAGCAACACATCACTGGCTACAGCGAGGGAGAGATGGATAGGAAGAGAGATAGCAAGGGAAAATATAAAAAGGGAAGTAAGGTTATTTCATGCAAACAGTCATGACATGGTGTAAAATGGAGGGAAAACCTCTGTGAAGCGTTTTAAACTCTTTGAGCAATTGTCAGTCAAATATAATTTCCACACTGATTAGCATAAAACATACAGCTCCGGAAATAATTAAGAGACCATGGCACCTCTTTCTTTCCTTACCAAAAAAGTGGAAAAGGAAAGTTTCTAGTGAGGAACCCTTCTGTTCAAAACCTTCCTTTTTGACTTTTTGAAGAGGAAAGAAAAAAAGATGCATGCCACACAGTCAGGTCAATCAAGGTGTGGATGGGGGACCATCAAATCAAGACCCTGTCATGGCCAGCCCAATCTTCAGACCTGAACCCCATTGAAAACCTCTGGAATTTGATCAAGAGGAACATGGATGGTCACAAGCCATCAAACATAGCCGAGCTACTAGAATTTATGTCCCAGGAGTGGCATAAAGTCACCCAACAGCAATGTGACAGACCGGTGGAGAGCATGCCAAGATGCATGAAAGCTGTGATTTGAAATCAGGGTTATTCCACAAAATACTGATTTCTGAACTCTTCCAGAGTGAATTTTTTTTTATTTTGTTGTTGAAAAATGAATATGAATTTGTTTTCTTTGTATTATTTCTGGTCTGAAATCTTTTTTTTTTGGTTATTTTGATCAGTTGTTATTTTCTACCAATAAATACTCTAAATGACAATATTTTTATTTGGAATTTGGAAGCAATGTTGTCAGTAGTTTAGAGAATAAAACAAAACTGTTCATTTTACTCAAACATATACCTATGATTAGTAAAACCAGAGAATCTGATAATTTTGCAATGGTCACTTAATTTTCCCAGAGCTGTATGTGTGTATATAAAACTTTCCTTTTCAACTTTTTTGGAAAGGAAAGCAATAGGTGCAGTGTTCTCTTAATTTTTTCCGGAGCCGTGTGTGCGCACACGTCTATATACACATACATTTTATTATAATTATTATTTTTTGGTAGTTTAGTAGTTAATAATTGTCTCCCTTACGTTTCAAATAGCGACGTGTTGTCTCCCACAAATTGCACTCTGTTAACTGAGCATACCATGTTCATGGCTAATTGCTACCAGCGAGCATATGCTTTGAGGCAAACTATGTTAGCCACATGAAGGTAGCTTAATAATGTAATCAACGAAGTTAACCACAATAAAAAAAAAGTTTTTGCTCCCTCCCAACTCCGCTTTGCTCTGTTAACCTTAACATGTTGTGTTGATGTTAAAACTAATGAAATTAAGTAATTAAATATGCCATGCATATTAGTGGATGTTTGTCTCTAGTTTGAAAACTTTATTTAGCTTAAATTTCACAAAAAGATATTCAACCATTTATGCTATATATTATATCTCAAGTAAATATATCAAGTAGACAATTTCTAAACTCTTAATTCATTGTTTGGTCAGAAATGTGGCGAAAGCACAGAACAAAAAGGTAATTGACAGCCAAAGTATAATGTTTTGTTGATTCTAAAATGTTTTGAATGTTCCTAAAAATATGTTATGCTTCACTTGTATATACAAAAAAAATATGTTATAGTTCACTTAATGAAAAATAAATACACTATTGATATATTAAAATGTTTTGTCATAGTATTGAAATGGTTATTGAGAACCATGTGTAATTTCTCTGGTATTGTACCGGAGTTAAAAATTCTGGTATTGTGACATCCTTAATATATGCAATATATTCCATAAAAATCACATGAGAAGTTCTTACTGGATCCCTGGTCTCTCCCAGCCAGTAGGTCAGCCCCTACCATGGCCCCCACTCCAAGCAAACACACGGACACAGCCACAAAGTGCACCAGGCTATAGCGTGTCTTGAGGAAGATCCAGGAGAGCACCATTAACACTGGGATCACAAAGCAGTCCAACAGCTGCAAACAGAGCCAAATAGCGTTTTTAGCAGAGAAAATGCTGATTGCATACATAGTCTGAAAAACATTTGGATTTTCACTGGGGCAAACCCAGAAGACACATTCAGATTATTCAATATATCAGCCCCATTCCTAGATACATCCAATAGTAAGACATCCTTGACCCAAAAACACAGAAACAAAAACACAGTGTGCAGTGGTTTTAGTCATTTCTTACCTGTATGCTGGTCAACGTTGTAAACTGGTACGCTTTCACTACAGCGTAGTTGGCCTCAACATCGGTCAGCCCCATCAGTAAATACCGCCACCATTTTGTTTTTAAAATCTGAAACATATTCCTATCATCTATTGAAAGAGCAGAATAAGAATCCAGAGTGAGGCCAAAAACAGAACGCTTTCTTTCTTTGTAGGCCATACTACCCTTCATTAGGCACCAAATGGACCAAAACAGTCAGAAACAGACTTCGTGAAAATAACAAACACCCATTTAGGTTGTCCACAAACAAGATAAACATAAGCAACATTTATAATCAGGACGAATTACCATTTTACCAGCCCAGCCCATTACACTGTAAAACCTAATGTATTTTCACAGAAATGTTTCTACTAAGTGTACCTACATTTTTTTAAGTTTAAAATGAAAATGTTCCCAGCATGCACTGCTTCGGGTTGATATTTTTATTATCCTTTTTTCACATGTACATTGACTGATTCATTCATCTTAGCTACATATACATCAAAAACATGTATCTAAAGTAATCCAATCATGTAGTAAAACAATTATTTTGCACTCTGAAATGTTGAAATTATGTACAAATTACATAATTACATATAAAACCCATCTTCCAGTCAAAACGTAAAATGGATTCCAACAGGAATTATGCATTCCTTTGCAAGCAAATACCTTGTGGATAGCTTTGTGAAATTCTGGTGAAGTACCCACTGTACAAAACAAGAGACAGTCTGATCCAGTAAGAATCTACTGGTCCTTCAGTACCCAGAAATCTCAGCTCTGGTGTGGAACCTACAATTTCATTTTCGGAAATCTGGGTTTTTTCTAAAAGTTACGAAAGTTTGTTTTAACCATGACTTTCTGGCTACTGTGCTAGGATTTTAATCTGACAGTGCAGTGTATTCTGAGGACATCTGAAATGAATAGTCCATGAGCTATGAGGGGTTGCAAGACTTAAATAAGGATTTAGGGATATGTTAAGTATTCATAGTTGAATATTTTATAACAAGTCAAGGAATCTAAATGATAGAAAACGAATGTGTTTAATAACCATGTCTCCGTCATTAACAAATACAGTCATGGTCTTATAACTCTAGAGTTCTCTTGAATGAGCAAGGCATATTGGGAAATTATATTGTAGGTGTGGCTTAGTATATTACACAATTCCTTTAAGCAAGTACCACTTAAATGTGAAGCCCTGTGTAAGTTGTATCAACTGAAATTATTTGTGTGTGCTTTCTCAGTAATTTAATTAGTATGCAATGAAAACATACATTTTAATCAACCCTAAACATAAGACCTGCTAACTTTAATGATCTTAAATATATGAAGGTAACTGATAATTTTTTGGAGTTCTGGGACCATAATCAGGTTTAAAGTGTTGGTTACATTCTTAAATATCAGAAATTAAGATGCTGAACTGTTTGACTTTACAATCCATACTTTCTAATGTGCTTGAATATCTTCATCTTCTGACCTTTCTGGAGGCTGAGCGAAGCTGTGTAGGTGAGCAGCAGCAGGACGTAGTTGAGGAAGCTCTGGAGCATGGGCGTCTCCACCCCCGCTTCGGCCAGGTACTGGCAGCAGACTGCTGTGCCGCAAATCAGCATGGACAGAGCCTGCCCCATGGCGATGGTCTTTAGTAGACGCCTGCCAATGCCATGGTTGTTTCAATAAAATCCATCAGTCCCTTTCATTTGCACAGCAGTTTTGTTACAAATAGCTATGTAAACATTTTAACCGAAATATGTTTGATTGCACACACACACACTTTTTCAGTTGCATAGTCTTGTTGTGCTCACCATGTGAAAACGTCTTTCAGCTTGTAGCCGCGCAGTTTGGCCGTCCAACTGCCTCCACATCTACCGTCCCATTGAGAGCTCTCTGCTGGCTCAGACCCATCCATCTCCTTCTTAGGTAACCCTGAGAACCACATCAGGAATGAGGGACAGAGAGAAAGAGAGTTGAAGGGGAAGAAGACAGATTAGGGAATGAGAGAACAAAGAGAGGAGTCAAGAATTAGTGCTCATAATTACTACAGATTCCAGTTTTATGATTAATTCCTGTGTCAAAGACCCAGTCAAGCGATGTAGACTAATCTTCCCTGGAATGCATTATATGGGGTTATGCCTTATGCACACCAAGCATGATAGTACTGCTAAATCGCTTAACTTTTTTTTCTAATGGATTACAACTTTTTGGAAAGTAGATAATATTCATGGTTTCACAGTTTCCTGCTATTCCAAGACCCAATGCTTCATATTAAGATATATTCCATTCTCCCGAATAAAATCATTTTAATGTCAGCATGTCTGTTTCTCGCAAATCATCATGATAATCATAGTTATTGTCCCAATTTATTGATTTATCTTGGTTCTGTTATGGTTTTAGTGCCATTTAAACAAAAAAATGTAAAAGAAAAATAGAAAAGATAAAATATACTGCTCAAACAAATTTACGTAACACCTAAATCACACATCGGGTCTTGATGAATGAAATATATTACAGATTTAAATCTTTACTGTGTAATGCGTTGGGAACAAAATGACATAACAGTCAATGGAAAACCAAATTACCAACCGAATGAGGGCGGGATTCAAACTCATGCCAAAAATCTAAGTAAACAATTGAAATCACTGGCTGTTCCAACTTGCATGAATTTCTTCACGGCAACTCATAATGTGACTCAGTAGTGTGTATGGATGCCATGTGCCTGTAGGCACTTTCGACAACATCTGGGCATGCTCCTGATGAGACGGTGGATGGTGTCCTAGGGTATCTCCTCCCAGACCTGGATCAGGACATCAGTGAGCTCCCCCGGGTAGGGCCACAGTGTCGCCGGACCCCCCCATCTCAGTTCCATGGTGTTACGCTGCTATATTATTGTGCTGGGGGATATGAGGAATGCACTAACTTTTCTCAGTCTCCTCCAGTTTTAAATTTTAGGAGGAGATGAGGTCCTGGTCCACACCTGCGGAGTACCTGGTTTGGGGGGCCCATTGCTGTCCCTGTCCTTGTCCACCTTGTCATACTTTTGACCTAGTCTAGAATCAAATAGACTCTGGATTTAGCCCAGAGAAATTTATTTATTATTCTAATTGGGCTCTTAATATCTCACCTGGCACAGCCAGAAGAGGACTGGTCAACCCTCTGAGCCTGGGTCCTCTCTAGGTTTCTTCCTAAAATTCGGCCTTCTAAGGGAGTTTTTCCTAGCCACTGAAATCCAACACTACTGTTGTTTGCTCCTTGGGGTTTA
Organism: Esox lucius; assembly: GCF_011004845.1. NCBI lineage: Eukaryota > Metazoa > Chordata > Actinopteri > Esociformes > Esocidae > Esox > Esox lucius. The sequence goes on from NC_047575.1 coordinate 29,956,915, forward strand.
AGGCCGGGTGTCTCTGTAAAGCACTTTGTGACAACTGCTGTTGTAAAAAGGGCTTTATAAATACATTTTATTGATTGATTGATTGATTGATTGAGCTCCTGGACAGTCTGTGGCGCTACTTGGCGGCATTGGATGCACTAATGCATTCAGTAACATCCCAGAGGTTCTCAATTGGATTCAGGTGTGTGGAATGTGAGGCCTAGTCAATCATCAAGGAGCTGCCTACATACTCTGGCCACATGAGGCCAGACATTGTCCTGCACCAGGAGAAACCCAGGGCCCACTGCACCAGCGTAAGGTCTGATGATAGGTCTGAGGATTTCATCCTGGTACCTAACAGCATTTAGGGTACCGTTACACTGACATGGAGGTCTGTGTGACCCTATAAGGATATGCCTCCCCAGACCATCACTGACCCACTGCCAAACCGGTCAGATGAGGTTGCAGGCAACATAACGTTCACCACGGCGACTCTTTCATATCTGTCACGTGTTCAGTGTGAAACTGCTCTCATCTGTGAAGAGAATGGGGTGTCAATGCGGACCCGCCAATTCTGGTGTTTTCAGGTGAATGCCAACCGAGCTGTACAGTGCTGGACTGTGAGCACAGGTCCCACTAGAGCAGGTCCCAATAGAACAGGGATGTCCAAAGAGTTCCACGGAGGGCCGTGTCAGCAGGTTTTTCCTATAAATTGGTTCCCAGTTCACACCTAAACAACCAGGTGAGGGTAGAAACTAACCAATTAGTAACCTAATTAGTCAATCAAGGAAGCAATTTTCTGTAGCCACCACCTGCAAAACCATTCCCTTTTGGGGGGTTGTCTTGCTGTTGCCTCTCCAGTGCACCTTTTGTCAGTTTCATTTGCATCAAAACAGGTGACACTGATTAACAACTGCTTATGCTTCCTAAATAGACAGATTTATATCCCCTGAAGTTTAACTGACTTGGTGTTTTACTGTGATGATTGTGTTCCCTTTTTTGAGCTGTGTACAATAGGAACATCATCTGGTGAAGTAACAGTGGGATTCCGTTTCCCGAGCCAAGCAACTGAAATCTTTCGTTGTGTATGCAAGTCTATAGAGATACACGACTACTGAAAGCAATACATTACTCACCATCTGTCAAAATGGAAAGCGGTATATCTTCAAAACACATGGCCAATTAAAATACATAGAACACAATTTAAAACCAAGGCTTTCAGCTGAGATCCCCAACGAATCTCCTATACGATCTAGCAATCTAGGCATCGTTATCGTCGAGCGCCGCTGCATTCATATGGATGGGATAATTACTGCCAAACTAAATAGTATAACTAACGTTTCTTACTTACCAGCATAGATTAACGTCTTCGCTCCGGTAATTTAAAGTTTGGGGCAAATCGACCGTTACCTACACATGTCATCATTCTCGAGGCCAAAAGCAGTACAGAAATGGAGACATCTGACTCACACAAACGCATGACTTTTTTCCGGGCTAGTCAACTTATTGACTCCGCCCAGCGAATGGAGTCCCCAGGAACAAGACAAATACATTAACTAGATTTTTTTTGTTCCTTTCGAGGTGGTGGGCCGCAATGGAACAGCCTTTTCCATTTCGAACAGAACAAAAATAGGAGGCGTGTCTTCGACTCAGATGTCTCTTTTTTGCATGGTCTCTGGCTAAAAGCATTAGGGCGGCAGTGCATGAATGGGTCTATCTAACTTGATTGCGCAATGGACCGCCTCCTGGTGTGAGATTTACCAAGGAGCAAGTCTGTCACGTCAATCAGAAAATCGTAGAAAGGAGGAGACATGAATGCCATTTAATATTTGGTTCTCTGCTGTGGAGATGTTTGACAGTTTAGGTTGTCATGCAGTGTCAAGTGGTTGCTATGCTAATCGCCCTAGAAAGCTATGAGTCAAGATACCACGTGTTTTAGTGTAACATTAAAAAAAATATACCCTATTGCAAAGAACAAGTTATATATATTAGACCTGGAAAAATAGTTGTATTTGTTATTTACGTAGTTGGTATTAATCTGTGTATGCAGTCCGCAATTAATTCTCAAACATTTCCTGAAGGAATGAAATCCACGTCAAACTATAAACAATGCACCGCCAGCTCTAGGTCCATTGACACCAATAGGGTAATATAATCGATAGGCCTATGGGTAATTACGAAAATCTGAGACGTTTGTTGTCTTCCTCAAAAGTATCTCTGGGTCAAAATATTGGCGCTGTGTTGGAGTGTACTTGCAACCTAACTACGACGTGGTGCTGAAGGGACAACTCCTTGCGCTACAGAACAGCGCAACGATGTAGTTAATATTGTTTATTATTAGTACCTACTGAGCATCTCATCTACACTAACATGGAGTTGTAAAAGTAACCTTTACAGTTTAGACAACACACACGAAAATTGTTCTGCAACATCTAACAGATGTGAAATGTGTGTGTATATATATATAGAGAGAGAGTGCACGCCTTTTCTGAGTTCTAACTTTTCTGTGAAGGCCTGGTCCTTATGTAAACAAGACCATGGTGGAATAATAACAACGCCTATGTTATTGTCGAGAAACGGATATCTGGCCGTCCTTGAAGCATTGAAAACAATGTAGTTTGTTGAATTTCACTCTCCTGCAGGTCTGTGAGTCTGTTAACCCACCGTTTGCCATTTAGCAAACTATTTAACACTAGCTACACCTATAATGTAACAATTCAGAATTACATGTTAGCTAGAAAATATAAAATGTTACTGTATAATATAAAAATGTAACCTATAGGCTCACTATAATTGTCATGAATGAATGCTTATGAAATAAAATAAAATTTTCATTTAACAATTAAAAACTAAAGTAATTTAGTTTGTATTACAATTACAATTTGCATTACACATCTCGGAACTAATAATTACACTTACACTGCATTAATATTAAAATTGCTAGGTGGAACACACACATAACCCACTAAAGATTTCACTCCACTCAAAAGTAGAATTTAGTATTGTTAGTTCTAAAAAGGAAAAGTGTTTTGGAGTTAATTACATGGACTATTACACAACTTTGCATTAGTCATAGTGGGTACAGTGGATATAAAAGGTCTACACACCCCTGTGAAAACGCAATTTTTTTGTGATGCAAAAGAATGAGACAAAGATAAATCATGTCTGAACTTTTTCCACTTTTAATGTGATCTATAATATGAACAATTCAACTGAAAAACAAACTGAAAACCTCAAAGGGGAAAAATGAAAAATGAAAAGTAAAAACCTTACAATAACCTGGTTGCATAAGTATGCACACCCTCTTATAACTGGGGATGTGGCTGTGTTCAGAATTAACCAATCACATTCAAAATCATGTTAAATAGAAGTCATTACATACCTGCCATCATTTAAAGTGACTCTGATTAATCACAAATAAAGTTCAGCTGTTCCTGTAGGATATTCCTGACATTTTCTTAGTTGTATCTCAGAGCAAAAGCCATGATCCACAGAGAGATTCCAAAGCATCAGAGGGATCTCATTGTTGAAAGATATCAGTCAGGAGAAGGGTACAAAGGAATTTCCAAAGCATTAGATATACCATGGAACACAATGAAGACGGTCATCATCAAGTGGAGAAAATATGGCACAACAGAGACATTACCAAGAACTGGACGTCCCTCCAAAATGTATGAAAAGACGAGAAGAAAACTGGTCAGGGTGGCTTCCAAGAGGCCTACAGCAACATTAAAGGATCTGCAGGAACTTCTGGCAAGTACTGGCTGTGTGCTACATGTGATAATCTCCCGTATTCTTCATATGAATGGGGTATGGCAGAGGTGTCAAACCGGTTCCACGGAGGGCCGAGTGTCTGCAGGTTTTTGCTCTCTCCTTGTACTTGATTGGTTAATTAGGTCACTGATTGGTTAGTTTCTACCCTCACCTGGTTGTGTAGGTATGAACTAGGAACCAATTTATAGGAAAAACCAAAAACCTGCAGACACTCGGCCCTTTGTGGAACCGGTTTGACACCTGTGGGGTATGAGGTAGGGTGGCAAGACGGAAGCCATTTATTACAAAGAAAAACATCCAATCCCGGCTGAAGTTTTCAAAAACAAACATCAAGTCTCCCAAAAGCATGTGGGAAAATGTGTTATGGTCTGATGAAACCAAGGTTGAACTTTTTGGCCATAATTCCAAAATGTATGTTTGGCGCAAAAACAACACTGCACATCACCCAAAGAACACCATACCCACAGTGAAGCATGGTAGTGGCAGCATCATGATTTGGGGCTGTTTTTCTTAAGCTGGAACCAGGGCCTTAGTCAGGGTGGACGGAATTATGAACAGATCCAAATACCAGGCAATTTTGGCACAAAACCTTTAAGTCATTGTTAGAAAGCTGAAGATGAAGTTCACCTTTACCACGACAACAACCCAAAGCAACCACATCCAAATCTACAAAAGCATGGCTTCACCAGAAGAAGATTAACGTTTTGGAATGGCCCAGCCAGAGCCCAGAACAGAATCCAATTGAACATCTGTGGGGTGATCTGAACTGGGCTGTGCACAGGAGATGTCCTCGCAATCTGACAGATTTGGAGCGCTTTTTCAAAGAAGAGTGGGCAAATATTGCCATGTCAACATGTGCCATGCTAATAGACTCCTACCCAAAAAGACTGAGTGCTGTCATAAAATCAAAAGGTGCTTCAACAAAGTATTAGTTTAAGGGTATTTTTCAATTGGATTGTTCACATTATAGTTCACATTAAAGGTGGAAAAAGTTCTGACATGATTTATCTTTGTCTCAAGAACCTGGCATTTTACTTTTTATATCCATTGTCAAACTATCCAACCTTGAAAATTGGAAAAGATATGACACCAGGTAGACCTATCGCCTATCATTGTTCTGCGAAAGATGCATCAATAGTAGATAACTAAATCCATTTTTTTTATGGGTCAGCTAATATTATTGTTAATAAAATCTGTTAATACCAGTCATCCAATCAACCATCCAGTCAACCAAAACCGGAGAAAATTAAACTAGTGCTTCATCGTCACTTTTCTGGCATTTTAACAGGGGTTTAAAAATTACATCCACTGTATATGAAGGACAAATGGCTATACTGGCAAATAAGCCTATACAATTAAAATACTTTGTCACTATGTCATACTTTGTTACTCACCAAATTAGGTATTAAAAAAAAGTATAAAAACCTTCAACAAATGACCCCTCATTAGGTACAGTATGAAACTTATATTCTATTTAAGCTAAGAGTCTTACCTGCTGCGGTAGCCTGTTTTGTTCCTGCTTGCCTAAACTGAATGTGTCAGTATGAAGTCAAGGACTCGAAAGAACTCCTATCCCTTCCTACAGTGCAGTGCACCACAGAAACACATGCACTGGTAGATTTCTTTGTGTGATTTCTTTAGCTAAATCTCCATGCGCACCTTTTTCTAATTAATTTTTGAATAGTCTTTTGGGTTTACATGATATAATTAAACATTAGAGTAGTATTTAAATATGTATGCTATGTAGGTTTGTTTAGTCTAAATAATATGAAGGCAGTAATGTGGGTGAAAATTACTAGAAAAATAAATGTAAATCAGGTGTTATTACCAGTCTTGAATAATTATTTGCAGCACTGCAAAAAGTGGCAAAGTTTAGGAAGTAGGAATGGTGGCAAAAAGCTGATTTGAAACTATGTAAGTTAAACTGGGAACATGTCAACATTGGTGTTTTTTTCTTAACTTTGGTCCTTCCCTATTCTTCATTGCAGCGCCCCACTGTCCCCTGCCTGCCACACTTCTCTTTGTTTAAATGAGTGGGGCTACAATTTTTCAAAGCTTCTGATAGAAGCAGTTTAGATTAATTGAAAGGTTATCTTATGGAGCACCAAGCTGACCACCACAGTCTATGTTTGACCAATGACTCTGCCACTTGTGGGTGGAAAGTCTGTTTGTGGTGACTACAAGGACCAAAAATACTTAGAAAGCCTCCATTGGTATCTAAAAATGCTGGTTAGAAAATGAATAGGTTTAGGCAAGGGTTAAGGTTAGGTATCAAAATAATGGGGTCATGGTTAGAAGAAAGAAGCAAATCACCTCTCCATGGATTGAGACTTGTAACCATTGGAGTGAAGGTTGAGAGTGTCTCCACTTGTCCTCCATCCTTGACCACAATGTCCTACTAAACAGTAACACTTTTTAACTGATCCACTCACCCCTGCCCCTAGCAGTTGTTCTGTATCCGAACGTAACATACAGATGCATCTAAATAAATATATATATTGTGGAAAGATGTTTTCTTTTCCATAATTCAAATCAAAAAGTGACACCTTATATTCTAGATTCATTACACATAAAGTGAAAGAAAGTCAAACCACTTACATTTAAATCTTGATGATTACTACTTACAGCTCATGGAAATAAAAAAAATCCAGTATCTCAAAATTCAGCCATAGAAATAATTAAGGAAACATTGAAAAGTTGAAAAGAAAGGTTTTGAGTGAGGAACAGATGGGTTAAAATTAAGAGACCACTGCAAATTGAACGTTTCTGTTCCTCACTCAAAACTTTCCTTTTCAACTCTTATTAGAATAAAGAAAATACAGTGGGGCAAAAAAGTATTTAGTCAGCCACCAATTGTGCAAGTTCTCCCACTTAAAAAGATTTTAAAAATGTATTGGTAAGTTATGGTGGAAAATATGTATTTGGTCAATAACAAAAGTTAATCTCAATACTTTGTTATATACCCTTTGTTGGCAATGACAGAGGTCAAACATTTTCTGTAAGTCATTACAAGGTTTTCACACACTGTTGCTGGTATTTTGGCCCATTCCTCCATGCAGATCTCCTCTAGAGCAGTGATGTTTTGGGGCTGTCGCTGGGCAACACAGACTTTCAACTCCCTCCAAAGATTTTCTATGGGGTTGAGATCTGGTGACTGGCTAGGCCACTCCAGGACCTTGAAATGCTTCTTACGAAGCCACTCCTTCGTTGCCCGGGCGGTGTGTTTGGGATCATTGTCATGCTAAAAGACCCAGCCATGTTTCATCTTCAATGCTCTTGCTGATGGAAGGAGGTTTTCACTCAAAATCTCACCTGGGCTTCCATAACACATTTACACATTTACACATTTACATATGTGCCCTGAATATGTTCATGAAATATGTAATTTGCGCTTCTCACAATATCTTAATAAAATGCATGTCATATATTTTAACACTGAATATTATGTGTTTAAATAATTAAACATATAGCTCTGGAAAAAAATTAAGAGACCCCTCCTAATTTCCTTGAATCAGCATCTCTACATGTATGGCAGCTATTCCATTCCAGTGTCTGTTAAACTCCAACACAGGAACACCTCATTTTACTTAATGAGGTACTGATTAGGTGACTACCTGAACCAAATCTAATTTAACATGGAAAAGTATAAAAACCACTGCTGTGGTCATCATTATCCTCTTGAAATAGGACCAGCTGGATGGCAAAAACAGTGCAAGTAGTACCTCAAAGGTAATTAGAATTACAAAAATAACTATTCAGCATGACAAAAGAGTTGAAAAGAAAACATTTGAGTCAGGAAAAGAAGGGTTCAACTCTGGCTTTACTGACAGAGGGATACAGTGAGCGTCAGGTTGCTTCCATCCTGAAAATTTTAAGGATGGTCAAGCAACAGACATTGGGGAAAACAAAGCTACAGACTGGCAGAGGGCGAAACCGACTGTCCACTGACCAAGATGACCGTCAACTCATTCGAATGTCACTTAACAACCACAGCATGACATCAAGTGACCTACAAAAAGAATGGCAAACAGCAGCTGGGGTGAAGTGCATGACAAGGACGGTTCGAAACAGGTTCCTAGGGGCAGGGCTGAAGTCGTGCAAAGCTAGAAAAAACCCCTTCAAGAATGAGAAGCAAAGAACAGCCAGGATGAAGTTTGCAAAAGACAATAGAGGAATGGAATAAGGTCATCTTCTCTGACAAGTCGAATATTCCGTTTTTTTCAGTGAAAGCTGTGATAAAAAAATCAGGGTTATTCCACCAAATATTGATTTCTGAACTCTTCCTAAGTTAAAGCATTATTATTGTGTTGTTGAAAAATGTATATTAATTTGTTTTCCTTGCATTATTTGAGGTCTGAAAACGATGCATATTTTTTGGTTATTTTGACCAGTTGTGGTTTTCTACAAATAAATACTAAATGTTGACTCTGGTATGACAGCTGAATACAATATGGTGGTTAAGTATGTGGATCTAGAGGGTCACATCTTAAAATAATTGGCATACCTGAATAACTTGAGAAGGGTTCCCACCCCACAGCCTTCCTGTCCAGTTTCCTCATAGAGCTCCTGGGTGACACTGTTCTTCAATTGCTTGTTTGTTTGGACCACACCTCCAGGAAACCAATTGTCTGGGCGCCAGCATTAGCAGACATTCCACGATTATCAAACATAAGAGCTAATTCTTAGTGACAGGAGATCTAGTAACCCACTGAAGTTCTGGAATTGGCTCTTAAGAATCTTCAAAGACTTTTCATTGTCAAAATAGAGCACAAAATGCAGCCAAGTGATGACCCAATTCTAAGAAATTGGATATGTGTCCAGCTCTACACTTCCCTGGCAGGCATCGCATGATGTCTAATGGTCAGCAACTGTTCCTTGTCTCACTTCATGATGAAGAGGATGACTTGCAAAACAATTATTTTGACTATTCTTTCAGTGTACGTAGCTTGAGCGTTTTGCCAGTTACAATAGACATCAATGTTGGATGTGGTTATGCTGGGTGTTTTGGCCGAACACAGTCTTATCTTTTCCCCATGTACTTCAACTTTGGTATAAAAATGTAATTACTTTTTACGCAGGCAAATGTCTCACAAATGAATTAGTAGAGCCTTTTAATTCAAGCATCCATCTTTTGCAAATGAATGCTTTAGACACATACCCACAATTAATGAAACATTGTAGGTTTATTACTATCTAAGGAAATGGGATTAGATTGGTACAGTTAGGACACAGTTTTCTTCAAAGGGATACCAGTTGGTGGATGAACAAATGAACAGAGCAAAATGTAGATTATGTAATGTCGGAAGAAGGAGACTTGGACACAGGTACAGGGAGAATGGAATACTTCACTTAAATCACATAAATATGACAAAACAGGAAATGGCAACTTACATCACAGTGAAAACTAAATCCAAAACAATGACTGACAACATGACGGAAGAAGTAACTTAAATAGTGGCAGTGAGCAGGAACATAGTTGGTGATGATAACTAAGAAACAGGTGTCTGTGCTCCAGGTGAGGAAGAGGTGTTGGTTCTCTCTAGATGCGCCAGGGCATGAAAATAAAATGATATAAATGGAAATCCTGTGACCTTTTATATACGCTAGAAACATCTAGTTATCCACATAAAGGGGAGAGATTTGGAAGAGGTACTGTAGTTTCAGGTGGATATCTATTCTCAACATGGGCCAAAAAATTTTTTTCAACAGTACTCGCTGAGCTTACCTTATGTGGCCCTTGCTGGTATATCCTTTGATGTGGAAAAAGCTTTTGATCAAGTAAACTGCACCTACTTATTTGTGGTTTTACAGACATTTTACTTTGAGGACAGTTTCATAAAATTGATCCAACTTGTACTGAGGAGCCCCTGCCATACAATACTCCCCAAGCAATCCCTGTCACGCTAATTTAACCTCCACAAAGGGAAAAGACAGGAATGGACACTTTTGCTCTTCTTTGCTCTAGCCGTCAAACGGCTTGCTCAAAGCATAGGGTGTCTTGTAAAAAAACATGGTTATAACACAAACATACTCTATATTCACAGAGTGTATTGTCCTCTATGCATTTTATGACAATTTCACCTGCTTGGGTATTGATCTTCTACCGAGTGATGGACAAACTCACCGCAAAAATATAATTTGGAAAATTCTCCCATAACCCTGCGGGCAGATCTAATTTTCCTCCTGCAATTACGGTAGTTGTTTCAGAATATACCGATTTATTAGATTTGAACAAATGTATTGTCCATGCAGACTGGTCATCTGTCTTTGGCTTCACCAGATGAAAAACATTTAAAAACAAACATCAAACACGCTCATGAGCACTTGTTCAAGATCATTAAATATGCCATGCAAGTAAAAAGCTACAACGTAGTTTCATGCTGATATTTGTTACATCATTGATCAAAAAGTATTATCAAAAGTTGATCTTAGATCAAATAAAAATATTCAACATCAATGTTATCAGGAAGGGCAAAGAAAGTTGGTTTAGTGTCTTTAGCTATAATGGTTGATGACTTACTTTAATTGGGTTAATTTATGCACATTTGATTGGATACAATTTTGTACATCTTGCATTACTGTTTGAGGGAATAAGTTCAGTGAACATGACAGCTCTATAAAATCATCGACAATAAGCGACAATACGCAACACCTTGTCCAATTCACGCAAATATCTTCATAATAAAAGTCCACTGTTTATGTGAACATAATAATAGTTATGTTTTGTCTGTACAAAGATGAATTCTGTATCCAACTCTTGTCTATTTGTCCTATTTTTGTAAATTTTTTAGTTCTCTCTTAAGATTCAGCATATGTTTTCTCAAGGGGATATCAAAATATGTATTAAACATTAAGGTGTGTTCTATAAAAGGAATTCTTCATGAAGTAGTATCTACAAGACCATGTCTAGCCATTTAAGGGTAATGCGACTGAAAGAATTTGTAAAAATATACAAAATGGGATATGAAAGCCCAGTAGTGCCCAAAAATGGCAAATATTTATTAAACTTTTTTATTTTGTTGTTGTTGAAATAAGCATTACAATATAAACATTCCAAGGTTACCCCTGGACTGGACGTGTCAGTATGAAAATGTTTTCCCTTAAAACATGGTTATAAAACCTTGGTTAAAAGAGTTCAAAAACATGAATTAGGTAAAGCGTTGTTTTCTTTTTTTATCTATTGTGTTGTCGAGACTATGATGAAAGAAAATCTTACTAAATAGCCTGAATAATATACATAGATTTTTGCCCATTACTTTAAATCGTAATAATATTGTTTGCATTTTCATTTTCAGTGAAACTAATTTTAGTTTGTAAAAAATGTAATCCGACAGTGAAGTATTTTTTCAAAAGCGACTTTTATGTTGAAAGTAAGCATCATGATCACGTGACACTAATGTCGCTCGTTTTACAATGATGAACATGGCGACGTCTAATTTGCTAAAGGTAGGAGGCACCAAAATTCAATAATTTTGATTGCATTTAATCAGTGTTTGTTGCATAATTATAGCTTTATTACCGTACATTGTTAAAGGCACATGTTAAGCAAAAATGGGATTCCATTGTAAGTGATATAAGTGCTGTTCTTTGTCTTGCAAGCATTGAAAGGACTGCTATTTACTTCTGTCTTGCCGTAGCTGCCTACTACATTCAGTAGCTACAGTATCTTGCTGCGCCAGCCAGTGACTTACATACAGAGACATAGCTATTAGCTAACCCTTAACAGTTACTTTACTAACCTAGTACCACAGAATGTAACGATTATTGTTACATCTCTAGATTGGCATGCCTGTCCTTGACTTTTAGTTGTTAGATAAATCGCGTGAATCACGAAATGTCATTTAAACACACTAGCTAGTTAGCTAGCTATGATGTACTAGGCAACGCGTTAGTAGCTTGTTAGGAATATTAATGTTGAGTGAAATGGCTAGATAGAAAAAACGATATACATATATTTGTTTTTTTAACGTTGGTACTAATGTCCGAACACTCAAAACATTGCTTGTCTGAAATTGCTTAAACACTGGACTTCTTCAAGAACTTGTCGTATAAAACATTGAAAAACTGAATCGTGTCTGACAAAATGGTAAACATTCACTTTTGAGACACCAAAGTTAGTGTTGAACTTTGATTGTAAAGACCTTAATTTTGATAGGCTATTCTACTGACTGAGGAGAGCAAGGGCTTCTGGGTAGGAGAGATTCGGTGCGGTCTTGAAGTTTGGTCCCTATCCCCTTATTAGTTAATTTATTTTGTATGTAATATTATTTTATAGACTTACTACCCACAGCCTTGTATTTGTTTAAACTTAACCATTATTTTCCTCTAAAATGGTTAGCAAAAGTTTTTGTCAAAATTATCTTTCAAAACTAGTCAGGTGACTAACTAGTCAGGTCAATTTTAGCCCAGTACTTATCCTTAAAAGTGGAATAGAAGGACTTGGTTTTAAAAAGCCAGCCAACTGTAATTGTGTCAGTATTGGAGTTCACTTAGTCAGTGACTTATGTTTTTAAAATGGTTATAACCACCTCCAACTTAGGATGTGGCTTTATGTGATGAGAAATAGGCTCTACCGTTGGTGTGTGGAGCCGGGTTTCCGATTGCCTTGATGATTACATTTTTTATTCAGCTGCTGCTAGTGTTACATATACTGTTGTACCTTGGGGTTGGCCGATGTCTGGATTGATACATCGTCCCATCAACCTGTCCAAATATAATTTGAGGTTCATGTCTGGTGTTGTAATAATTGCTATAACCAGATGTGACAACTCTACCCGTTTCACCCACTCCCAGAACAAAGGCTCCCTCCAGTTCGAGGACAAATGGGAGTTAATGCGTCCCATCGTTCTAAAGCTGCTCCGCCAGGAGTCAGTCACCAAACAGCAGTGGTTCGACCTTTTCTCGTGAGTATGGCCACTATGTCCATGTCATTTATTTGTATTGAACCATGGATCGGTCCCCACTATAGCAAGTTTTGCAACCAAAATTAAAATAGTTTGTAAGTTATTGACATCTCTGATGAAAATGTAAAAAAAAGATTGGGTAACGCTTTATATTGTTTCTCTATATACTATGTATATGTATACTTTGTATATTTCTCAAACCTGACCAGTCTCCCAGTCACTGCTGCAGAGAAGCATCATCAAAGCATGATGTTACCCCCACCATTCTTCACCTTAAGGATGGTATTAGCCAGGTGTTGAGCGGTGTCATTTTTTTTCCTTCTGAAATTGTGTCTGGAATTCAGGCCTAATAGTTAGATTTTTGTCTCATCAGACCAGTCTTTTTCCTCATGCTCTCAGTGTCCTTAAGGCAACAGGTCATATGCTTTTTACTAAGGAGTTGCTTCCATCTAGTCACTCTACCACAAAGGCCTGATTGATGCAGTACTGTAGAGATGGTTGTCCTTCTGGCTGGGTATCCCATCTCTGCAGAGGAACTACCAAGCTCTGTTAGTGACCATCTTGGACACCTCACTGATCAAAGCCCTTCTTTCCTGGTTACTTAGTTTGGCAAGACAGCCAGCTCTAGAACAAATCATGGTGGTTTCAAACGTCTTCCATTTCTCAGTGATGGAGCCCACTGTGCTCCTGGTGATTTTCTAAGCTTAAGCAATTTTTTTTGATAACCTTTCCCAGATGTATGCCTCAACACAATAGGGTATTTTGTTTTGATTGATGGCAAAATTATGTTTAATCAATATATACACATTCTTAGTAGCTATACATGGGTGAGAACCATAATATAATGTGAAGTTCCATTTGTATTCTTTGTAACCAGGATCCGATCATAGTGAAACCTGTAAAGCAGTTATGTTAAAGGACTGTCTCATCTGTTATTTACCTATGTGGATTCATTTAACAACTTAAATGTCCCTCCTCTGTCCTCCAATCCTCTCTTTTTTTCGGCTGGTTTTCATAGAGACGTCCATGCAGTATGCCTATGGGATGACAAGGGGCCGGCCAAAATCCACCAGGCCCTGAAAGAGGATATCCTAGACTTTATCAAGCAAGCACAAGCGGTAGGTGGGCCTGATTGGTCTCACTACCAGAGATAGGCGTGAATTGAAGTTACAAAATGCAGTTAGTTCATTGCACTGGCTGTAAGTTCCTCTGGATATAGGGTCAGTAAAAACAAGTCACACACACTAAGAGGGTCTGCTACTGTAACACAGGATTAGAGGGTTTGCTAAAGGACTTAAATATGTGCTGGGTATTATTATTTCACTGAGCTGCCTGTGTAAACAAGACCACAATTTTATATTTTGTAAAATACAACCTAAAAATACATCTCACTTAAGCATCTATGTAAAACATCAGACTGTTGGTTTTAGTGATTCTGTAGACTCTCATATTAATTGTGACTTGTGAATCAACCCAAACCCCACAGTGGCAGCGAATCAACCCTAACCCCAGTACGGCCCCACAAAGAAATCAAACCCACAACAGTGCCATGCTTTTTTACCAAGTGATCCACACAGGACTGTTGTTCCACATAATGAAATACAAATTACAGCGTACTCAAAAGTAGTTCAGATATGTATTTCAACCACATGCAACAGAAATACTGCCCTTCTTTGAGCAACACTAATATAAGGATGTCACACACCTGTGCTAGTAGGCTACCGAACCGACAGACAGTCTTTTGCCCCCCAGTCCGTGACAGCCCCCTGCTTTCTCCCCCCGCAGCGCGTGTTGAGTCATCAGGACGACACAGCGCTGCTGAAGGCCTACATTGTGGAGTGGAGGAAGTTCTTCACGCAGTGCGACATCCTGCCCAAACCCTTCTGCCAACTGGAGATCACTCTGATGGGCAAACAGGGCAGCAACAAGAAGTCTAACATGGAAGACAGCATTGTACGGAAGGTGAGATGAAAGACAAGGATTTAGGTGGAGGACAGTAGGATATAGGGGTATCTATGGGTCTATTGCACTCTTGCTTTTCTGCTACCTTGAAGTTGTGATGTTAAATGGGTATAAAGGGATTGGTTCATTAAGGCAGAAGCCATTCATATGTCAGCGGATGTCATTAAGATGCCTAACTAACACCATGAATAGCAAACGATGCAGATTTGGAAGCACAATGGCTAGAAAAACATAGAATGAAACTTAGAGAGAAACCAAACTCCCAAGAGATGACTGTTGTACAGCTGGGTGTGAGCTGGCAAACTGTGGTTCTGCAAAACTGAGGAATTCCTGCACAAAAAGTCAGCAACCACCTCAGAAAATTTCCTCTGCTTGTTCGATGTCCTCACCAGGGCGTTGACCTGTTTGCATTTTGGTGTCATTATAGGCTTCAGTGGGCAAATTATGCTCACCTTGAATGGTGACTGGGATGTTAGAGAAGTGTGCTTTCACAGATACATCTCTGTTTCAACTGTGTTGGGCAGATGGCAGACGTGTAGCTTGGTGGGCGAGTATTTTGCTGATGCCGGCATTGTGTGCAGATTTCCCCATAGTAGCGGTGGGGTCAAGGCATGGTCATAAGCTTTGGACAACCTACACAGGTGCATTTTATTGATGTCAGTTTGAATGCACAGAGGTACTGTAATGAGGTCCTGAGGCTCGCTGTCATACCATTCATCCACCAACATATCCTCATGTTACAGCATGATTATGTCAGGCACCATATCTCAAGGATTGGTACACATCTCCTGGAAGTTGAAAACTTGTGTATTTCTGGTGGGAGCTGTGATTTTGGCCCATTTTTCTTGGCAGATTTGCTCAAGGTTGTTGAAGTTGGTTGCCTCTGGACAACAATTTTGAAATGGTGCCGCAGATTTTCAGTGGGCTGTAGGACATGTACCCTTTTGTTCTAGAGCCACTGCAAAGTTGCCTTGGTCTTGTGCTTGGGATCATTGTCCTGCTGATAGGACTAAATATTTGTCCCAAGCTTCTTTTTTGATTAGACTGAAGGAGTTTCTCTTGCAGTATTTCCCTGCATTTTGCTTCATCCATTCTGCCTTGAATTTTAACAAGAAGCCCCTGCTGACGATCAGAACAGAATACTATTTACATGAGATATTTCAACAAACGTGTTTTAGCTTTGTCATTATGGGGTGTGTAGACGGTTGGAAAAATATCTAGTCAATAAGTCTTTAACACAAAATGTGCAGAAAGTGGAGTGGTCTTAATACTTCCCAGTGGGGTCTGAATAGAGTCTATAAGTATTAGGTAGGTTTCACAACTTCAGTTTCGGCTTTGGCCTTCAGCACTCTCGCCTTTAACATTGGGGTGACAGTACAGGCTGTATGCTTCAATTTGAGGTTATTGTCATCCATATATCTTGAACCATTTAGGAATCCCCCGCTTTTGGGGACCAAGAGTTATTAGACATTTTTAAAATAGTATTTGTTGCAAATCATTTGCATTCAATGACTATCTAAAGTCTGCCACCCATAGACGTCACCAGACTCTGCCCTGTATAGCCAATATTGCACTGCTGAAGTCATTATTTTCTGTTCCCTCAGTTGATGCTGGATACGTGGAATGAGTCCATCTTCTCCAACATCAAGAATAGGCTTCAGGACAGTGCCATGAAACTTGTGCATGCAGAGCGCCTGGGAGAGGCCTTCGACTCTCAGCTGGTTATTGGCGTCAGGGAGTCCTATGGTGAGCTAAACAATATAGCTGCCCTTAGCTGGGAGATAATGATTCCAAAGGGAACCACCCTGATCTGTGGTGATTGTAGGCAATACCAATAGGGCTGTGTCAGTCATAGAATCTTGAGGTAGCTTTTCAGGGAAATGTATACGGTCTCTGTTCTAAGCATTAAAATAGGTAAATTTAGGCGCACTAACTTTCTCCCCTCTGTCTTCTGCACTGCTTGCAACAGCAGTAGTGTGTTGCCAAGCGTCTGCAGTAAAGAAATGTCATGCAGTTGCATTGCAGCTGTTGCACATTTGACCTTATTTTGGATCTCAACTTCCGTTTTCATAACAGTATTTCTGTTTAATTATAAATGTCCATACTCGCCTAGAATTTTAGCAGAGATGGTGGATTTAAGCATTGTTTGTGAATATTAACAGATACATATTTTCAGTTTTTCCAGGTTAAACATATCACATATATTTAGCTTGAAACATAGACATGATTGGATTAGATTCAAGATTAGATTAGATTAAACTTTACTGTCATTGAATGAATGAATTAACAAGTACAGTACAACGAAATGCAGTTAGTATCTAACCAGAAGTGCAAATAATGTACAAAATGTAAAAATGAAACAATTAATAACAGTGTATGTTATAAGTGGGATGTATAAATGTGCAATGAAGGCACATTGAAAGTGAAAGGTAGAATGTGTAGCTGAAATGCAGGGATGAACTGTAGTATAGATATAGATCATACTCCAGCCCCAAAGAAGGGAATATTTACACATTTTGTGGGTCTGTGTTATATTTCCTGGTTGGTGGACCATATATTGTGGGTCTGTGTTATATTTCCTGGCAGGTTGGCTGTATATTATGGGTCTGTGTTATTTTTCTTGGCAGGTGGACCATATATTGTGGGTCTGTGTTATATTTCCTGGTTGGTGGACCATATATTGTGGGTCTGTGTTATTTTTCTTGGCAGGTGGACCATATATTGTGGGTCTGTGTTATATTTACTGGTAGGTGGACCGTATATTGTGGGTCTGTGTTATATTTACTGGTAGGTGGACCGTATATTTTGGGTCTGTGTTATATTTCCTGGCAGGTGGTTGGCCATATTTCTATATTAATTTGTAAGGAAAGAATACACATTGGAGGGAGGACACCATTTGACTGATAAAGGTTGATAAACAATTGTTTATAGTTATAATTTATTGACAACTCTACTGTTGGATATTTTATTTTAACATAAAATCACATTTATCCCACTGTGCCACGGGATTGTTTAAATAATTAAATTATTTTGGAGTGAAACTCCTGAGTATATTGTTTAGGTTTGTATATAAAAATGTAAAGCACCAGGTTACACATTAGGATTCAACTATGTGACATGATTGAGAAATAGCTACTTTTAACACCCATGTCACAAAGTTGTCCTCCTAGTGTTCATTCCAAATGGAAGATAACTTTTCAAAAGGGAGGGATTAATTTCACTTTCTTTCTTGTTGTAAAACACTTAAAAATGTTGCATGTTTAATTTAGCCTTTGCGGACCCTACTCATTCTTCCCTCTGCAGTGAACCTGTGCTCAAATCCGGACGATAAATTACAGATCTACAGAGATAATTTTGAGAAGGCCTACATGGACTCCACTGAGAGGTTCTACAGAACACAGGCCCCTTCCTACCTACAGCAGAACGGAGTCCAGAACTACATGAAATATGTGAGTAGTACTAGGGCGTGAGTTCTCAAACTCTGGCTGGAGGATTCCCTGACTTCCTGCTTATTCCCTCCTTATTCCAGGAATATTTCATCTGAGATTTCTGGAAAACCTGGGAATTTTGGTACCGTTTACTGGAATTTTGCAAACCTAACAAGAACCCACGGTCTCCTTGACAACTGCTGTACTCAACATACAACACACTACGAGTTTCAAGCTGAATTCGAAACGGACAAGCCTAGTCCATACCCTGCAGGTACTCATGTAGATTTGAAACAGTTGTATAGGTGTAAGCCATATGGCGCAAATCCCATCCAGCCTATTATACGGCAAGGTGAAGTATTGACCACACCGCTTAAACCTATCCGAACCTTTCAGATCTACAGGAGTGCCCAGGTAGAATTGGTGATGAAAGTGGTGGTCGAAAAAAGTCTAAAACAATCTCAAAGTACAGTCTTTGAAGTTCCCTAAAGATTTGTTAGTAGGGTGAAAACCTCTGGTGACATTCCCCGAATCGCAGATTTTTCAATCCTGGATGGAAAATTCCTTGAATCAGTAGGGGCCAGACATCTAAGGTTCTTCCACCTGGAAAAACCTGAGATGTTTTAGAATTTTGCAAACGTAGCATATTTCTGGAGGATTGGCAATCCATCTGAGGTGAATCTGGCATGTGGGCCTGTGTGTGCTTTAACAGGCAGATGCCAAGTTGAGGGAGGAGGAGAAACGGGCGCTGCGCTACTTGGAGACTAGATGTGAATGTAACTCTGTACAAGCAGTGAGTATTCAATATCCCCACCACATCCCACCACCTGTCAATGTGTTTGACGTCTGCAGCCTGTTGTACGTTCTATATATAAAATGGGGCATGTTCATTAGGTTCACTGTTTTGAAACCATTTTACTGCTATTAATGATTTAGACGGATTCCCTTGTAGGTTTCTTCATCTAGATGTGTCTTGCCACTGAACTTGTTCTGTATTGTCTAGGCTTGGTTACTGTAAAAGCCTGCTGATATCAAATGTCTTCATAAATCTATTTACATTTCATTGGTGTGATGAAAACCCTGGGTTTTTCTGTTTCACCTCAGCTGATGGAATGTTGCGTGAACGCTCTGGTGACGTCCTTTAAGGAAACAATATTGGCTGAGTGTCCAGGCATGATCAAACGAAACGAGACAGAGAGTGAGTACGGGCGGAACACTCCTGGCACCAAAGGCGCAGCCAGCTCAGGTTTGCAAACCAGGAAATGACATTGCTGTCCTCCACCACTTAATATCTCAGTTTGTCTACATCAACGAACTAATCAACCTCTTCCTTTGTCCCTTCTGTGTGTATCAGTCAACATGTACCGAAACATGTCTGACCTCAAACCAGCCCTTTTGTTTCCTAAGTTTTAAACAGCACTCCTTCCTATGTGTGTGTCATTATATTAACCAGCAGTCTACTGAGATGTCATTATATTAACCAGCAGTCTACCGAGATGTCATTATATTGACTAGCAGTCTACCTACTGTATATATGTAATTGTATTTACTAGCAGTCTACCTAGATGTCATTATATTGAGTACCAGTCTACCTACTGTATATGTGTCATTATATTGACTAGCAGTCTACCTACTGTATATATGTCATTATATTGACTAGCAGTCTGCCTACTGTATATATGTCATTGTATTTACTAGCAGTCTACCTAGATGTCATTATATTGACTAGCAGTCTACCTACTGTATATGTGTCATTATATTGACTAGCAGTCTACCTAGTGTATATATGTCATTATATTGACTAGCAGTCTACCTAGTGTATATATGTCATTATATTGACTACCAGTCTGCCTACTGTATATATGTCATTGTATTTACTAGCAGTCTACCTAGATGTCATTATATTGACTAGCAGTCTACCTACTGTATATATGTAATTATATTGACTAGCAGTCTGCCTACTGTATATATCATTGTATTTACTAGCAGTCTACCTAGATGTCATTATATTGACTAGCAGTCTGCCTACTGTATATATGTCATTGTATTTACTAGCAGTCTACCTAGTTGTCTTCAACACAACTCAATGTTTTTTCATTGGTCTTTTGAGCAGTCTATTCAATATTTCCTGATCTGATTGGTCAAAACAGAGGTTAAATATATAAAAAAGAGCTGCCTGTGTAAAATCAAACCTTTTCCCAGGACCCCCGGGCATTCTGTGTTAGATGTATTCCATAACTAGCTCACCTAAATCAGGTCTCATAATTATCAAGTCCTTGACCATTTTATTCAGTTGAGCTAGTTTCACTAGTTTATTCAGGGTTACAACAACACTGAGACAGCTGGGGCGTCCCCAGGAGAGGTTTGAGAACCACTGTTCTATATTATCTCTTATCGTCTAGAAACTATATAGACAATACCGTTAATAGTATTTTAGACAGTGTCTCATTGTAGATTTCCTCCTTGTAGAGCTCAACCTCATGTTCTCCTTGATGGATAAGGTGCCCAGTGGCATTGAACCCATGCTGAAGGACCTGGAGGACCACATCATGTCTGCTGGACTGGCCGACATGGTGGCCTCCGCAGAGACCATCACCTCTGTGAGTGCTACACACACACACACACACACACACGTCTTTCCATAAAGTAGTCTACCAGTGAGAATTTCTTGTAATGAACACTACTTAAATTCAGTATAATCGATTACTGTAATCAAAACCTTCTCGGCGCCACAGATTTGGCATAAATTGTGACGTAAACATCTCTACTACTAAAACACAGTTTTTCTAGACGTTTGTTGTACAGTTATGCAGTTATTTGTCATGTTATTTAATTACATTTGAGGGAGTAAAAGTTCCGGTTGGACACATTTTTCCTCAGTGGTATTGTATGGTGATTGAGGGAGTTAATTGTAATGTACTAATAGGTTTCAAATGAAAGGTCATGGGCACACATCCAAAATGGACTGCTTCTATTTAAATGGGTAACTTGAACATAAGTCCCTGATCCTTGTGTAAAATAGTTTGATGTACATTTGATGCATATCTGATTTGTTACAAGAGGATATTATAGAGGAATAACAATGAATATTTAAGATTTTTCTAAGTTTATAAATCGCTTGAAATAATTGTTGGACTGGCACTTTATGCATGCAACTCTCTTACTCAGGGAGAGCAGAGTGGTGCTATCTACTTAAAATACAGATATTTCTGTCACTGCAAAAACACAACACTGGGGAACCCCAACTGACTGTGGTACATCTCAAATAGATTTTATGTGATGATTGTAATTCGCAGGTTTAAAGTTTACCTTCTCCCCGAATGGGCCGTATGTGAAATACTTTACTTTACTGCTTGCATAAATACATCAATTAATAACCAGTAGACAGTTAATGTTTTAAGTTAATATTTCAATTTGTGTTTCACTATTTTTTTTTTTTTTTTTTTAAGTGTTCCTGAGATATTACCAATTTGAACTTTTCTTGAGTCTTTTTATTATTTTGCATTGACTTGTAGAGTCCTTATACTGGCTTTAACCACGTGCAGTACTGTCCCACCACCCTAGATGAACTAATACTATTCTGGTCTCTTTCAGTAAGTGGAGGGGAGGAGACAATTCATGTGATTGTTTAAATTAAATCTTGTAAAAATTAAAGGCAGGATTCTACACAGTGCTCCTTTTAAAATGTATGTGTGAAAGGTTTATTTCAAACTGCGATACGTGTTGTCCCCCTTAGAGGGCAGACATACTCAGCACAATGGAAAGTCCGGTAAATAATGGTGAACACTGTTAGTTTTAACATTATGGAACCTATTAGACACTTTCTTAGGCCTAAGTGCTAGTATACAATATATAGTGGTGTTCTGCAAAGAAAAGTACAATTGATTAATTTTACTTTAATCATTAACTGTAATTGGAATTCAATCAACCGTATTTGGAATTCAATCATTGCCCCAGATAAACTGACCTGGCATGTCATCTTCCAAAATTTGCTTTGACAGAAAAAAATGATCTAAATGACAATCATTTTCTGTTTACAATGTGTCCGGCTGTGGAATGGAGTTTTCTGTGAGACGGGGCTGTTTGGCAGCGGATTCTCAGGCTTCAATAACACATCAGCTCTGTGCCACTACGGGCATTGTGCACGTTTCACTTTCAGCTGGTTTATGTCGAATGATGGTTAAGTTACACGTGACATACAGCTTATGGTCCGATGTGGCTTTACTTTCTATGACCCCATCCACTGCCCAGAAACCACATCATTTCTATTTTCCAGAGATGTGACCTTACATTCAAATGTAATTCAAATGAGGTTCGCACTGCTGCAGCAAAGCGCCCGTCTGCTCTCGTTGAGCACATTTTATTGACATGTCAGCTTGCAAAACATTCAGGGCTGACAAAAGGCTATGCCAGCATTAGTAGAATAAATTATGTTAGCCCAACCCGGTTAGCTAATATAAATTTATTGAGAAAGTAATGAGAAATATTGTAAATTTCCAACACATTTTAAATATTATACTTTGTTCATAATTCCATGGAAACAACAAACATTATTACACATTTCTCAAATCATAAATGTTCTCTCAAAACGGTCTCTCACTATGTCACCTCCCAACAATCTCTCCTAGTCTCTAGGGTGTAGGGGCTAGAAGTTGGTTCTGGACAGGCGATGGGGATTATGGTAGGTTGTCTGGTCTGCCACTCTGACATTCATCAGAGTGTCAGTTACTCGTCACATTCTCTCTCGTCTCCTCAAAATAAGATGAGTGGCAGGAAAATTAAGGAAGTCCTTCTTTGGATTAGGAAGAAGGATTAAGGATGATATTACAATGTCCAACCGAAATGTAACTTAGATTTTATACCCAACATATACAAATGTGCAAGTTGCAGGGGGTTTTTCACATTGGGCCGGGTTGGGTCAGCAGTCTACCTGGCCAACTCCAGGATTTAATATAACAGCATTTTGTTACTGTTCAGGTGCTCTGACTGCTCTGGTATCCGCCTGTCGCTACCGCTAATAAGAGGACACAAATATTTGACGCTTGAAGACTTTACTAGTTTTATTATTTTTATTATAGATTTTTACTGTCATCATTTTTCTTAACAGACCCATTGAATTACAGTATTGTATTTTACTGCATTTGGTCATTTACCAAAGCACAAACTGACTTATCTACTACACATAACAAAATAAGATGCAATGCCAGTTTCTCATGTCAATATGAAGGACATGTAGATTTTAATTTGTTGTTGGAGGTAGAGTTATGGTTTCATTGTGCCTATCTTGACATTTATTCCTTTAACTACACGTTCGGATGCTGAAAATGTGATTTAAATTATGTTGATTTGTTTACACATTGGCCGCTTCATTTACAGAAACACTCACATTTGATAATGGCTACAGACCCACAATCACATTACACAGTGAAGTCCTCACATGCACAACTTTGCCAGATACGGTATGAACCTAATCAGATACATGAAGCTAAGTAGTTTCACATACCTCCAACAACTTTGGATTCTGGGTAAGCTGAAACGACTTCAGTGGTCTTGTGATGGATGCTATGGATTTTGATGGTTATTTCAAGAACTTCACATGCCTCTTGAACGAGTGCTTCATGTTAAACTCTAACCGAGCAAGACATTTGATTAGTCTGGTGACAGATTAATTCCAGTGGTTACATTTGGTGTGTCTTTGGTGTGAGAGCAGGACTCTGAGAAGTACGTGGAGCAGCTCCTCACCCTGTTCAACCGCTTCAGTAAACTGGTGAAAGATGCCTTTCAGGATGATCCTCGCTTCCTCACTGCCAGGGACAAGGTCAGCTCGGCGTCATCCAACATTGATTCAATGTTGCCAATTGGCCCAACAGTCTTTACCCGTTGTTCCAACATTTGCTTATAGTTGGCAAAAAATGGATTTGCATTTGATGGTTGATTGTCACTATTGTATGCCAAAAATCTGTATTTTCTTCCTCAGGCTTACAAAGCAGTCGTGAATGACGCCACTATCTTTAAATTGGAACTGCCACTGAAGCAGAAAGGGTAAGACTGGTATCCATCTTTTGTAATTCTTCACTGAATAGAAGATGGATATCTGCACAATTTTGGATAATCCCAGAATTATATTGAAGTTGCACTTAAAAAAGTATTGTGGGGACCTTCAGAATTGTATTTTCTCTCTTTATCACAACTTTGGAACTATTAATTGCTTCATTAGTAAATGAGAAATCTTGTGCGTTAACACTGCTCTCCTTTTTGTGCTGTTTGTCAGTGTGGGGCTGAAGACCCAACCGGAGTCCAAGTGTCCAGAGCTCCTGGCAAACTACTGTGACATGCTGCTGAGAAAAACCCCGCTCAGCAAGAAACTTACCTCTGAGGAGATCGAGGCCAAGCTCAAAGAAGTGGTATGTGTATGGGAGATGTGTTTGTCAGGATGATTTCCATACTGCTATGACCACACTTGAAATGTGGATTAAATCATGTTTATATAAATGCGTGTATAATTTACTGTTCTTGTCTGTCAAACTTTTCGTACTAGTTAATCCTTTCAAAATACTGGCCGTTGTGCATTGACTCCAGTCATCCAGCTAGTGATGACTCCAGTTAAAAACCTAAATATTTATTCATTGGATACACATTCTTAGCTGGGTCAGGTTCATTAGATAACTAACAAACAAAAACTTTAACAGGACTACCAGAGCTCATTTGTTTGTATCAAAACCCTGATAACATTGTGAGTATGACCCTGACACTATTTGTTTTGTGTGTGTGTTCTCCTGCAGTTGCTGGTGTTGAAGTATGTGCAGAACAAAGACGTATTCATGCGGTACCACAAAGCCCATCTGACCCGACGCCTCATCCTGGACATCTCTGCCGACAGTGAGATTGAAGAGAATATGGTGGAGTGGCTCAGGGTATGACGTGTGTGTTTGTGAAAGAACGGTATAACTATACTCATGCGGAGAGAAAATCCCTGCTAGGAAAACCAAACAAGGGAAATTTGACTTGTGTTGACATTTTGCCAGTACTCAAGGAAAAATGCTATTTTAGGTCTAAGGTGAAATGTAGGGATCAGGATCACAATAACAGCATTTCTCCAATGTCCCCTTCCCTTGCTTATAGGAGGTAGGCATGCCAGCAGACTATGTGAATAAATTGGCCCGGATGTTCCAAGACATCAAGGTGTCTGAGGATCTCAACCAGAACTTCAAAGAGTGTCATAAACACAACAAGCTGGCCCTATCAGGTAACCCAGGTGTTTTTATGTGCTTATCAATTAATCAAACCAATCAAATGTATTTTATAAATCCCTTTTTTCCGGAGCATTTGGCACAAAATGCTTTTACAAATACCCAGGCTAAAACCCCAAAGAGCAAGCAACAACAGCAGTTGATGCACAGTGGCTAGGAAAAACTCCCTTGTAAGTCGGAACCTAGGAAGAAACCTAGAGAGGAACTGGTCTGAAGGATGATCATCAGCACCTCTAGCCTTCACCCAGGGTTGTGCTGGGTGAAGAACATTTAGAGTACATAACCTCTTCGCGCCTCACAAGTGTTTTTTTTCTGAGTAAAAAGCCATGAAAAAATGCTTCACTGTCCCAGTGACCATGGAGTTTATCCATGGTCACATTAACCAAAAGTTAATAATTTTGTCGGGCTGTTGTGCCTATAATGTACTGTATATAATGTACTGTCACAGTCAGTGTATTTCAAACCGAGTTTCCTTCCTCCCCCAATCCCCATTCTTCCTGTGCAGCGGACTCTGTCAACATCAAGATCCTGAATGCTGGGGCGTGGTCGCGGAGCTCAGAGAAGGTGTTTGTGTCACTACCCACGGAGCTGGAGGACTTGATCCCTGAGGTGGAGGATTTCTACAAGAAGAACCACAGCGGCAGGAAACTACACTGGCACCACCTCATGTCCAACGGCATTGTGAGTGCAGAGCGCAAGGCAGGCTTTCGCACACACAATGCCCTACCACATTCATTGGCACCCTTGTGATCACACTAGGCTGTAAAAAAAAAAAAAATGTCATTGGGTTGATTATCCATTTGAAACGTTACCTTTAATTGAATTGTAAAAAAAAAAAGTCTTAATCAACAAAAACATATTTTTTCAAAAGATCATTATCTAATAGAAACCAAATGTGCTAGAAGTATCAGCCCATTGATATAATGTTTGTTTACTGGGTTATAGATATTAGGTGACACCGATGCCAAACTCCCTCAGTCATCGATCAGCATGGGGAAGGTCATAAAACAAACAACTGAAATGAGACAAAACGTTATCGACCTTCATAAATTAGGCAATGGCCGTAAAAAGAAATTGCTACATACTGTTTGTCCCTATCTCTGATATTATATGCTAATATATCTTCTATTCACTGCAAGTTAGTGAGTTATGTACAGTATTTGACCAGTTATATCAACATTCTTGTCATAAAAACTGGGTTTGCATGGTCATAAAAAGTTATGGGGGCCGATATTGGAGGAGAGGTAGGTACATTGTAGCAAATGTATTATAAAATAACAGCAATAACTAGACAATTCAAAGCATATATATACTGTATGTAGCCTAGTCAGTTCTCTCCCTACTTCTCACAGATTGAACATCATTCTTATAATGCCTGCAAAATAAACATATATAGCAATATATTGGTGGATAACACTAATTATTCTTTCAACTGCATTAATCTATTCCTGAAAATAGTGCTCCACTCTTATGGAATGTTGAATCCAGTAGAACCTTTTTTTTTATACGTCTCATTCATGGATGGCACATTTCATCACAATTCACTTTTAATGTTTGTTTTACATACTGAAAAACTGAATTGAGCATTCCACGCAAGACATCCTCAATAGGTGCTGATGAAGACTTGGTGTAAAGTACATAACACATTGTCAAAATTCTGATAAAGTACCAAACATTTCTATCTAACTTTGTAAATGGTTTAATGGAGATGTTGCACTTAGTAATGCAGTATAAGTATAAAGTATAATAATTGTAATAGATCCAATGGCGATGGATAAATAAAAATAGTGAATAACTAAGTGAAGCTCTCCGAACCGTAAAGAGAATCTTCTGCCCACTGGTTAAAATGTTTTCATTTCTAGTGGTGTGTGTCAGTCCAAGACATCTGGAGACCTACTATAATCATGATTTACCATGTCATTCTTTTCAGATCACATTTAAAAACGAGGTGGGACAGTATGACCTGGAGGTGACCACCTTCCAGCTGGCTGTCCTATTTGCCTGGAACCAGAGGCCACGGGAGAGGATCAGCTTTGAGAACCTCAAGCTAGCCACGGAGTTACCTGACGCCGAGCTCAGACGCACCCTCTGGGTAAGGCACGGTGAAATGGTAGAGATCAGGTGTTTCAATTTGTGTAACATGTTCAAAATGACCAGGGTCTCCTGTTATCCAAGTATGCAATCTTTGAAGGTGATGCGTATTCCCACCTGATTCTGTGAATATTTCAAATGGAATTTCTGAGGATTTCAGAAAGTTCACAGAATGTTTTATACATTACACAGCTTCTTGATTTTATTGGCAGCAAACCACCCTTAAATCTCCCAGGAAATTTCAACCATTTTATCAATGTGTATTAACTGCCATCTGCATTTACTCGGCCTCTACACTCCTCACAACTCCAAAAGGTATTTCAGTACTGCACCTCGTTACACCTTTCTCTTACTTCTCTCTCGCTCTTCTTTCTCCCCATTTCTTCTCCATCTCCCTCCTTTTCATCCAGTCCCTGGTAGCGTTCCCCAAGCTAAAAAGACAGGTGTTGTCTTATGACCCAGTGGTGAGCTCTCCCAAAGACTTTGCTGAGGGAACACTCTTTTACGTCAACCAGGAGTTCTCGCTAATGTAAGTGTTCTGTAATGTACGTCGTCACTAATGTGAGTGTGACTAGGTAGGGTTGGCAACCCCACCACAGAGACGGCAAAAGAAACACTAGTAGCACCTTACAGTAGACTGTCTGTCTGTGTATCCAGAAAAAATTCCAAGGTCCAAAAGAGGGGGAAGATCAACTTGATTGGCCGGCTTCAACTTACCACAGAGCGAATGAGGGAAGAAGAGAATGAGGGAATCGTGCAGCTCAGGATATTGAGAACACAGGTACAGAAAGGGCTTCTCATTGGCTGGTTATCATTGTTTCTCCCTCATCTCTTCCTCCTTGGCTTTTCTTTTTAATGCTTTTTAAGGCGGAGGGCAGGAGGGGGGGGGGGGTAGAAGGTATCAAGGAAATACAGTTGGGATTCACCTTCGCTCTGTGTTCTCCTTCAAGGAGGCTATAATCCAGATCATGAAGATGCGCAAGCGGCTCACCAATGCCCAGCTGCAGACAGAGCTGGTAGAGATCCTCAAAAACATGTTCCTGCCCCAAAAGAAGATGATCAAGGAGCAGATGGAGTGGCTGATCGATCACAAGTACATCAAGCGTGATGAGACGGATCTTAACACCTTCCTCTACATGGCGTAGCAGTGTTTGCAATGCGACGCTGCTGATGTGTAGCGGTGTTGACGGGAAACATGTTGACAACGTTTAACGATGTTGACAACGTAACAGTGGGGACATTGGGGGTTCTTTTTCAGGCCTGCTGGGCAAAAGAATGATTCCAGGCCCAACCCTCTTTGGAAAAATATATTTGGTTCATGGGGGTTCAGCTATGATGGAATAGAATTTTTCCAGACTGACCTCCCTTTGATAAACAAATGATCTGTTGCGTGGGGAAATATAGACAACATTTATGAGACGAGAGTAACAGCAATGTAAAAAGAGGTGTAGACGGGACATAGTTGGCGGTTGGGACGGTCTGTCTCTGTTGCTATGATATTTGCCTCTCTGTCCACCAGAAACCAAGTAGACCCCTACCCCGGTCCATCTACAGACAGCCCACCCCTACCTCTGGCCCCTCTACAGACCCCCTACCCCTACCTCTGGCCCCTCTACAGACCCCCCACCCCTACCTCTGGCCCCTCTACAGACCCCCCACCCCTACCTCTGGCCCCTCTACAGACACCCCACCCCTACCTCTGGCCCCTCTACAGACCCCCCACCCCTACCTCTGGCCCGTCTATGGAGACCCCACAACAATTGGAGTCATGTTCGTTGGTGTAAAGTATTACTGAAAACATGGCAGGATGAATGCTACAATAATCTGTTTTCCTCCATATCTACAGTCATGTTTAGAGGCAGTTCAACACTAGTCACTGGACCTCTCCAACAGAATGATCTTCGTCCCCTAGACACTGTTTCAGATAAGCTGTCTATGGTCTCTTTTGTGGACACTGGTGGTTCTTAACAAAACGCTAAAGACAATGACGCTCCACTCACAGATGGCCATTCCTAGACCCTCAAGGCTGGTTTCCCAGACCCAGACTTACTAGTCCTGGGTAAAAAAAAAAAAATAAACTATATACTTAATGTGGGTTAAGAAAGCTCTACAGTGCTGTTGTACTATGACTTTCAAGTTCCAATTTGAACACAAGAACCTACCATTGGGCACTTGGGCATATTTTGACATGATCTGAAAATGTCACACAATAGGACAAAGACCCCATTAAGCCTGTTATCATGTAAGGTGGAGCCTCATTATATTGGTGGTAGCACATATTCAATCTGAACTGATTACAGGTAGGGTCTAAGCATAGGCGTTAGGGGTTGACTTGAATCAGTGTCTCACTTTTTGGTTCCCTACCCCTGACTTCTGCAGGTCCAGCGTGGCTATGGAGGAAGAAGGTTTATTGGCATGTTGTATTGTTATATGGTGATAACTGGCTGTGCTCCAGAACGTTTACGTATGGTTTATCAGCCAGTGGCACGTAAACTCACTGATCCAAAGCTAGCTAATAACCAGACCCATTTATAAAGATATGTATAACTCTGTATCTCTATACTTGGCTCAGATGGTAAGTACTAGAACACACAGCTCAAAAGATCACTTCTCTTATTTTCAACTAAATGTTAGATGGTTCCTTGCCCTAAAAGTAGTCTATGGGCTAAGACAAATTAGGTTTTGATTAAAAGGCCATTACAAAATGAATGACAGTAATCAGGGCATGTGAGCATGTAAAGTTTTTTTATCTCAATCAACCCCATCTTCGGTTTCATAGTCTGTCTTCCTGGCCGTACACTACTTAAAGGATTAGGAACATTCTAAAATGAACTAAAAGGATTTTTTTAAAACCCTTTTAAGGAGTGTATAGAAAGATGTTAATAATGAGATTATGAAATAAACAGCACCTTATTGCAAAACATTGTATGAATGTCAACTTTGCCACCCATTCCAGGGATACTTCCCAGTGCAAGATAAATGTTCTGATAGCTGTCCATGTGCCACAGAACTGGGGAATTCTGTCCACTTGACATTGTGTGCTGTAGCAACAGCTGGTTTATAAAAAATGTAATCACATTACAATGTATAAAGGTCGATTTGGTTAAGTTTGCTATATGGCATAATTGTATAGAAAAGAATCTTATGTTTGTTGGGGTCTTGGGAGCTTTTGGGTAATTCAACAACAATGCTTAGTGTATGGGAATTCCTACCTATCCTCCTCAGACAGCCTATAAAGAGATCAGCTTGTTTTGAGAACCAGGAAAAATAACAATATCACAGTTATACCCTCACACATTTTATATAATTGGAAATCACAGAATGTCTTGAAGGTATAACAGGACCTAGAGACAAATCAAATGTCCAGAGAGGACACATTTATTGCTGGTTCTCAGGAGGATAGCCATGTTTGGTGATTTATCTGCAGTTATTGAATGTTTGCGCCCAGTTCTAATGTATTGGTTGATCCATTCTGTCGATTGGGTGGATGTATATGATCCTTCTTTAGTGCACAGACCCTTTTCTGTATTGGAAATATGCAGCAAGTATGTGCAAGAAAAAATAATGGAGGCCATCAGCAACAATGATTGAGTGCATTACATGCTACTTTTGAATCACAATTTTAAGGCTTGTATGAATGGCCCGTGTAATATTATGTCTGTCATCATCAACTGAATTACACTTTATAAAATTGCAACCAGTTAAATGGCTCTTTGGTTAGCTTTTGCTGTTGCTGATCTATGTCAATGAGCCATTTGAATTCTAGCTAACAAGTGCTGCATACAATATTTACAATAATAAGTGTTTTTGCTTAGAAGTAATAACTAGTAATGTAAAGAGGACTCAGCATATTGATGTAGTCGAAAGTGGTGCCTCCTATATTTGCCTTTCCTGTACAACCCAAACTACACCCTGACATCTGGCACAGAAGCCATTTTTGATGCAGAAAGACTGGTCATCACCATCTGTGCCAAATAATTTATTGAAAATTACTCACCCAGTTGGTTAGTTAGACATGGTGAGATTCCTCAATGGCGCTGCTAAAACCTCTTTAACTCTAGCTATAGAATTATGTCTCCAATAGGTTTCCAATATGTACAGGTCTCTACAGATCTTATGTAACTAAAGGTAAGTTCACATGAGCCATTGTGTCTCATAGCGATGCACTCCTGTCACATGCTCACCCCACTGAAATTGCCAACCTCCTCCAAGAAGACTGTTATCAAAACAGTGATCTACTGGCTCTGACATCACAACCAATAACAATTCCAGTCAAAATATATTTGGGCACCTTTACGCCATTTTATCTCACTGGAATTGGCAAAAGGAAGGCTACAGGGAGGAGGTCAAGGGCCTGGCCCTCAATGCAAAGAAAGCCAAGGAGCTCTGTAGATTACAGAAAATCTAAAGGCTCCAGTCACGCAATGAGACAGAAGAATCAGAACGTTTC
Organism: Esox lucius; assembly: GCF_011004845.1. Lineage (NCBI taxonomy): Eukaryota > Metazoa > Chordata > Actinopteri > Esociformes > Esocidae > Esox > Esox lucius. Next base: position 29,988,752 of record NC_047575.1, read on the forward strand.
TCACCTTTAATGTGAACTATAACGTGAACAATTAAATTGAAAAACAAACAAATCTTTGAGTGGGAAAAATAAAATCAATAATCTGGTTGCATGAGTGTGCACACCTTAACCTATACTTTGTTGAAGCACCTTTTGATTTTATTACAGCACTCAGTCTTTTTGGGTAGGAGTCTATTAGCATTAACATCTTGACCTAGCAATATTTGCCCACTGTTCTTTGCAAAAGCGCTCCAAATATGTCAGATTGCGAGGACATCTCCTGTGCACAGCCCTCTTCAGATCACCCCACAGATGTTCAATTGGATTCAGGTCTGGGCTCTGGCTGGGCCATTCCAAAATGTTAAACTTCTGGTGAAGCCATACTTTTGTGGATTTGGATGTGTACTTTGGGTCATTGTTGTGCTGAAAGGTTTACTTCATCTTCAGCATTCTAACGGACGCCTGAAGGTTTTGTGCCAAAATTGCCTGGTATTTGGAACTGTTCATAATTCCCTCCACCCTGACTAAGGCCCTGGTTCCAGCTGAAGAAAAAGAGCCCCAAAGCATGATGCTGCCACCACCATGCTTCACTGTGGATATGGTGTTCTTTGGATGATGTGCAGTGTTGCGCCAAACATACCTTTTGGAATGATGGTCAAAAAGTTCAACCTTGGTTTCATCAGACCATAACACATTTTCCAACATGCTTTTGGGAGACTTGATGTTTGTTTTTGCAAACTTCAGCTGGGCTTGGATGTTTTTCTTTGTAATAAAAGGCTTCCGTCTTGCCACCCTACCCCATAGCCCATTCAAATGAAGAATATGGGAGATTGTCACATGTAGCACACAGCCAGTACTTGCCAGACATTCCTGCAGTTCCTTTAATGTTGCTGTAGGCCTCTTGGAAGCCTCCCTGATCAGTATTCTTCTCGTATTCTTAATTTAATTTAAAAAGGACCCTTTTTTGCCGGAAGAATTACGTTCGGGTGTGCAGCAAGTCGTTTGGGAAGGGGGCAGCAATGCTCTGCTCAGATGAATGATTGTGTCACTGGAGAAAGCTTTTAAAATAGGTGTTCAACTCTTACCCTATGAGGTCCAGAGTTTGCTGGTTTTCTTTTCTAGCACAATAATTCCACCCACCTGGTGTCTGCGGACTAAATTAGTGCCTGATTAAAAGGTTGCAATGAAACAAATGAGTGGGCTAGAGTTGAATACCCCTGCTTTAAAATATATCCAATTACCAAAAAAGGCATAACTGAAATAACAGTATGTAACCAACAATAACCAACAAATGCAAACCACAAAATGTCTCGAGCTAGAAATCTAGGCCAACTCCGAAATTGGCTCCCAATTTTTTTTTGTATCTGTAGCACATCGATGTTGACCACATGTACGTGGGATAGAGTGCAGCCAACAACTTTCAGTTTAGGGATTTACCAATATTTGTGTTTCTTTATTAAAGTTATTTTATCAAGTTAGCCTGTAAAGAACAAATTGTGATTTTTAATGATAAGAGGACAAGAAAACACAGAATCCCATAAAAGATAAAATTATCAATACCGATAACCTCAAGTGGAACTAAACCTAAAATGTCCAGCCGTTATCCTTGTGGGCAAAAACTTTCCACAGTGATGTGAAAGACTGGTCAACATACATACAATTGTTATGTTATTTAAAGATTTGATAGCATTCTTCTAAAATGAATGAAGCAATTGTACATAAGAGGGTGTGGTATCACGGCTGTGCTGTTTTACTAAAACCATTTGCTACTGTTAAGTAGTGATGGGTAACTCGCGAACAAACGGGTCTTTCTGTTGAACGTTGAGAACCGAATTGGTGAAATCAGCCATTGATTTTGGCTTAATTTCCTTCTTTTGTACGATCCAAATACGATTATTTGAAACGTATTCATTGAACATGGTATATATCTAGCAAAATCAATAAATGATTGGGAGAGCGCCCGTCTTTGTTCCAAGTGCATTTTTTCTTAAGTATAAAACGGAAGGAGATAATTAGGGCAGGTATGTAATCTTTTTGAACATACATTTCACGCTTTAACATAATTCTAGAAATGTGTTTTCCTTAACATTAGAAATTTGCGCATTTTTTCATAGTTTTGGGCTTATTTTAAGCATTTTAGACGAAGAGCCATCTGGGAGCGAAATGAGACTTGTGAACCGAGCCAGAAGAGCCGGCTCACCAAATGATTCGGAATGTCAATCATTTTGTTTGGTAGTTTTTCTCCCATGTAAAATGCAGGCAATAAGACACCCCACGCACAAACAGCGCTTGTTGTGAATGGAAGTGTGTGTGCATGGTACTATAGCAAGCGGTGTACCCTTGACATGGTAATCAGGCACGGTGGAAGGAGGACCAATACGTGGGGGGCTAAGAAAATAGTCGATCTTCATGACTCCAGAGTTATAAGGACGGTTTTTGAAATACTGAAATACTAAATGGGGCTGAACTGGGGCTACGTAGATTTGTGACGTTACGCGGCTACAAACCACCCCCCACGCCAGCTCCGGTGTAGTGCGGTGCCTGATGTTAAAATCTAAATGTGTGCGGTTCAACAGAGCCAATGTAACAATTCCGCCATTTAACCTATAGCACACTTTAATTAACTGCTAGTAAAAATTGTGCTTTTGAAATGTAATATTCTGCTCCTAAATTACAAATAATAGAGCTCGTAGCCTAAGCATACATTGGAGACAAACACAAAAATCAGATATGCCATGGTGCAATGGTGTGATCAATATGATGTAATACTCCCGAGGAGTATAGTTTAAGATTAATAATGGTAAAACACGAAGAACAACGACAATATAATTTACACATTATTCATATTCATACTCAGTTAATTTGAGCTAGAGATGGTCACAGTAAGAGTTCCTTAGGCTGGCAAAACAAAGGTCTTGAAATGGATGAGCATATCAGTGGTGTACATAATTATAACCGGTATTCTGTACACCCACACGGTTGTGTTGGAATATACCTTTCTATTTTGAAAGAGGTGGGGGGCCGCACATGCTCAATCCTCTACTGCTTCTTGTAGGCGCCTCCCTCCCGTGCGTGTGAGAGGTAAGTAGAGAGCGAGATCCGCAAGCGGATCAGAGGGGGGAGCGTCGCGCAGGCAGGACCGAGGAGGAACCACAGCGGCCCCGGCCGGGACTGTCAGACCTGACCCGCTGGATCCCTGGAGGAACGGAGAGAACACGTCACCCAAGGGAGAGGATCACCGTTCAGGTAACAGAGGAAAACAACACAGCTTCAAATGCCAACGCTTTAGGACCTCGCGGCTGATGCAGGTGCCGCTGTTGTAATCCGTGCAAAACTGTGGTTGGTGATGGGGATCCACCGACCGTGATTGGAAAAGGAAATACAGTATGCTAGTCATGCAAGCAAACTGCTATCCCATATTGTTTTGTCCTCAATGCTCCGAGATAACTGACATACCTGATTTATGGCTCGCGGTCTCGCATTCTGTGCACGAAGCAATTCGCTAGAGGGGACGTGGACCTGTCGCCTACTGTGGGCTACAGTGCGCGACGGAAGATTTGCATTACAGTTATGATCCAGGATCTGCTCTCCACAATAGGCGATAGATTAACAACAAACGATCCCACCAAAACAGCCTATATTAGTACTGTAGTTTAATTAGCTTTTTGAAATCGTGATTTCTAGCTAATGTGGCATTGCTTTTATCCAATTTTCTTATTTATGTCATTTTGAAAGGCAGCATTCGAGTGGCGCTGATTTACTTATCGAGTCAAGATAAAGCATTGCTAGCTTTCTTAAACCTGACCAGGACCAAGTTGGGAATTGTCGGATCATGAGACACCAACGCCCAACCCGTAGCTAGGTATCTCCCATAGCTACCAGACGCGGCTGTTCCCAAAATTATAGGCGTATTGCTGTCTTTATCTTTCTGGGCCTATACCATTATATTCAACTGACCAGTTGAATACAGGCTATGCCCTACTGTTATAGGCAGTCGGTTAGATGCAGAGCACAATTCATAGCAAAATTGCAAATATATCGACCATGTACTATACCACATATGAAATATGCTACATTTCAGCCACTTGCCAAACAATATGTCACCTGACAGATGTTGAATAACATCAGACACCCTTGCTTCTCCTTAAATGTAGATCCATATGAAATTGCTTGCTGGATGATTAACTATCAAAGTCGTCTAGCTAAATGTTTAAAAAAAAAAAAAAAAATCCATCATAGGCCTATTAAGATAAGCTTAGGTACAGTTAATTATGATGCCTTAATTACCAGATAGGTCTACGGCTGATAGGTGAGGATGCTGTTGAGGAAGATGGAATAAAACGTTCCTATAGACATGTATTATGGAGAGCAGTTCTGTCCAATAGTATTCTAAGGAAACAATTTCTATGTTTATTAGTCAAACATTGTAAATGTTTCCTATAGGCTGAATCCAGCTGTTGTTGTGCTGATTGCTGCTGTCTTCATGCCCAGGTCTCCCTTGAAGAAAGAGACTCTGTCTGAGTGGGCCTTGTTGTGGAACACTTGTATCTCAGCTCCTAAAAAAATGCAGTCAGTTGAAGAAAGTTACCCCGATATTAGCAACTAAAAATATATATCGCAATTCGAAAATGTACAATAAATTGTTTAATGTATTGTAGAACATTACCTATTATACTATAGCTAGTAACAAAACTAAAATAAAACATTGACTGCAGACTTGGCAGGGAGCCAGAGCTTCATAGTCCATTTAAGTAGACGCCATCTTGCCCACCAAGGTAGAGAATAGTTTCAGGCCTATTCATTGTATTTCCATCTGCAACGTTCAGAACGTCTTCCGTCCTTGCTTACACCCCCTGTGTCAGATGCGTGGATTAGCCAACTAATGGCTGGCTAAAGACGACTGCAGCGAGGAAGAGGCGATGGCATGATGCTGCTGGCTGGGATAGCCCTCCCAGCAAATTCAGGAAGAGGGAGGGGGAGACAGGGAAGGCCCAGTGTGGTGCAACCCTCCACCAGCCGTTCAGGGCAGGTATCCTTTCTCTCTTTTTTTCTTTCTCTCTGCGTGCTCATGATCAGAGATGGATGGGGGGGTGGTCTCTATTTAACCCTTTCCCTTCATTACCACTCCAACAAAGAAAGAGAAGAAAGAGAAGGGTCCCTGTCTGTTTCTCTCACTCTCTTCCTGTGTTCTTCGTTGGTACCGTTCCACACAACAAGACAGATGGAGGGAGAGCCCTTCGTTCTAGCTCTCTGTAAACTACAACACCACCAACAGGAGAGGGAGAATTTTCTCTTGCAACCTCTCTCTCTTGTTCTGTCTCTCCATTGATCTCTCCTCCCAGTACATTATTGTTCTTCAGTCTGTCAGCAGAGCAGACTCTATCAGACCTCTTTCCCTGGTGAATCCCCCTCACTGTGTCCTACCAGCTGAACACATTTGTGTTCCAAATTGCACGCTTATGTACTGTGGGGAGTAGGGTGCAGTTTGGGAGCCAAATCAAATCTGCTGGAAGCATCTGCATTGCATTAAGATATTATTGGGAGTTTTAGTAGCTAGTCTCTTATCAAATACTGGTATGGATTCTTGGTGAGTTCTGGGAATCCTGCTCCTGGGCAAGAATGGGTATGCTAGGCTAGCACATATGTTCATAGTAGCCGTTCTAGGTTAGAGACATCTTTGCTTGGTCTGTTTATCTTTCTTAGAATGTTATGATAACACAGTATTAATGTGAAACCACTAACTTATTCTTCTAAATTAATTTAATTCTTATAATTATGTTTTAGTGATACTTATGTCTTACTAAGGCTTAGAGACCAGTTCTCCAGTATTGCTGGTTAGGGATACTGTCTGGCTTAGACACCTTTCCTGTGAGACATTTGCGCTCTCAAGTTCATGCTCACTCTGAATGTAGATATCTTGCTCACTGGCAAGTCTGCCCCGGGGAAATGTGTCTCTAGTTAGGAAGTAACCTCTCTCACCATGTTCTTATTCAGACTGGTGGTTGTGTCTTCCAGACCCCAGTGGAGATTTTTAACTTGAGGAGGATCTTCAACTCCCAGTAATTGGTAAAAGCCTGGGATATCAGTCTGAATGAGAGTGTCTGATAAGACACTGCCCACACAAGCTGTATCTTCTTTAGCTCTATCCCTGTAACAAAAGATAAGGTTTGAAATACATAATGTGCTTTCCTATTTTGTAATTGTTCTCTATGTGCTCTAGTTTTGGCCCCTGCCTGTGACTCCTGATCATCACACTGCTGGCTCCTTCCTCTACCGGTCTTTCTGAGGAAAATAAGAGCAGTAAAATGTGTTACTACAGACATAATTAAATAATTATGAATGGCCAAATAGTTGTATCGAAGATCATTAGAGGAATGCATTAGTTAAAATAGAGTATCTGATTTCAGAAAATGACAGACTACTGTTACTATGCCCCTGATAATTCTATAAAGTATGTTGATTCATTAATGATTAATGAGTAGAGTGCAAGGTTTTAATGCAGTGACAAGTGAAATTAACTGTTAATGTAAATGCAAATGTGTCAGATGTAAGGGGTACTCGTGAAAAATGGAAAAAAACGGAACAGAAGAAGACAAAGATCTGAATATTCATAATAACAATATCTTATCATCATACTTGCACCATTTTATAGATTCATTTCAGGAGTAAATGGCCATGAGTAACTAGGGATAAAAAAATATTTACTATACTGTAGATTCATACTGTAGTCAATATTGACTACTGTATAAATCCATGCATAGAACCAGAAAATATTTCCTGGATACCTTATTCAGTTTCAAATTACCTGTGTCGTTAGAAATATCTGCCAATGGATAATTTGATTATCCAGTAAACAATACATTACAATTGATAATTGATTAGGATGATGTTGATGTTACATCATTAAAGAAAAGTTGTTTTAGTATGCCTACCATGTACCAATTGTTATAACTGTTCATTCAGATCAATTTCTCTCCAAATAGTTTTATTATGCCTACCTTTAACCAGTTATCACTGTTCTTTAGATTATCTTCTCTCAAATCTATGACATTTAAGCAAGGAGACTAGTTGTTTATGGCAGCTAAACCCCATTCTAAGGGTAATGTGCCTTACCTCCGAGCTCCAACCACTCCCCCATCTGTGCTTTTCTAGCATGGCAGAACGTGGGCGTGTGCCAGCATGGGGTTATTCCCACTGCAGTCACCATCCAGACTCCACTGCACCATCTGTGTCATTTCCTGCCTCCAACTGCAACCTCTCCATTTCCACAGGTATTCAGATGAATAACATAATAGTGAGTCTTGAATGTAATCAGTAGTCTTCATTAATAGTAGGGGAAGGTGGTCATTTAATTATTTTGACAATCTCAAATGTCAGGTTCATCTATCAGTAAATAAGCCATATGTGGCAGATGTTTATGTTTCGGCCCAGTTGTTAGGCTCTCATTGTGGTGATGGTCTCTTAGCTACACAGGAGTGTTCCTGTTTTCTATAGAGGCCCTCTGAAAGTTAGTACAATGTGTGCACAGCCATTTGTTTTTTGTCCTTGTGGGGCGCTGAAATATATAATTCCTATTCCCTAGCCTTAAACTTGGCTACACGATGGCTACACAGTGTGATGCCTTATTAAAGGGCTTCTATAGAGAAGTCAATAGGAATAAATAAGGAAAGATTATTGCGTACATTAATAATTCAAAAGTTCACCTCAAAAGTTATTTCCTTCTGGTTAATGTAATAATTTCACTACTCATTATAATACTTTTTCATTACACCTGAAAACATTGCCTGTGGGCCATATTTAGACTGCCTATACAACTAAACAGCAAATGTGTTTGCTCTTATTTCACAATGGTAAAGCTGGCAGTCCTCAGAAATCACCCAAAAAAAGTGGGTTGAAATTACTTTGCCTATTTTGGAGAGGTTTGTGTCCACCAGGAGACCTTGTCATTTTTTATGCTTATGTGTCAACCTCACCAGATTTTCCACACTTCCAGCTACATTCTTTTCATGTTTGTATCCAGAGCATTTCAGATGCATTTGTTAATGGTAAAAATGTATCTGACCTTACAGTAAATGTAACATGACTGTTACATGGTCCCTCAGTTACGGTGTTCCCCAGGGGATTGTTCTATGACCTCCTCTTCTCTCTATACACCAAGTCAGTTGGCTCTGTCATATCCTCACACAGTCTCCTATAATGTAGGCAGTATTCCTACCATTCCTTACTTCCCTCATCAACTTATCCCTGAACACCCTTGACTTTAAATTGGCAAGTGTCCCTTTCTTCTAGAAACATCCATTATTTTCTTTTGTCTTATCTCTGAACAACTTTCTTGTTATTTCTGTCAGATACCAGTTACCAGATACCTCAAGATCTTCACTTAACCAAGACTTCTCTCTTCTGTGTCACAGTCTCTTCACAGTGTCCAAGCTGACTTCTTTGTTTTCATCCACCTAAATTCATGCGCTGCCTTTTTAACCTTCAGATCCTCCTACACAGGGCTGAGTGTCTAAGGCCCTGCAAATTCTTGGACTGTGTCCTACTTGGCTGGGCATTCCTTCTAGGTGAACTAGAGAAGATCCATTTGTTAAAACTGATGGAAATGTATATAACTGTCAGGAAAGGACTCTGCGCTGTAACATCTTTTTCATGCTTGACAAATGTAATCCGCTATTGTTATCCATATCTGCCTGCTTCCTGTTTTTTGGGGGAAATACATTGTGATAGGCTCTATGCCAGACCTTACGACGCCTGTCAGTTAAGAGGATGTCAACTGAATTCTTGATACACAAGGTTATTTGCATTGGGAGGAGAATTCAATGAGCAAAATGTTGTCATAGGTGAGCAACATTGCTCTACTTATACAGGTACATTTTTCAATCCCACCAAGTAAGCACAGAAATTGATTTCCTGTGGAACGTTTACCAAACCTTTAATATAGGCTTATCTTGAAGGCCTTGAGAGACCGGTTAACAGGAGACCAGTTCTTCTTTAGAATTTTCTTTTACTTACATTTAGTTTTACAGGCTACATTGTTTCATTATTTTTTTTATGGTATCATTTTATTGTAAGAAGCACTATTGTTCAACAGTAGCACTGAATCCACACATGGTGTTCATACATAGGATACAAACGAGACTTCCATCTTTGTCGCAATATTGCAATAGCCGTGTATTTATTCTGGCTCAAAACTGTATGCACGTAGCCTACTCTGCACAGGTCTTCATTACAGGTTAAGTAAACCAATGGTAACCTGGCAAACTATGAGTTAATAAATTATGCTGGAATATTTTTAGCCAGAGCACTGATGACGTTGCCCACTGAAAGTGGCCAGGCTGGCCTGGTTGCTTATTTACACTAAGCATAGATAGGAGTGCAATGCAAGCTCATCAATCACCAGAGGTGGTCAGGCAAATCTTACATACCGATGACTGGGCTCACTGAATACATTAAAATCATTTATATCTGCTTTTCATCTTATGTAATTGCAAATGCTCGTACAGTTCACATTTCTTAATATGATGTGTAAATAGCGTCTAACGGAGCCTTGTGTCTCCTGCAGGATGTTCTCGTCAGTGAAGGCCTTCGAGGGGCAGCAGTACTCTACCCTGAAGAGGCAGTGCCTTGCCAGTGGCCTTCTTTTTGAGGACCCACGTTTCCCCGCCGTGGACGACACCCTATTCTACCAAGGGAACAGGATTGGACGTGTGCACTGGAAAAGACCCCGGGTAAGTGTGCTTTTGCTACAGTTCAAACTACTAGTACCACCATAAATAATACTGTAGTAGACGGCATAGACATTATGAAGCACCATACTGGTTAAACGTCAGACTGTTGCTATGGTTACAGCATGGATTATCAGTCTGAATGATTATCAGTCTGCATAAAAAAACAAATACAAAAACCACAATAGACTCCATAGACCAGAACAATAAATAGAGTAATATTTGGATGTACTTTACCAGTTGTGTGTGTTGTTAGTACCTGGCTGGTTGGAAGTTAACATGAAATGTCCATATTGTAGTAGCAACCAACATTTTGGGAAACTAAGGGCCACAAGTTTCAACTGAGGGTGCTAAGCCCCCCCCCCCCCGAGGCCTAAAAAACCAAAGACAACTGGTTTAGTAGCCGACTACTGTGTAACAAGTGTTTTTGTCTGTGTGAAAATGTGAAATCTGACATTCAGATAACATGTTCCGTTGGTCCCCTATCTTGTAGTGGCTAGCGGCTGTTGCCTTGGGCCCGACACTGTTACAAAGTGTCCAAGTCAATTATCCCTCTCTCCTCCTTCTCAAACCCCTCTCCTCTCTTTCTGCCCAGAGCGCTTCTCCTTTCAGAGGCTTGTAGCAGCTAGAAATGCGGAGTGCGGCATGGCACACAGTCCACTAGCCTCCGCGGCAGCAGTTCTACTGTCAGTGGTTCTTGGTTGTCGTCCTGCTGCCACATGCTCCAGGGCCAACAGGCATGTGCTGTGGTAACTGGGTCACAGAAAGTGTCTGTTTTGGTCTCTGCTGCGATGTCAGTCTGTTATTTACAGTGTTTCGGTAGCAGGCGTAGGGGCCCCTTAGTAACTTGGCAGAGATGCATGCTGAATTAAAGGGTGGAGGGGAGAAGAGAGGATACGGGCACTACAGCTCAGCCTGAACCTGTCTAGGCCTGTCGGGCTGGGCATTGACAGAATGTCAGTGAATTGAATCCGTCTGGACTGGTTTCAGACGGGAAGACTATGTACAACAAAGAAAATCGTCTGTGTGTTTGTGACTACAAATGCTCCTTGGCTTGTGCTCTGTTTTCATCTCTCCCTTCCATCCTCTCAGTAGCATCAACAATAGGCACAGACAGTAATGTACCAGTTGGGTTGAGTACCAGGAGCAGTGCTGAAGCTGAGTTGAGTACCAGAAGCAGTAATGAAGCTGAGTTGAAGGCGTTGTGGGTGTCCAGGGATTCTGCAGTGGCATTGCGGTGGTGGGCTTCTCTGCACTGATGTAAAGGTGTCTTTTGCACCAAACTGCTTTTGTCTGCAGCATCATCAAATGACTGACCTTGGGCGTGGGGTATGGGTGTCCTAGGACTGCCTATACACTTTGCCCCATAAGAACATAGTGCAGTTTTTGGGCACGAATGGACATAGAAATGTGCATTGTTACTATTAATATCGTCTCTATCTCACGCTCTATTTAGAAATGCTTTCTGTTCGTGTTCGTGTGTAGGGAGGATCCTGATATTTCTGTAATCTGGGAACCAAAAGTCCCATTAAATAAATGCCAAAACATGATGATTATTTGGCACCCACTAGAAAAGTTGAATTCAGTCTTAGGAGTAAGGTTTAGGGTTGAACTTACAAATGGGGTTATTGTTAATGCATTGGGGTTATTTGAATGTTTTATGGTTAGGTTAGGGGTTAGGCTTTATAGTTATATTCAAGCATAAAGGTTAGTTTATTGAGGTTAGGAATTGGGAAAATACGGAATATTTTATTCTTGGTTTTTAGTGTTAGTGTGTGTGTGTGTGTGTGTTAGGCAATAGTGGAGTGTTACAGAGCCTCTCAAAGGTAGAAGCAGTGATAAAGCATATTCAAACAAAACAACAAAGTACGGGTGCATCTCAAAAAATTTGAATATTGTGGATTTTTTTTCTCTTTTCTGTAATTCAAATCAAAAACTAACACCTTCATATATTCTAGATTCATTACACAAAGTGAAACATTTCATGATTTTTTTTGTTTCAGTTGTGATGATTATGGCTCATGGAAATCAAATCCAGTATCTAAAGATATTAGTACAGAAAATGTGTAATACAGAAATGTCGAGCGGAGAATAGCTCTAATCAGCTAATTAACTGAAAACACCAGCAAAAATGTCCTAAGAATGTTAATTTATGCACTCAATACTTGGTCGGGGCTCCTTTCTTACAAATTACTGCATCAATGCGACGTGACATGGAGGCAATCAGCCTGTGGCACTGCTGAGGTGTTATGGAAACCCAGGTTGCTTTGATAGCGGCCTTCAGCTCGTCTGTGTTGTTGGGTCTGGTGTATCTCATTTTCCTCTTGACAATACCCCCTAGATTTTCTATGGGCTTGGGTTGGCTGGCCAATCAAGCACAGTAATACCATGGGCAGCAAACCAGTTACCAGTCATTTTGGTACTGTGGAAAAGGAAATCAGCATCTCCATAAATCTTGTCTTGAGATGCGGTGCTCTAAAATCTCCTGGTAGATGGCTGCATTTACTCTGGACTTGAGAAAACACAGTGGACCAGCACCAGCAGATGACATAGAACCCCAAATCATCACTGACTGTGGAAACTTCACACTAGACTCTGTGCCTCTCCACTCTTCCTCAAGACTCTGGGACCATGATTTCCAAATGAAATGCAAAATTCACTTTCATCTGAAGAGAGGACCACTGAGCAACGGTCCAGTACTTTTTCTCGTTCACCCAGGTAAGACACTTCTGACGTTGTCTCTGGTTCAGGAGTGGCTTCACACTAAGAATGTGAACACTTATAGCCCATTTCCTGGACACGTCTGTGCGTGGTGGCTCTTGATGCATTGACTCCAACCTCAGTCCAACTTTCCATGAATATGCTTTGATACAGCACTTGCAAACAGCCTGCCCTTTTAGTAGTGACCTTCTGTGGCTTACCCTCCTCATGGAAGGTGTCAATGAGTGTCTTCTGGACAACTGTCAAGTCAGCAGTGGTCCCCATGATTGTGGTTGTGTGTACTGAAGGCTCAGGGAGTTAATTAGTTGATTAGAGCTCTTCTCAGGTCGTCATTTCTATATTGTAAATGTTTTCTTCTAATATTTTGAGGTACTGGATTTTTGATTTACATGAGCTGTATGCCGTAATCATGAAGACAAACAAAAAAGGCTTGAAATGTTTCACTTGATGCGTAATGAATCTAAAATATGTGAGTAAAATAAGTGTCACTTTTTTTATTTTAAATTACTGGGAAAAAATAAAACCTTTTTCTAGATGCACCTGTGGGTTAATTTCCACAACAACTAAGAGCATTGATTTGCAAGCTAAATGTCTGACCTACAGTGAATATAAAAAGTCTACAAGCCCCTGTTAAAATGCCAGGTTCTTGTGATGTAAAAGAATGAGACAAAGATAAATCATGTAAATAAATAATGTAAATGAGACAAAGATAAATCAAGAACTTTTTCCACTTTTAATGCGACCTATAACATGAACAATTCAATCAAAAAACAAACTGAAATCTTTGAGGGGGAAAAATAACCTGGTTGCAGAAGTGTGCACACCCATAAACTAATACTTTGATTTTATTATAGCATTCAGTCTTTTTGGGTAGGAGTCTATTACCATGGCACATATTGACATGGCAATATTTGCCCACTCTTCTTTGCAACAGCTCTCCAAATCTGTCAGATTGCGAGGACATCTCCTGTGCACCGCCCTCTTCAGATCACCCCACAGATGTTCAATTGGATTCAGGTCTGGGCTCTGGCTGGGCCATTCCAAAACGTTAATCCTTAATTCACAGAAGACATGCTTTTGTGAATTTGGATGTGTGCTTTGAGTCGTTGTTGTGCTGAAAGGTGAACTTCCTCTTCAGCATTCTAACAGACGCCTGAAGGTTTGGTCCTGGTATTTGGATCTGTTCATAATTCCTTCCACCCTGACTAAGGCCTTGGTTCCAGCTGAAGAAAAACAGCCCCAAAGCATGATGCTGCCACCACCATTCTTCACTGTGGGTATGGTGTTCTTTGGGTGATGTGCAGTGTTGATTTTGCGCCAAACATACCGTTTGGAATTATGGCCAAAAAGTTAAACCTTGGTTTCATCAGACAATAACACATTTTCCCATGTGCTTTTGGGGGACTTGATGTTTGTTTTTGCAAACTTCAGCTGGGCTTGGATGTTTTTCTTTGTAAGAAAATGCTTCCGTCTTGCCACCCTACCCCATAGCTCATTCATATGAAGAATACAGGAGATTGTTGTCACATGTAGCACACAGCCAGTACTAGCCAATGTTGCTGTAGGCCTCCTGGAAGCCTCCCTTACCAGTTTTCTTCTTGTCTTTTCATCAATTTTGGAGGGATGTCTAGTTCTTGGTAATGTCTCTGTTGTGCCATATTTCTCCACTTGATGATGACCGTCTTCACTGTGTTCCATGGTATATCTAATGCTTTGGAAATTCCTTTGTACCCTTCTCCTGATATCTTTCAACAATGAGATCCCTCTGATGCTTTGGAAGCTCTCTGCGGACCATGGCTTTTGCTCTGAGATGCAGCTAAGAAAATGTCAGGAAAACAGCTGAACTTTATTTGTGATTAATCAGTCACTTTAAATTATGGCAGGTGTGTAATGACTTCTATTTAACATGAGTTTGAATGTGATTGGTTAATTCTGAACACAGCCACATCCCCAGTTATAAGAGGGTGTGCACACTTATGCAACCAGGTTATTGTAAGGTTTTTATTTTTCATTTTTCCCCCTTGAAGTTTTCAGTTTGTTTTTCAGTTCAATTGTTCGTATTATAGATCACATTAAAAGTGGAAATAGTTCTGACATGATTTCTCTTTGTCTCATTCTTTTACATCACAAAAACCTGGGATTTTAACAGGGGTGTGTAGACTTTTTATATGTGTAGACCCACATGTGCAGGTTCTGTTCCACATGTGCAGTTTCTGTTCCTTTTGTGACTTTGTGTGAGCCTTGCAGTTTTGCATCTTGCTAATCGCATTGCCTGCGGCGCTGCTCAGCCAACCTTTAATTCAAGCTGTTAATAAAGAGTCCTTGACATACCTAGCTTGGCAACATCCCATCCATCATCATATCTCTCATTATCTCTCTCTCACTTCCTCAATCTCTCCCTTTCAGTTTTTCAGTTGGTAAGATGAACCTTTCTGACTGCCTCCCCTTCTGTTTCCCTCTCTTGTGGCTGTAGGAGCTCTGTGAGGACCCTCACCTGTTTGTAGATGGGATCAGTGCGCACGACCTGCACCAGGGCCAGCTGGGAAACTGCTGGTTTGTGGCAGCGTGCTCCAGCCTGGCCTCCAGAGAGTCCCTGTGGTCTAAAGTAAGTGTATGGGGGAGTTGGGTTGGCTATGTTTATCTGCTTAGGCACACACACTTTTGCCTTTCTGTCCTTAATCCTGACACCGAAATCAAAGTTTCCTATTCCCTAACCTTAAACTAACCCTAACCTTAACCCCAGTTACATTTTATGACTATACATAACCTAGCATAAGTGACCCTAAACATTGCCAGTAATGCCTGAACCAAAAAGTAACCCCTATTCTAACACTATGCCCATTGTACATTTTACACTAAACCAGTGATCGGGAAATGGCTTTTTCCTAAGTGGAATATTTTTCAGTATTTGTGGGGACTTCAGGTACACAGATATGGATCTCACACACACATACCCATTAGGGCATATTACCTAGTGATGAAGGGAAAACAGGAGAAAGTTGATCTCACCAGAGGCATCATTAGGCCATATCAACACCTCTCTCTTACACTGTCAGTACACTTCTTTGGAGGATATTGACTTAAAAACTCAGCCCTCAGACCCACTCTGCCAGTCACAAAATTGGTTGTTTTGAAAGCATGAATGTGGAGATGTTTCGCATTCTTCCACAACAGGTCTTTTTTTTTGTATTTACCCTACACTTTTGTTACTGGATGTGACTATAGTATGTAGGACTTGAACTCACTCTACATAATAACAAATAGCATAAAATGTAATCAGAGAAGGAAAATAAAATATTGAAAGATGGAGAGAACATTTGAGTGAAGTCCTTTAGAAGAAAACCATCCAGACCAACCCTTTAATACCCAAGAACCTGGATAGAAATCTGTCCCAATTCCTGAGGAATGTAGTCAAAGTATCTATATAATGAATAGCAGAACAATTGAAAATCAAGACGTATGCCCAGAAATTCTGCTGACAAAAAGCAAGTAACTCCAAGGTTTCTTTGCAATATCTGCTAAAAAAAAACGAATCCTGAAAGAGCAAAAAACTACCTTCTATCTATTGGAAAATATGGTGGGGGTGGATGTCTGAAGTCGTGGGGCACTTGATAAGGTCAAAGGCATTCTCAACTTTACCTCATACCTGAATATTGAAAAAAATATATATCCTATGCCAATTGGCTCTTACTGGAAGTCAATCACCCCAAGCACACACGTATAACTCCATTAAGAAATTGGTGAAGTTAAATGTAAATGTTTTAGGGAGTCTGGAAATTGTGTGTGTGTGTGTGTGTGTGTGTGTGTGTGTGTCAGTGAATTGTAAGCATGAGACTGAAGAAATGTGATTGTGAGCTGATGTGATTGAATAAGGAAGAGGGGGACAGTGGAAACGCCATCAGATTGATAATTAGACACTTAAGACTGCAGGCCATTTGCCTAACTGACACCCAGGAGTCTTTCACTGCACTCTGCTAATGCCTCGGACTCTGGCTTGGAATTACTGACATCATTATGTTAAAGGGGGAATAAGTAATGTGTTCAGACTTGACAGCTGGTGGATAGTGTGTTCAGTCGTGACTGGTGGTGGATAGTGTGTTCAGTCGTGACTGGTGGTGGATAGTGTGTTCAGTCGTGACTGGTGGTGGGTAGTGTGTTTAGTCCTGACTGCTGGTGGATAGTGTGTCCAGTCCTGACTGGTGGTGGGTAGTGTGTCCAGTCCTGACTGGTGGTCAGATCTGAACACACTGTTTATGTGTATGCCAGCTACCATATTCAGAAAGTTTCATAGAGGTTCTAAGGTCCATTCCCTCTTCAGATTCAGAATTTTTAAATTCACGTCAAAACAGATTCTAGATTGATCCTTCATCAGCACATTGACCAAAACACACACACGCACAAACATGAACACAAGGGCGCAAGTCATAGGCAAAAATACTTCTCATTTGTGGAGAAATAGATGTTTGTAAATACACACACATGCTATACAGAAGGACAGACAGAAGGAACGCACATGTTGTGCACTGACACAAATAATCAGAGCTGGAGTTATTTTTACCTTGTTCCAAATGTCTGAAAGAAATGTCACAGACTTTTTTTTTTCTTTTGTTATGATTTATTCAGTGATTCCTTTCAAATGCACATCAGTTATCTGCAGTTAGTCAATCTCTAGTTACTAGCTTTAATAATGTTTTGGTATCAAACAAACATTATATGTAATGAATAATAACATCTCTAGAATTAGACTCTAGTAACAAAAACCGAATGAGTGGAGAACTGGTCTGATGTTTTATTACTGCTACTACTAGTACCTCAGAAAACATAGCTGCAGTAGACAAGGGCATATTGCTTTAATGTTTTGAGGCCAATCAAAACAAAAACTAAAAAGCTGATCTGGAAGTTAAAGAGTTGGAAGATTGTGGAAGACAGGAAGCAATGGAGTCTTGGGAGTAGAGGTGTTATCCTTCCTCTACCCCAGAAGAGATTCCTGAGGGGCTGTGATCTCTGGTTTGTGTCCTTTTCCCTGTGGTCGCAGTTGTTCTCCGCCAAGGAAGAGTTGTGGTGGAAAAACATGATGAATGATAAAGAAAGAAAGAGAGAAAGAAAGAGAAGGAGAAATAGCATACATGGATTCAAAAAGAACCAAAATGGCTGTCTAGTGTCTTGCCCTTCTCTATGTCCTGATGCTATCAATTCTGATCAACCAGAAAGCTGATGCAGCATTCAACTGTGTCCGGACTCACTCCTTGCTCAAACGCCAACAGGAAGTACATTGTCTTCCTCACCTTTGCCATCTCTGCAATCCGCTCGCCAAACTCCTGGGCGTCGGCCTCGTAGTGGTGCACTGGCATTTCGTCCGGCTCGCCCTCGTCTCTCCAGAACACCCCGACGGGCTCCAGCAGCTGGCGGTTCATTAGGTGGGTGAGGTCGGGGGTCCAGAGCTGCGAGGTGGCGGTCAGGGTGATGCGGCCCGGGTGCTTCAGGCGCACGTCCCAATGGGCGAAACGCAAGGCCTGCTGGGTGAAATCCAGGCGGTAGACAGCCTCGTGGTCCTGTAGGAGGCGCTCGCCGTCCTGTCGCTTCCCTCTGCGCTGTTGCAGCGAGCAAACCCGCTGGCGCATCACCTCAGTCAAATCAGGGTCAGGTCGGAAGTGCAGCTGCAGTGTGGAGTGGGCGGACATCTTTGTTTTGGGTTTAGAGGGTGATGGGTCAAAGGGGTGGGCAAGTCTGGCTGAGTCTTCTCACTCAGGAGTCCCCTCTCCGTCTGTCTCGCTCTTTTGCCGGGTGCGTTCAGCCCGCAGATCCAGACAATCCTCTCTGACCCGTGGTTTGCCTTCCCTTTCGTCGTCTTGCTTTCGTCTCTGTTCGTCGGCAGCTCCTTCTTTATTGGGCTCAGAGTGGGTTTGTGCACGCCCATAACACCCCGAGACCAGGGCCTCGTCGTTGTTGATGCGCTAGGCAACCGGAGCTGATGACGTTTGCAGTGGTGACACGGGATTGCCCTGTGGGACCTGGGGACAGCGGCGTGTTTGCCACACATTTGTTTATCTCCTGTTTGTGTCATAACTGCTCTCGGCTTACCTCATTCTCGTGCTGTACTCAACTGTGTGACTGAAATCAGAGATGGTTTTTTGGCAGTCTGCCAAGGAGGCTACTGTTGCTGGAATGAATTGCATAGAAATTTGTTTTATGCTTGTTCAATCCATTACAGCCATTACAATGAGCTTGTCTTAATATCTCACCACCAGTGGCCTAAACCACTTTTAACACAAGTATACATGCATTCAACTACAGATGGAAATGTATCAGGTACAACAGAAATGTACTGTCAGATACAATAGAATACAAAACCTCAACAGCTACACTGTATTAGATTAAGTTCATAGAATTTCATTAGACACCAAAGAGACTCGAACAATGATGGACTACCTTACATTGTCCCATTTGAAGCTCGCCTGTTATTTTCAGTTGCGTAATGATTTGCTACAGTGTGCGTTTATGAACACAACCCAGGTTTGTGTACCTCTTTGTGTCTTGTCCAATTTTCATCACTGTCTGACTGATTTACCAAGGGATGGTTCTGGTCAGAATCCAGGCCGTGTTTAATGTTCTATTTCATGTATTGTGTTCTGGGTAAAAGCTGAGGTAGATGATACCAACAGGCACCGTTACCTGTTAGGTGAGAGGCCAGAGTGTGCGGTCACCACTTCACAATATGCGGCATCATGCCACAAGAAAAGAGCAACCAGAGGACCGCAGACACCTAATGAGGAAATTAGTCATTTACTCAACCTGCCGAACATTGAGAAATAGTGAAAAAGTAGCAAGCACGATAGAGGGAGAGGAGAGATTGCAAGAGAGGAGCGAGAGGAGCTGGCTCCTTGAAAGCTCCTAAATGACTCAGGGTTTTCAGTTCATGTTGTTTTTCTCTCCACCCAGCCAGAACCGATCCACTGACCGTGTCTCCAAGGGTAGTGTGGGATTGACACAGATTTATTTCCAATCCAATTTGGCCCTCCTTCTCTGCTGGACTCTATGCAGTGTCATTACTACCCTTCCTCGGGGGGTCACTCTGGCGGTGTGGCTGGTAGTCTAAGGAGACGCCCCAGGGCAGAGCGTGTCTGGCAGGTAGTTCCCCTTCCCTCCCCGCCGGCCTGGGGGGCTGAGGAGTCTGCTAACACAGGGACAGCAGTCACACTCAGGCAGGTATTAATGAGTTCGGCCAACGCTGTGCTTTTACTTTCAGCTTCCATACTAAGCCCAACACTCTCCTGTTTTACTTCCCCACCCTCCTCCACCCCACTCCCTCCTCCAAACTACTCCCTTCTCTACCGCACTCCCTCCCCTGTCCCCTCCCTTCTCCACCCTCCTCCACCCCACTCCCTTCTCCACCCCACTCCCTCCTCCAAACTACTCCCTTCTCTACCGCACTCCCTCCCCTGTCCCCTCCCTTCTCCACCCTCCTCCACCCCACTCCCTCCCCTACCCTCCTCCACCCCACTCCCTTCTCCACCCACCTCCCTCCTCCTCATTCTCCCCCCTCTGCAACCCACCCCACTCCTTTCCTCCAACCCACTACATTTCAACCACCCCTTCCATCTCCCATCTCCTGTATTCCCGTCCTCTCCCCCACCCCACCTGACCTCAGGTCATCCCAGATTGGAAGGAGCAGGAGTGGGACACAGAGAAGCCTGAGTCGTATGCCGGGATCTTCCACTTCCGTTTCTGGCGCTTTGGTGAGTGGGTGGACGTGGTGATTGATGACCGGCTGCCCACGGTGGACAACCAGCTGGTCTACTGCCACTCGGACGACAGCAACGAGTTCTGGAGCGCACTGGTGGAGAAGGCCTATGCCAAGTTAGTAAATTAATCAATCAATGAATGTGGAGTATATTTTCCATTACATTAAGCGTGTTTGCTGATGCTCTTATGAAGAGCAAATATAGTTAAGTGCTTTGCTCAAGGGAACAACACTAATGTTTATTTTGTTCACTTTGAGATTTGAACCAGTGACCTTTCAGTAACTGACCCAACACTCTAACCACTCAACAAAGGCCCTTATAGATGATTTGAATATGATGTGTAAAGCATGCTTATTATGTGGTTTGTTTTACAAATGTCCCATCGTCAGATATTATATACAGATATTATAATAGCATGCATGTCATATTAAAATCACATTTGTTGAGCTTCACAATACATTTCAAATAGTTTTGGATGGAATGGATATGATGTGAGAAAAATGCTAATATAAGTCTCTGGACTAAAATGCTAGCATTTAGAAACAACGCCAGGAAATGTAAATCAATGCGTATATTACTGTCATATGTTGTCTATTGTCAGGTTCTGACCTCTAGGCATCTCCGTAGTGTTTTTGGTTGGCCCCAATTAGAGGCAGACGCCCTGTGTTGCCTCTAATTGGGGATCCTATTTAAGTTCTGTTTTTCCCCACTGCTGGGTGGATCATTATGTTTTGTGCATGTCTGTACTGCACCTTTGTTTTGGTATTTCGGAAGATTAATAAGGAATGGCTCATTGTGTCAATGTCTCAAGTGTTGTTCCACTTATTGGTCTTTTGACAAATCTGATCAGCTCTTTTGTCAATAATTGAGCAACATTTCACAGCCGGGCTGTCTGTGTAAGAGGCAAGGCTTTGTTGCTAGGCTCTGTTGCTTGGGTCTATCAATTGAAAACTGTTGACAACTTTGACAGTGAAATTTAACTTCAGATCAATAGTGTGGTGCTTGCAGTGCCTGAATTGTAGGTTCTGATTTTGGATTCAATTCCCCAGTGAAGATTGACTTGTAAGTCGCTTTGGAACATCTGCTGAATGGCTCATTATTATTTGTGGCCCATTCCCTGCAGGGTGTATGGCTGTTACGAGGCCCTGGATGGCGGGAACACTGCAGATGCCCTGGTGGACTTCACGGGCGGCGTGTCAGAGCCCATGGATCTGTTGGAGGGCCACATGGCCACAGACGAGGTGGCCCGCAACCAGCTGTTTGAGAGGGTCCTGAAGGTCCACAACCGGGACGGCCTCATCAGCTGCTCCATCCGGGTCAGTCAGGGGGAACATCTGGACTAGGCAGCCATTTTGGATTAGGGGGAGGTGGTTTGGATGGTTGTGGGTGAGTTCTAAGATGTTCCCACGGGGTTCTAATGTTTCTGCATTATTCTATAGTCCTGCACATTACTTCTGCACTGGTGAAAATGTCTGATTTGGGCTCTGAGAAGCTCTCAGATTGGAACAGAGGGGCTGTAACGTTAACATTCCATAGAAGACAGGAGAGCTTATGGTCTCTGCTTCAGAGCACTGAATGGGTTTTGACTGAAAACCGTTCTTAACTTGAGCAACGCGCCTGAAGAAGTTGCTCCAATCCCTCGCACTAATTAGACAACTTGGCACGATTTGTTATCTGAATGAGAGAAGTGCTGTAAATCAAAGACTCCAGGCCTTGATGTATTTTGAAAGTTAAGTAATTGAGGATTACAATAAGTACTACTTTGATCTCTTCCAAGCAAGCCGAACACATGTAAGTCCATGTGACCTCTTGACATGCCCATATCATAAAATCTATGTCATATACAGAGTCAATGTTCATGGTCACTGCTTCTGTACATTTCCTTGTGAAAGCCTATCAGTGTGGGTTTTTCATTTTCAAACTAATGTTGGCTTTCAGCTGATGTCCAGGTTGCCCACCTGAACCAGATTTCTACATATGGTATGTAGGACAGTTTTTAGATTGCATAATCAAAAGCATTTGTGCGATGATGGGATGCAGGGTTGGAATAAACATAAGTGTGCTTGCTCTAGTTCCTCAACGGCACGGCTACGAGAGGCAAAACGTGTTCCGAAATAGTTCCAAGGAATTGCAGTTTTACCATGGCGCATAAATAGGCTAGGTGCCCGTGAGGAACAGTCAGTCCGGCAGTCCACTCACCCAGCAGCCCGTGGTTAGGACCCAAATGACTCCCTATTTTTCTACATAGTGCAATACTAGTCCCATAGTCCAATGTCAAATGTAGAGCAGGAAATAGTGAATGGGGTGCCAGGTGGGACATATTCCCCTCCTGTTGATTGTCTGCTGTTCTGTACTTCTCTCCATTCAACCCTAGAACTCATTTACAGTCCAGTATGAGTCTGGCTCAAGCGCTCTTGCTCAACTGGGAACCAAAGGCATTTTAAATTCATGAGTTGTCTTGAGAATCCATTTCAAAACAGTAACAAAAGAATGAGCACGAATGAAAACAAACAACTCAACAAACACGTCAGTCAGATTAATGGCCCTGACAGCACAAAGCCCACGCAATTAATAATTCAAACATCATCTGGCTGGCCGTTGTTGTTTGGTTTTGTAACATCGTGGCATTGTAAAGAAAATTATAGACTCTACTCACAGGATGTTTGTTGTGTGGAGGTTTGATTAGGAATGCAACAAAGGCATTTCAAAGCCACACTCATGCACACTGATGAGAAAGAAGCTGATGTTTGTACTGTGACTTGAATGGAATTTGTTCCACAAAGGCCATATAGTCGGGGAACCTATGTTTAGAATTCTTTGCACATCATGTTCAAATCAATAAGTGCTTTCTTGAGCATTAAAATGCAATTTAGATTATTTCAGATGGTTTGATCCTGGTGCACCAATAATGCTAATATTGATGGTCGGACCTGGATGGCATTTGTGCCAGAAATGCTAAGATGTTCTCTTTTGTAAAGGAACAGGGAAATAATACCTAGGTATGGATTGCTGTCATACTTTGTATGCGTACAGTGTAAGAAAAAAAAAAACTTAATTTGGGTGAAGTATCCCTGTAACTACTTAGATTTGTTGAAGCGTAGCCTGTTATGACAATATGCCTTAATTACCTGGATTTTAAATACACTCATTTGAAAGAGATAACCTTCACATTGCCTAAAAAGAGGATGAGAGCACAGGCCAAAACCAGTTGGAAAAGAATAGTTAGGTCAGAATTAATATATTAATTTGAAGGCATTGTTAGGTGAGAGTTAATACATTATTTTAAAGGCATAGTTAGGTCAGAGTTAGTACATTAATTTAAAGGCATAGTTAGGTCAGAAGTAATACATTAATTTAAAGGCTTAGTTAGGTTAGAGTTAATACATTAATTTAAAGGCATACTTAGGTCTGAATCAATACATTCATTTAAAGGCATAGTAAGGTCAGAATGAATACATTAATTTAAAGGCATTGTTAGGTCTGAATTAATACATTCATTTAAATGCATAGTTAATTCTGACCTAACTATGCCTTTAAATTAATGTATTAATTTAGAAATGTGTGATGCACACTACTGCACAGTTTATTAAACCTTTGTAGGCATTTTGGGGTAAGAAATTCGCCAGGAACTTATAATAAAAACTTGAGTAAAATAAAATAGCATAGTCTGAGCTAAAAACAGCTGAAAAACTGCCTTTTTTCTCTAGTTTTCCAGTTTTCAAGCTAATTTCCAACATATTCTACATTTGGTACAATGGGGCAGATAGCTTGTTTTGTTGTTGCAGCAAAATATCCTTCAGTCATTCACATTTTGTCGTAAGGTAGATAGAGAATGTTTCTTGTTTAGAGGCATGTACTGTAGAATGCTGTTTTTTGTCTGGAAGATTAGATCCAGTTGTAGACAGAACTGTTATAAACTTCCTGTCTTCTCTCACTGAGTATTTTTCCTCCCATCTTAGGAAGTTTCTCCCTCACCGTCGGTGTAACCCACTATGTTTGCGACAACAGGGCTTATTATATCTGAACCTTTTATTTAAGTACGCTCTGATGATGAAATACCACAGAGACAGTACCGGTCCACATTTCTGTTTTACATCCTCAAATAACAACCACGTTTTGTGAGCTGGTTTCTGTGTATGAAATATGCCTACACGGATAAATTACTTCATTAACTGACTTCTAATTGTCTTCTAGGCGACCACTGTGGAGGACATGGAGGCACGGCTAGACTGCGGCCTTGTGAAGGGCCACGCCTACGCGGTGACAGACGTTAAGAAGGTGCGCCTGGGCCAAGGCCTGCTAGCCTTCTTCAAGTCAGAAAAGCTCAACATGATCCGCATGAGGAATCCCTGGGGAGAGAAGGAATGGAGTGGGCCCTGGAGTGATAGGTAAATACACAACACTGCCCCTTCAGGTCTGAAGAGGGTACTACACAATTATAGAATTTGAATTCAATGTGCACAAGACTGTGCACTGCTTTTTCTACACAGTATTTCACTTTGAACATAATAAGTTAGAAACAAATGTAGTAAGCAACAAATGCAAACCCACTATGCTCATCTATACTGAGAACGCTAAGATCAGCCAGGGGACATTCTTCTGAAATAATAGGCTTATGACTCTTTTTGGTTGTTATTAACTTTTTGATCATCTAGTGCATAACTGTGTCGATTTCTGCCTTTATTTTGTCAGCTGTCTCAGTTTTAAAGGTGCCATGTGTACACTATAAAATGTTCTACTATATCATGCCTAAATGCCTGAAGTATGGGAACACTGCCAGAGAATAGGCTCTCTGTTACACAGTCAAGTGTAATCAGGTCAGTCAATGTGCGTAATGCAAGGCTCTCTTAAGAGTGCCTTCATTGCCTCCAAAAAGACTAGACCATGTGGGAGTAATGAAGCGCAAAGAGGGGTATTCTCCCTGTAGCTGAAATGGGGAATGTTTTGTGTGTGTGATCCATGTCTATAAATATGTGTACACGTGAGGACCTGAAGTTCCCACTAAGACAGTAAAACCTGAAAAATCTATCCCACACATTTTTTTGGCACGTCTCCACTAGGAAAAAAGGGATTTCCGGCTTAGCGGCTAGGTTTAGAGAAAAATATTTTCCACATGTCATACATCCAAGCTTGTCCTCTTGCAAGCTGTGAAATGCACGCACCCTCACAAGAGTCATGTTTTAACCTGTATCCCTTCACTCTGTATTGACCTGAACCTCTCTATGGAGCAGACTGAAATGTAATGTAAAAGGATGGAGAGAAGACCAGTGTCTCTGTTATGCCCTGACATGTGTCGCTAAGTAGGTTGTGTAACACAGCAGAGATTGGAGGGATTGCTGATGAAGGCGGCTGAATTGTTCAGTTGGTTAAGGAGAGAGAGGGTAGGTCTTAAAGGGATGGCGGCTTAGTTTCTTTAAGGGAGTCGTCCGCATTCATACTGTATTGTCTGAAAGAACAACTCAATCCTTTGATCTAAACTGGGCTTGTGGAGATTTAATTTAATTTCAAGTTGTGTAAGAATTTTCCCTTTTTATTTTTACACGCAAACACGCATGCAGCCAAACAGAAGATGTCCCTGTCCATCTAAGTGAATATGCAGTGTTCTCGTTGTCATGTCCTGTGTTATGTTATCTAACATGAGGTCATTTTCTGTCTCCGGCCCCAGCTCAGATGAGTGGAAGAAAGTGAGCAAGAGTGAGAGGGAGAAACTGGGTGTCACTGTCCAGGACGACGGAGAGTTCTGGTGAGGGGAGCCATCATGCACGCACACACACATCACACACACCTAACCTTAATCTCAAAAACCTGACCATAGCCCCTAAACAACTTTATACTTAAACCTAACCCTATCTACTATCTCTTACTTAAACCTAAACACTAACTAAAGGTTTGGACTCTAAACCTATGACTTTATGTTACATTTTCCAAAATTAGGTTTAACCATAATTCAAGGACATTTTGTCCCCATTTATATTATTAAACCCAGGCTCAGACACCATTAAAACTTTAGGGGACTTTCCTGGACTGTATTCATCTGTATTCTGGCAACCGGCCCTAGTTGATTAATCTTTATGATTAATCGATTGATCCGCACTGATAAACATAAACCTTCCCTTCTTCCCTGCCATTCCACCTCAGGATGACGTTTGATGACTTCTGCCAGTACTTCACAGACCTGATCCTGTGTCGTCTGATCAACACCTCCTACCTGAGCATCCACAAGACCTGGGAAGAGGAGGTGATGAGGGGCTCCTGGGTCGCACGCCAAGACCCCCTGAGGAACCGCTCTGGGGGCTGCATCAACCACAAGGCCACATTCCTCCAGAACCCACAGGTGGGGGGGCCAGGGGGGTGGAGTATAGAAGGGGCGGGAGGGCGTGTGTGTACTGTTTTGACTCTTGGTGTCTACAAGTACTTTACGTAGTGTCTAATTTGACCAGCTAGTGTGTGTGTGTGTCTCTGTGTGTGTGTGTGTCTGCAGTATGTGTTTGATGTGAAGAAGGTAGAGGACGAGGTACTGATCGCCCTGCAACAGAAGGAGAGGAGAGCCACCACCAAAGAGGGCAAAGGAGATAATCTAGCCATAGGCTTCGACATTCATCGGGTATATTTACACACACACACACACACACACATACATACATACATACACTCTCTCAACTTATCTGTATAAATGGAAACATCAGAATTGATTTCCCTTAATAACACACTAATTCTAATTCTGACCCTAAAAATAACCCTAAAACTAACCCTAATGCATGATCCTAAAACTGACACAGTAATGACTAACCCTAAAACTCACACTTAATATCTAACCCTCATTCTAACCTCAGTTGTAAAATTAACCCTGACATTAAAGACAAAATATAGTAATTAAACGGACCAGGGAGACCTAGTGTACCAGCAGTTTGGGAAATAGTTTGTCCTGACTGACTGTAAATCCTGTTCACACACATTAACACACAAATGTTTTGTATTAACATTTGCCAATTTGTCTTCATGTGCTTCTTCCATGGGTTTCTGCCATCAGCCAATTGATAACAAACAGTAAAATGTGGTGGCTTTCATATTTCACAACCACTTCTACAATCACTTCTACATACCACAGTCAAATCGGCACATTATCAGATAAAAATGACCAATTATCGCAGCACAGAAGGAATCTACATTTTCTAGCCAATCTGCACATTTAATCTCATAATATGGTTCTATCAAGCCTCAAGTCAATAAACTTTCCAGACGGTGTAGCAAATTGAAACAAAAAGCTATGCGAAATGTCATTATTTCTGCAGCTGAATCAGTAATTTTAGGCCAGAAGTACAGCATAAAAAACATCTCTGGGGGGAACTGATCATGGTATTGTCATAACATACTGTATAGTCGTGGCAAAAATGATTAGACCCCATGTACTTTTTGATAATAACGTATGATCTGTAAAAAGAGTTTCAATTGACCAATACATTTAGTCTCCACAGTTCTATATTTCACTGTTAATATTACAGATACTTTTTTGATATAGAACCTAATTTCCTGCACCTCTGGATGGGCAGTTTGGACCACTCTTCTTGTTCAAACTGCTCCCGTTCTCCTAAATTTGAATGGTGCGTCGCAACCGTTGTTTTGTAGAAGAAGCTACGATTTAGTAAATGTTTTCCATTTTTTGTTTTGTTCAACTGCAAGCCCAAAAAATTTGTGGGGATACAAAATATTTTAGAATTTCAACAGTTTTCTAGTTGATGGTGCTTAATATGAATAAAGTGCAAGATTGCCAATACATTTGGCCACCGCTATAACTTTTGTCTTCACTTCCTGCTACTATATGGGAAGATGTCAAAAATAATTGAATAATCCTGGTTCAGTCCCCACATCAGCTGTATTTAACCTTTTTATCTGTCTTCTTGCCTTTTTAACAAATATATTAATATTACCTCTCTGTGTCAGAACAACATATCTTCTATATTGTTCCTTCGAAATGTCCTCATTATGTCTCCTCCTGTCCTCTAGGTGGAGCTGAACAGAAAGTACCGTATGCATACAGCCCAGCAGAAGGTGGCAGGCTCCATTTACATAAACTCACGCTGCGTCTTCCTCAGGAAGGAGCTCAAGGAGGGTCGTTACGTCATCATCCCCACCACGTTTGACCCTGGGCAGCAGGGCGAATTCCTGTTGCGGGTCTTCACCGATGTGCCTTCAGACTGCAAGTAAACCAGCCGGCCGACATGCAGCCCTGATCACCCCTTCCAGTTGATCTCAGGAACTTTACAGATAATTAAGGGAGAATTATATGGAATTACTGTATATAGAGCAGTATAATAGCATTTGAAACCTAAAAAATGCAACTGTTGATATATCACCTTTTTTTTTTTTTAGCTCTTATACTTTTTATTTTACAAAAATAACTTTTTTGGTTAATGTACAACCAACAGAATCTAGCTCAGCCCAGAGTACTCCTGGGCTAAGTTCCCCTTCATGTAAATGTGACCAGTAAGCTTATGGGGGGGGGGGGTCCTAGTACCTCTGGTTGGGAACCACTGCTTTAACATGCACACAGTTGAACAGTTTGGGTGTCTACAGTACAATGTGATCAACTTGTTTTTACTCAAATCTGTCATTCAATGCCATTGTCCCCGCCCCCCGCCCCGCCTCTACACAGAGAACTGACTCTAGACGAGCCCCCGCAGACCTGTTGGACGGGCATGTGTGGTTACCCACAGTTGGTGACCCAGGTCCACGTTCTGAGTGCTGAAGGCCTCCAGGGCCAAGACTCGAATGGAGGTAAGCTAGGAAGGCCACACGCCCGTGATCGTTACACTCTGACCAGCAACTTGACTTTGTGGACATGCTGTGTGAGTGTGTGGACGTATGTGACCATGCCTGAGAATGCAGATGCCTGGTTAACTCTTCTGTTCACACACAGAGTTGCGATGTCTCAATCCCAACAAGAGGCACTTGGCCATAACAGGAGGTACCTTAGCACCACCTAGTGGCTAGCAGCCTAGCTACACCTAGACGTGTTTGCGCCATTGGCTGTAGCTCCGACCAGAGACCACCCCATACTTCATGTTTGTCTGAAAGGATTAGCGGTGGAAGCCATATGCTAGTAGTTCCAGCTAACCCTCTGATAGCCCCCTTCCCCATGTCTTTCACCTACAACAGTGCAGGAATGGTACAGCCACTTTTAATTGTCAGGTCAGTGCCTCATTCATATCAATTAGGATTTATGTCTACACACCTTGCTCTAGTTAGCTGTTATAATCGTGCCTGCTTCCTGGTTAGTCTGATAACCACAGAACTATTGGCTAAATGTAGTCATAGCTGAATACACAATCGAAAAGGTTTCCACTTCCTATGCCAACGAAGTGATTGACATCTGTCACCTTCTGGTTCTCCCTGTCCCCTGCAGCCTCAGACCCTTATGTCATCATCACCTGTGAGGGGGAACGGGTGCGCTCACCAGTGCACAAGGACACGCGGAGCCCCAATTTCGACATCAAAGGCCTCTTCTACCGCAAGAAGCCCAAAGAAGGAATCCACATTGAGGCAAGCTCAGGGGCAGGGGAGGTTTCCTGTGTCCGTCGTCGTTGTTCGGATGTGTCCCTCAGTCTCTTCAATGAATTCTGGGATCTTCTCTATCACTGTGTTTTTCTTTCCTTCCCTCCCTCTGTCTCATTCTTGTTATCCTCCTCTTTCCCCTCTGCTGGGCGGGGACATTGGGACATGTCATTCTAGATCTACAATAAGAATGTGATTGTGGATACCTTTCTGGGTCAGGTGACCCTGTCCAGTGACCACAACGACCGACAGGAGCAGCACACGCTCCACCTGCGCGACAAGGGCAATCGCCAAGACAACGACCTCCCGGGCACGGTCACCGTGCGCCTCATCACCTGCACAACTCTCATCAACATATGACGTCGCCGCCGCCGCTCCTGCCGTGGAATGTCAAAGTAGCATGACCTTGATCATCATGATGACCTGTCGCCGCCACCCGTCCCGTCAATCCGAGCATGTCCGTTTAACTGTAAACCCCCCCCCCCCCAGGACCTAACTTGCGTACAGAGTCGAGACACGACCACACACAACGGCCTCTACATGCCTTCAGCCCTCCTACACAGCTGTTCACATGCGCCTGCCCTCGTCCTGCGTCTGCCAGTGTCTCTAAGGGCTACGCCTCGCCTTAAGGTTGACTGGGTCTCTTCAG
Source organism: Esox lucius (assembly GCF_011004845.1). Classification (NCBI taxonomy): domain Eukaryota; kingdom Metazoa; phylum Chordata; class Actinopteri; order Esociformes; family Esocidae; genus Esox; species Esox lucius. The sequence goes on from NC_047575.1 coordinate 30,019,120, forward strand.
GACCCTGGGACCAGCCGTGTGTTGCGTGGGAGAGGGCTCGTGGGAGTGGGCCATATACTGGGACCCACTCCGTTCATCCCCCTCACTAGACTGGGATTATTGCTGCCCCATTTTTTTTATCCCAGGAAAGACGATACGATCAGCCTTTACTGTTCCTCCCGTCAGCGACCGCTCTGACGCTCCTCCGTCCCAAACGGCAGCCTATTCTGTGTAGTGCTCTACTTTTGACCGGAGCACTACGTTGTAGGTAGTGGTGTATTTTGTGGGGTGAGTCCTCCGTCCATCCTCCACCTTTAGGTAGTCCCCACCAAACCTACCAACCGCTGAGGAGACGACGACACTAGGCTGTTTGATGGCAGGCTGCTGATGTCTGTGAGGGTAGCGTGGACCTCTCCCCCTTCCTCTTCTCCCGTTCCCATCCATCTTCCTGGACTACCATCCCCTTTGCTTCTACCAGTTGCCATGGACAATATCGAGTTTAGCATGGCTAAAAAAGACTGCCTGCATTGCGTATCCAATATACCCCTTTACGCGCGCACACATAAACAGACAACATACTGTTTATTTTTGTTTTGTTTTTTTAACCTTGTGGGAACCAGAAAAATAATTCTTTATTTTCTCTAGCCCCTAATCTTAACCCTTACTGTAAACTAAATAACTTAACCTTTATTCCTAAACTTAACCTAACCCTAATGCCTAACCTTAAAATGTTACCCACATTTTAACACTAACCCCAATTGTAAGTTTTACCCTAAACCTAACCCAGAAGCCAGAAACAGCCTTTTTCCTTGTGGGATTAGAATTTTCAGATTTTTCCGTCTTTTTGGGGATGTCTGGTGCCCACATGTTAAACCAGGATCACACACAATAATATAGCTTATCAACCGTCACTGTTGATATGTCCCAGTGGAGTGACTGGAGCTCCGCCTGCCATAATCAAGTGCTTTACGGGACCAAAGATGGACCAGGCTTTCCCTTCTCTTTGTCTCTGCCACGTCCGTCTGTCATCTCTACGACAACGCCACTGCCTGTTGCTTCCAGAGTTCTGGTACTCCTATCATGACAACCCGGGCCTTCTACTAGTGGGCCTTTGAGTCATGCGTCCTTGTTGACGTAGATTGTGCGTGCGTGTGCACGTGTGCCTGGCTGTCAGTCTGCGTGTGTGCATGTGGACGTGGATTCTGGTATGCATTCTTACATGTGTATGCGCTTTTGGACACAAACCATGCACCTTGCCTAGCTTTGTCAGGCTCATGGCCATGGCTGGATGGACTGATGACCGAAGGATATCGGTTAGTCCTGCCAAAATCAACCTGTGCCAAAGCCTTGGTCCTGCCTCTCTCTCTGTTGTGACTCCATAGCACTCTTCCAGATAGCAACACAGACATTTTGAATTCCCATCACCTAAAACTCAGTGCTATTTGAGATGTTGTGAAAAGTGACTTTTTTACTTGGCTAGTGAGAGATTGTGAGATCAGTCAGGGGTACAGTCTCCGTGACCCCCAAACCATAAGCATCTCTAACAGTTTATGTCTCTTTTGACATACTTTCAACAGGCGATATATCTCAATTTCTGACAGTGGCAAGCATTGGAGCTAAAAGAGATACGGAGAGACAAACCCCACACGCTATGTCATCATCAAATGTTCAGTATGAGGGCGGAGACTGTTCTGTAGCAGCATCTGAAAATGCGTCTAAATACGTCACCATTGTTGAGTGTTTTGAAAATAATTTCTCCCATGTCAATTTATATTCATTCAAATGTTTTTTCTTTTGGTTGTTGAATGTAATGTTGAGAGGGTCTCTCTCTTTCCAACCTTCAAGCCCTTTTACTTGTTTACTGTCAGGTCTTTTCAGCGCCTTTTTTGCATTACTTGAACAACAATGGCATTTATTGTCGAAGTATATACTGTCACATTTGTTAGTGTATTTATTAGTGTATTTAATGTGTCTTGCACTTTTTATTCTATGTCCATGGCCTTGCATTGTTCTTCTAGTGTTACTATTCTATACGTCCACTTTCTTTGGTGTGTTTAAGAATCAGCATGTTTACACTGTTGCACATAATACTGTACATCATATCTCCAATCATATCTTGAGGTTTGAAATGGTCACTTTAATGGGACTGATCAGTGACAATTCTTGACAACACGCTGTTACTGTAGTACTGACGATCATTTGTTGCTTCAAATGACGAAAGCTTAATTTGAAGGTTGTTTGACATATGTCCTTGTGCTGAGTTGCAGTCTAAGGCAGAGACTAAAATGGTTGATAAAAAGAAAACACTTAAAGTAGTTGGATTAGAGTTTGATAATGGTTTACTTAAAGTTGACAGGTAAAATGCTTTGTTACTTGTTAAAAGCACTATGAGCATTGTTTATAATGTCTTATTATAAGGCTTAAAATATTTTGTCTATATGAAGGACATTTTCAAGTGACTCATAATGACAGTCATTTTGTCAGGACCATGTTGAGATAATAGGAACAAGACATTATGCATGCTTATGACCATGTTATAAAGCATGACGAGCCTGTATGGAAGTTGAATTGCTTATTGTTTACCTCAAATTGTGTCTTTATTGTTGGCTGTATCAAATGGTTCATACAAATGATGTAACATTGGAATAACTCACAACTTCGGAACCCATAGCTTTAGACTAACAATATGCTTTCTGTCCAATGAGGTAATATCTGGGGAATATTTTGGAGAGTGTAACAGAGTGTAATACTGTATTATGGACAGTAGGTCCTGGTAGAGAGCGGAGGGGTTAAAGGGAACGGCGATGGAGTGCCATAAAGCATATGCAGGGGTCACATAGTTAAAAGACGTTGTGCCAAGCTGATTAGTGTTTCATGCCAGGGAAAGTAGGTATTTGTGCCAATAAGGGGATTGGTTGGCTGTACCTTACCAGGATGTGGCAACGTGTGCCCATTCAGCCAGGCTTGTGCTCGGCTCTACTCTGATCAGGGGCTCTAGTGGTGGGCAAGTTGGCATAAGTAGCCATTTTGGTTCTATATACAAGTCAGTTTCACAACTTTGTTGTGCCCCCACCTCCAGTGTTTTAAGTTAGCTTTTTAGCCTAAGGCCCTATGATCAGGTTTTGCTGGTGGCCATGTCATAGCTTCTTTATTAAAGCTTCTGTTCTGCCCAGATCTGAAATCCAATAGACCACAGGAACAGGGGATTAACAACATGGGTAGACCCTCGCTGGTCGTCAACTACAGAAAGTAGATGCCAAAATAGACCGGAAGAAAAAATGGTTACTGTGTTTTGGTGCTGTGTTTTGGTACTGTGTTTTGTTTTGTTAGAGTTCTACTGTAAATATGTACTGGTGGGTGTACATGTAGTCACTTCAACAGTGTGAGGTCTTTTTACATTCCAATATGCTTTTTCATTTTTTACAATATCCAAAAGGCTTTTTGTTGTGTCTTTGTCAACAAAACTATCTCTTTGTGTTCACATTGTATATTTTTATCATTTGCCAAAGGCAGCACTTACTGTAGGCCAATACGACTCAAGACACAACTGGTTTACTCCGTATGGGCAGTGTCAATTCACAGATCTGGTTGCCTGATTAGTTAGCATTGTTGTATGGGTTTTCTGGCTCTTTATATTTGGTGCGTTTGTTGTTAGGAAGTGAGAATATACAATATACTACTAGGAGAAATCCAGTAGGAATGGCCCTTCAAATGGAACGTAATATTGTGGAAACTTGTCTTATCGGCTGTTACCTCTACTTTTTCCACACAGTGACCTTTGATGTCACCTACTAAGTAAATTACTTTGATAAAAGCATTTTGTGCAATTAAATGCAACAACAAAACATTATTTATAAAAAGGTATTAATGGTTTTTTAATACTATAATTTGTTTACAAGCATGATAGTTGTAGATTTTGGTTGATGCTGCTAGTTGGGCATTAGCTAATATGTTTGTCAAATTGTTAAAAGCACGTAAATGCATCTAATATGCAGCATTATATACTGATGACCCATGCCAAATGTTTTAAGGACAAAAAACCCTTTAGAACTTTGGTCAGTTTTGTATCAAGCCACTAATATCAGTGCATGTAGCAAACTACAGTACATCAAATCAAATTGATTTTAAAGATATTCTATTTTTTATTCAAAGTGTTGTAAATATTGTTACTACTTTCATATAGTGTATGTTGTTTATGGCTGATGTTGCATAATTAGAAGTATTTTACACACCTTAACATTTAAATTCAGCATCCTAAAATAGTAAAACATATTCTCTATGTGAAAGTGAATGCAACCAGGCGTCCACTTCGGCAGGACTCATATCATGACCGATGTAGACACATTCTGATGAACAAGAAACTGACACAATGTCCCTCATGGGCTGCGAACCCTTGCCTCTAGGTCTTAACACAAACGCTCTGTCCCCGATCCCAGTTAGGATATCCCCAAGGCCTACGTCAAGAACATGATCATTACACTATTCCTTCCATTTCAGATAGTATGGCCCTGTGCTGCAGTGTGACAAGTCCTGTATCTCACACGTTTTCAAAAGCACTATTTTACTTCTGAAGCCTGTGTAATGATCATGGAAGTAGTGCTATGTAAGCCCAAGTGCTGTTAGCTGAAGACACTGGTACGCTAGCGTCACATCCTTTGATGGTGGGGAACTCTGATTGTCTGGTCTGGAGACATACCCTATGGAAGACATACCCACAGTAGAGATGTCCAGTTGGGAGGGGTTGTACAGTGCATTATTATATCCACAGTCGTTATAATATGTTCCTTACTTTGATTTCAGAGGTAGGTGTTATTTTAATGGTCACAAGACATTTGAGGCACTGTTTACTCATTGGGTAATGTTTGAAAACAAACAGGTTTTCATTATGGTTGAACATTAACAACGTGAAAAATGTAAGGAATACAGAGAACGTCAGGGCGATTGCGGACAGTGTGTTTTGTGTATTAACAATTTATTTGGAATGTGTCTTCATTAAAGCCTGTATAATGGCTTTCTTTCTATATTTCAGTTGAACACTTGTGTCAACATGGTGCAATGATTTACATGGGTTAGCTTGTTTAGTTAGCCTTGGAGCTACTTGAGCTTGTTAGCCTGCCTCCTGCTGCATGTGAAGGACATTGGTCATGAAACGTCATTAATGATTATGCCAAGTGTTGTCATTTTTACAATAGCATAATGTAAACTGTATCACACTGCTGACTCTGAGTTATCGAGTTATATAACACCTCTGTGTTCTTATCATTGGCAGTCATGTTTGCAAAAATGGAGTATGACGCATTCAACGAATGAGCTTGTGATTCTCTTTTCTGCCGATGTTTATGAACTTGAGACTGGAATATACTGCATGGTGACTCTTATAGAAGATACTATGGTCTTTATAACAAGTATCTTTTATAATTAATATTTTATACTCTTGTTAATTTTATATATCCATCTAACCTTTATTCTCTAAGCTGATATGTTTGCTGATAGCTAGACTTCAGAAAGCTGTATCTTATGTACTGTATGCTCGTCAGTGTGTTGTTGTTACTTTTGTTACTGTATGCTTTTATTCAATTTGATTGACGGTTACACTGTGGTTATTTTGTAGTTATGATCTGGAAATAATTTATTTTAGTTTTGTATTTTATGTCAACTTGTGGCATGACTTTCAAATAAAAGAGGAAACTTTATTGCTTTTCAGTTTGATATGTCCAAAATGACTGCCAATGTGTGGTCGAGGGTTTGGGGTAAAAAGTTTTTTTTTTTAAATACTCCCCCCCCATCATTGGTGCAGTCATGTCTGTTCCATTATTCACGTCGGCCTGTTCATAAGCCTGGTGGAATTAGAACTGGGTTAACCTTCCTATTCATCCCTGAATATTACCAGACAATGTTGACCTTTTTGTGGCACAATAGGTGCAGACTGGAGGGAGGATATGCATCTAGCCCTGCTGCCTGTGTCCAAGTGGCCAGCCCTGACCGACCTCCCCTACCCCCCCCCCCCCCCCCCAAGTGGCTGGTCACTCAGAGCCCGCCTCTCTGCTAATAGGGATCAGAAGGCTGACTGACTGAATGAGAGAGACTAGTCACCTCACTAGCTGACAGCAGGCAGTAACAGGTACCTGAAAGGGAAAGAGAAGAGGACGGAGACAGTATGTGACTGACCGTGAGATTGGACATACAGGGAAAAGGACTCCAGCAAGTGGAAAGAGCTTGTCTTTTCGTCAACCCGCTTTTTTTCATCTTTCATCTACTTCCTGGCTATTACCTGTTACCTAGACCTACCCGACTGGAAGGACAAAGAAAGAGGGACAAAGCGAGGAAACAGGAACCTGAGTGTCTAGAGTGGTAAGTAAGGAAGTAAAGTGAAGCGGTTGGTTTGTCAGAGCTGAGGGTTAAGCAGTCCTAGGGCACGGTGTTGTTACCGCTACTCAGGCATTAGTTACCCAAAGCCTCTTACTGCACGCTCCCCTCTCCTAGGCAGCCCCCACCACCACTCCCTCCGTGCCAGCCCTCAAACGGGACCGTTTATGCCCTCGCTTAAAGAAACATAACGTGGTTCTTTGTGTGTTTATTGCCACAAGGGGTCCTGTACATTTTTGGATTAAATCAAGTTGATGAAATGTGATTCAATAACGTTTATTGAGTAGAAAATGGTCTTGATTGTGACAAATAACGGAAAAATCAGCCATTGATCAGAGAACAACAATGGTCAAAGATTGGTTGTAACTGTTAGGGCCTGGTCTTGATATTGCCATTAAAGAAACTGTTTTTGAATTGGTTGTTAGTCAGCCTTCAGGGCCTCTCAGGCCTGCGCCAGTGTGTTGACTCTGAGTCGTAGTTTCGTTGGTGACATGGAATAACAGCTCAGGCTATGGGGACCATGGTTCTCTACTGAATGACTCCATGTGTCATTCAGTAGGGAACAAAGCAAACGCTGTTGGCACAAGACGTTGACAATACATCTTTCTGGTGGGAAAGAATCTAAAAAGACAGTTGTGCGGTAAGTGACACTGTTTTTTAAGCATAGAAACCTACTCTGATAGTTAGGCACCAAAAAAAGGCTGTTAAATTAACACTCAAAGATTGGTTGGCTACAGTTAATATTCCCTTAGCCTATTCTCATCACTGGCTATTAGAGTAGACGTAAAGTAGAAGATTATCACTTCTTACAAAGGTTCACATTAAATATCCTAAAGCTACATTAAAGTGGAATCTGTCTAGAATAACAAAGGACTAATGATATATTTATATTTTACAATACCAAAGCCTAAAATAGCCTTCAATTTAAATGTAAGACCTGAGGAATCCGTCACAGTGATGTTTGCCTATTTTGAATGCTTAATTATTGGTTTGAGGGTATTACAGTTTTTCTAAAATTACTTGAGCACTTTTGTCCATCAGAATTCATGTTTTTTAAAACAGTTAACACGCAGGTACCATGTGAAATACTAAAATAAGCCAAAATGTCTATCGATCATTAGACAATGGTCCAAAAAATTGTGACTACAACTATCAAAATACCCTAGCATGGTTAACACTGTTTTATATGTATGTGCAATTTATTGATACTGTAATTATAGTATGTATTAAAGTCATGTAAACATATACTTACAGAATGGGTTGTATTTATTTTCCTAAAATTAGGTTACTAAAGATATTTAATGCAGAATGTCACTGAAGAACGCAGTTATTCAGAAACAAAAGGCTTTTATTTTGTATTGTGTTGTGTCCTGTTGATGGTGGTTTCAGGCACCACTCCAGAAGCTCACAAGCTACTCATCTTTGCAAAAGTGCTCCAAATCTGTCAGATTGCAGGGACATCTCCTGTGCACAGCCCTCTTTAGATCACCCCACAGATGTTCAATTGGATTCGGGTCTGGGCTCTGGCTTGGTCATTCCAAATCTTATTCTGTTGAAGCCATGCTTTTGTGGATTTGGATGTGTACTTTGGGTCTTTGTCGTGCTAAAAGGTGAACTTCCTCTTCATCTTCAGCTTCAGCTTTGTAATGGATGTCTGAAGGTTTTGTGCCAAAATTGCCTTGTATTTGGAACTGTTCATAATTCCTTCCACCCTGACTAAGGCCCTGGTTCCAGCTGAAGAAAAACAGCCCCAAAGCATGATGCTGCCACCACCATGCTTCACTGTGGGTATGGTGTTCTTTGGGTGATTTGCAGTGTTGATTTTGCACCAAACATACCTTTTGGAATTATGGCCAAAAAGTTAAACCATGGTTTCATCAGACCATAACACATTTTCCCATGTGCTTTTGGGGGATTTGATGTTTGTTTTTGCAAACTTCAGCCGGGCTTGGATGTTTTTCTTTGTAAGAAAAGGCTTCCGTCTTGCCACTCTACCCCATAGCTCATTCATATGAAGAATACGGGAGATTGTTGTCACATGTAGCACACAGCCAGTACTAGCCAGAAATTCCTGCAGTTCCTTTAATGTTGCTGTAGGCCTCCTGGAAGCCTCCCTGACCAGTTTTCTTCTCGTCTTTTCATACATTTTGGAGGGATGTCCAGTTCTTGGTAATGTCTCTGTTGTGCCATATTTTCTCCACTTGATGATGACTGTCTTCGCCGTGTTCCATGGTATATCTAATGCTTTGGAAATTCCTTTGTACCCTTCTCCTGACTGATATCTTGCAACAATGAGATCTCTCTGATGCTTTGGAAGCTCTCTGCGGACTAATTTACATAATTATTCAGATCCTTTTCACTGACATTCAACATTGAACGCTGATGTATCGTGTCCTTTGGGCCATGTCTCTAGAATGTTATTGGATTCCACCTGTGGCAAATGCAATTGATTAAACACACTGCTCTATATCAGGTCCCACACCTCACAGTGCATGCAGAGCAAAAACAAAGCCATGAAGTCCAAGGAACTCTCTGTAGACCTCCGAGAGATGTCGAAATATAGGGTAAGGTTATTGAAAAATTGCTGAAGCACTGAAAACTCCCAGGATCACTGTGGACTCCATCATTGTGAAATGGAAGTTTAGAACCCCCAAGATTCTCCCGCGCTGGCAGTCCAGCCACATTTTTTCCCTTTATTTACATATAATCCTTCTGCTCTTTTACCTGTCTCCTAATACAGTTAGTTTTCCTGTCCTTTAATATAAGGATATTAAACCAAACTAGGTGTCCAAATTAGGGGGTTAATGCTTGGTTAGAACAAAAGACTGTATTGCCGTACAATATACTGATATATTTATTCTGGAACATTAGTGGCCCCTGGGGTAAGAAATATGTTAGAAAGCTAATCTAACATGCAATACCAAAACATTTAGCTCTTACATCTTGATCAATGCTATTCAATACATCAACAAAGGTAGAACTCATTGATAGTGCTTTGACTCAGAATAGAGTGAGACCAAGCTGTATCTCTCCTAGTATGTGTGCTGACGTTAGATATGTTTAGCCATTTACAATTGATCACAATAATATATATATATTGTGATCTGCACAGACAAATCAAATATCAGCACTCTTACTCTTGGATACTTAATGAATATGGCCTAGAAATGCTTTGACTTCAAATTAGTGTAAAGATCCCTTGGTAAATGACAAATGGTTTTCACTCGGCGTACCTGGTTAAATAACAGTGAAATAAATCACTAAATGTAACTTCCATCCAGGTGGACTATAAAGCTGGTGAGAGTCGAAAGGCCAATATACACTCAGTAGTCAGTGTATTCACTCTACAGGGTACCGGGTCAGACCCACCTCCAGAACTGCCTGAATACTTCAATGTGTCTAAATATGTTCCACAGGAATGTTGGTCCATCTGGACACTACGCAGCTTCGCAGATTAAACGGCGGTACAGTAATTCTGCAAACAGCATGTTCCGTTCCGAAGATGCTCTGATGTGCACATGATATCACATATTTCCGGAACCATTTTTGGACCAATGTGACAGCACATTATTCTGTTGGAAGTACCTGAATGGACAATCCAGGTCAATAACAATGTTTGGATAAGCTGTGTCATTCAAACATTGCTCAGTTGGTATCTAGTCCTGACCCAGCTGTAGCTCCACCGTCTGTCCCATTGACTCCAGGCGGGATGGTTGGACGTGGCTAAGGCCTCTCATTTTGCCCATTCTAACATTCAAGCAAACATCTACTCAATGAACTATTGGATTCCAGTCTGCCTGCATTACATCAACCAGTGGACATGTGACGCACTGTAGGAGCGGTCAGTTTTTCGTGAATGGGTTGGTGTGCCTAATGTCTACCTGATTGTATGAAATCTTTTATATGGATCTGTGACTTAACACCATCAGTGCTCCTCCTAGGTGGAATACAATTGACAATTTCAGTTGCATTCAGTGTATTCAGCACACACCGGGTCTGTACATTTAAGCCAAATGTTAATCTACTTATTGGGCTGCACACAGCAGTTGGTGCACTCTACCATATGTTCCTCATGTGGCAAGCCTCTCGTCACATGGAGGGGGGGGGGGGGGTTCTCTTCCCTCTCCACCTCTTTTGGCTCCTAAATCCAAGGGAAACAAATGGTTGGTAACATGTTGATGTGTTACCCCTAAATTATGCCGCAGTAGTTCTATATCAATCATGTTCTTTATAAACTGTGGGAAAAAAGGCCGGGCCAAGACTAAGAAGATATGTACTGACAAAGACACTGGTCATAACCCATATGCTCTACTGTAAGTAGGAAAGGAGCCAACATGGCTACTGTTATTACAGATGTAAACCACTTTCAGCCACTAAAGGGATGTCAAGGCAGGATATGATATAGCAGACAATAATAAAGGATTGTTTGTATAAGCACAGAGATAAGCTTTAGCAATATGATTCAGGCTTGGGATCAAATCCATTTAAATTTCTGTCAGTTGAAGAAATATACTAACTAATTATCTAATTATTTTTTAATCTTTTTGAATTTTAATTGTAATGTAAATATTATTGACCCCAGACCCTATTGAGAAGTCATAAAGATTGCAGAATTAAAAATAAATGCTAAAAGTCCTTCTCTAATAGACATCCACAACCATGCTTATGGGTAATATCATGGCAATGTTAGTTAACTTTAGCTACCACAATTTATGCACAATTCAAAGACACTTTGTGAATGAAGTAATAACTATTTTAATCAGTCATTAAGGCCCTTTTCCAGTAGTTGTAGTAATGTTTCAGCTCTAGGTACATGATCAATTTGCTTGAATCTACGTTTTTAACTTCTCTGTCTTTTGAGACTGCTTTGCGGTGTGTTTCGTTATTGTAGTGTAGTCTCTGGGATTGAGACGTTTGTGCCCTGACCCTTCCCCACCCAGATGCCGTACCCCGTATTTTCCTTTTCTCCTATACTGTTTCCCTCTTCTCCTCCACTATTTTCCTCTTCCATTGTTTCCCTAATTTTCTCCACTATTTTCCTCTTCTCTTCCACTATTTTCCTATTCTCCTACACTGTTTCCCTCTTCTTCTGTACTGTTTCCCTCTTCTTCTGTACTGTTTCCCTCATCTTCTGTACTGTTTCCCTCTTCTTCTACACTGTTTCCCTGTTTTCCTACACTGTTTCCCTCTTCTTCTACACTTTTGTCCTCTCCACTGTTTTCCTTCACTCACCTGCTTACATTCTCAGCTGAGCCACACAGTGCATAACGCCACACTTAACCCAGCTGTGACTCTGGTCTGCTACAATAATATCCCGTGGAAATTAAATGGTGCATGTTATGACGAGAAGTGTTTAGCCTCTGATGAAGAGAATTTGGACTGGCATTCTACAAGAGCAAGAAAAGACTTCCTTATATATTGTATGACAACTTTAAGTTTTCCATAGTATTTCTCATACCGGTACCAGATTATGTTAATTCCAATAATTTATGAACGATACCTTTTATCATTTAATTGAATAGAATTTTAGACACATTATGTATCTTTAATTATGTAAGCTGTGATCTATTCAGTTGTATGGGGGTTGCACTTCCTTTTCTGTTATACAGCTGGCTATGATGCATTGTGGGTACGATAATTGTGTATTGGTCTCCTGAATAAACGCAGCTAAATCTTGGAATGAACATAAAGCCCTGCTGTTCTGGGAGGGTGCTCTGCAGATAGACCACCTTGCCAACCAATCAGTTTAGTGTTTTACATTATGATGATTTATGTAATATACAGTACTATGCAAAAGTCTTGGGGACTTGAAAGTTGAACTAAAGCCACTTCTTTGGGTAGTGTTTATCTGTAAAAAAAAAACAAAAAAATTAGATTTGTCTCATACATACATGGGTGGTTGACATATACAGCTCCAGACAAAATTAAGAGGCCACTGTACCACTGCAAAAGTTGAAAAGAAAGGTTTTGAGTGATGAACAGAATTAAGAGACCACTGCAAATTGAATGCTTCTGTTCCTCACTCAAAACCTTCCTTTTCAACTTTTTTGGAAAGGAAGGAAATAGGTGCTTTGGTCTCTTCACTCTTTCCGGAGCTGTATATGACTGAAAAAGTTTTTCTTTTTATTATTTAAAATATTAGGCATGAATATTACTGAGTTGTGTAATGCTGACTCTGATTTCTAAATTTATGTGTGGTCTTTAAGATTTTGTATTCTAATCTGAATTCATCACTCATATGTTGTATTAGTACCTAGAATTGTCATATGGTTGTGACATTAAAATTATAGTATATAAAATGAAAATGCGGTTTTCTTTTCTTAAGAAACTCACTTCAACATAACTCTTTATAATCACTATCTTGAGATACAACATTTCCTTGTGAAAATTCTTAAATTTACATTTTATTTATTTGTTTGACGCTGAAACTCAAAAGCCCATGACATGTCAATCCATATGTTCAACAAATAAATACTTACTACCTAAATTAATCGCCTTAGTTAAACTTTCACAGATTTTGCACAGCACTACAGCACACACAGACCAGGTTAATGTATCTCTACATTATTAAACACTTGCATTCTGCTACTTCTTGTTTATAGACAACTATTTACATTCTATTTACATTATAAATTGATTGTTTGAAATGCACTGTATCCCTCTTCTGCCAATCCACTGCAGATTAATTATTGAATAATTCATTATTTCTTAGTGGGTGTATCACTATTTCTTTGTTCGAACCAGACTAACCACAATCAGAGGAAGTCAGTACTATTAATAGGGTCTTTGAAAGGTTACTAACAGGTCATTTGTCTGTAGTCACAGAGATCCAAATCCGTATTCTCATGGCATGTAGTCCTACACAGTGCAATTAATTGCTTACCTGCAGATTGACCTCCACAATGCTATAACTATTGAGATGTAACTAAGTACAAGTTCTGTATGTTTTCTTAGGAATGTACAAGCGTAAGATGTATGGCAGAAACTCCTTCCAGCCCATGCATGAGGCAAAAAGTCTAATGGAACTCTACCCAAACAATAGAAATGCCACTGAAACATAACAGAATAACCACACCGTGTTCCTGTTACGAGAAATCCTGACATATTTGACAAATATCCACTTTGCTGGGTGAAAGATTCAGTGTGCCAGTGTTATTCTCCCTACTGAGAAAACACAGCCAGGACACATCACACATAGCCATACTACAGTTAAGCACCAATAACAGCAGCTTTGAAGTCTTGATTTACTAGATGACCAGTAAGGTCTTTAATCTGGCAGAGTAATAGAGTGTCTGAGAACAAATGTGTGTACCCTCACTCTTTGCAAACATTAACTCTGATTAGTGTGGGATTCCTGTAGGCTCAGACAGTGTAGGGTCTGATCGACCAGTCACCACAGGACAACAGACGAAGCCATCTGTCCATTGTATAGAGAACCCCTGGGGCATGCACTTAGTCGGAGGCTGGTCCTTTTTAGTGGTCAACACAGCCGCCTCCAGACTACATTGTAGGCAGACAGGGTCTGAATCCCTGCTGGGACAGGATCCGAGTGTTCATGTATGTATGTCTGATATGCACATCTAACAGGACGTTCTCTGTTCCAGGTGCCTCACATGGTGACTCCTGATGTCCTGGAATAAACCAGAAGTTGAACCATGGTCATTCTGCAACAGGTACACGATAGAATGAACACATTATTTCTTGCTTACTCTCTCTCACAGACATGAACACATAGGCTACACACACACACACACACACACACTTTTAGCAGGGGGGTTCTTCAGTGTCCAGAGCTTAGCCATGAATCATGCATCTCATTATCATTTATAGACATGGGTTGCCAGACTGGTAAAACATCTGTAATAAAAAAGTCTAGTGAGGGATTAATTAAAACAAAGCCATTTGGTTTTGCAGTGCATATGTTGATGTTCTATTCAAGCAAAGCTGTTCATTGGATAATTGTGGAGGTTGGGTAGATGTTAGAGATGGGAAAAGCATGGCCAGTGTCCACGGTGTAGGATGAAAACTACATAACAGCTTAAGATTGAACAAATCCCATTCTTTGGCAGGAGCAGACTTCCTGAATCTCACCTTAATAGACAGCAGGGATTAACAGTAAACTCCTCCCCCTAGTCCTCTTCAAAAGTCCAAGGTTCTGTTTATTTCTACTTTGATGGCCCAGCCTTGGAGTACTCATTCCTTTCTCATGGGAGGTATGCTAAAATGGTATAGGCTTTGCTTTCACTAATCACCATTTAGAGTATTGACAACAAGGACAGAAGGAAAGGGAGGATGCATGTTTTAAATTTTCAAACCTTCTCCAAACAGTCCCACGGGTTACAAATAACATCACTTCCTGTAGAGTACAGATTTTGTCGACACCAAGGGTGCATTCCACATTACTATTTAAATGGAGCTCACTTTGTATTATATCAAATTGAATAATGTAAAAAAATATTACCCTTTCTCTATGTGGATTGGATGTCTCCTTTCTGTACGGTCTCTAGCATTAGCTAAGCCATTGAGAGCAAAAGTGCTGCACATTTCTTAGCCATTCCACAGATACAGGAGGAGGCTATTCTTCTGTAGACACCATTGTTGCAAAACATTTGCAGCAATATTATTGTATCAGGAGTCCATTAATACATATGTTTCTCCACTAGTGGACACACCGTGAACAGGCCTGGCACTGCAGCTCATTCATTTTCTCAATGTGATCTCTGAGCATTCCTTCCTGACTGCGTTCCAGGGGGACTATGTATGGTTGGACCTTAAGACGGGCCGGGAGTTCGATGTCCCAGTGGGAGCTGTGGTCAAGCTTTGTGACTCTGGACAGATCCAAGTGCTGGATGATGAGGGGAGGGTAAGTTCATGAGAGATGAGACAATAACACTGGTTGACAAATGTTATACAGACTTTGATGAGAAGTTAACAAAACTCTAGGGTCATAATGAAGAAATTAGACCATAAAATGAGTATGTTTGCCTTGCTACAACACACACTTACTAAACCTTGTGGTAGGATCGTGTACCTGTGAGCTCACATGAGGTAGAAGGCATAGAGTGCACTCCTATCTACACAGAATGATTCTGGTGTAAATTGTCTGGTTGAGCAAGCAGCGTGAAAACAGAAATGGCATTTACTGATAATTTGCACAGAAATGCGTCACCTATACCCGGTTCAGAGTGATCCCAGGAAACACATAATTTAGCACAATTTGTTTATACAAAAGTCCATCACCAAATACATTCACAGCACTGGTGGACTCGGGGGGGGGGGTTGCCCCCTGGTGCCCCCATGTCAGAAAAAAAACACTGCAAAAGTGCCCTCTTGGTTGAGAAAACATGAAGTGCTCTCTACTGTGTGCAAGAAAAGTGCCCTCTAGGGTGCCCCAACATGCAAGAAAACATGATGCAGTATCCACATGGGTGCCCTTCCAATGGAGATAATGTGATGCAGTCCCCTAATGGGTGCCCTTCCAATGGAGATGTGATGCAGTCCCCTAATGGGTGCCCTTCCAATGGAGATGTGATGCAGTCCCCTAATGGGCGCCCTTCCAATGGAGATGTGATGCAGTCCCCTAATGGGTGCCCTTCCAATGGAGATGTGATGCAGTCCCCTAATGGGCGCCCTTCCAATGGAGATGTGATGCAGTCCCCTAATGGGTGCCCTTCCAATAGAGATAATGTGATGCAGTCCCCTAATGGGCGCCCTTCCAATGGAGATAATGTGATGCAGTGCACTAATAGGTGCCTTCCATTGGAGAAAATGTGATGCAGTATCCACATGGGTGCCTGTTTTTTGGTTTTTTTTATATATCCTTTTAAAAAACAGTAGTGGCATGATTTCTACCTGAACTAAATTTCTGTTTGGAGGATGTAAAAACTGTCTGGATGAGTTTATTGGTTCCAAAGGAGAGTGGAAATGAGGTAGAATGATCTCTTGGGTGGAGTACCCATTTATTTTTGGTACAATCCTCACACACACACTCAGCCACACCCCCTTTAGAATGTTCTGGTGTCAGTGGGTTTAGTGCAGTCTGAGCTGTAACCTTCACATCCCACTACAGTGTGTGAGGTTGGTTACATAGCAATATGTGTTACATTTAAACCAACAGAAAGATTGCAGTTTAAGATGTATTACTAATGTGTGTAGGCTGCATTTTATGGTTTGTTTTGGTTTTTAAGCTGTATACCAGGTTATACAAAATGCTAGAATATTCCTTGCTAGGTAGTTTACTTAGCCATTTCTATGCTAACTGGTGGACTTGATCCAACTCAAATCAAGCAGAAAGTGTAGTAATATCTTTAACTTTTATCTACTCGGTTGGGATGGTGTTCTTAGGCTTGCAAGCCTCCCCCTTTTTCCCCCAAACATAATGATGGTCATTACAGGCAAACAGTTCAATTTTTGTTACATCAGACCAGAGGACATTTCTCCAAAATGTATGATCTTTGTCACCATGTGCAGTTGCTAACCGCATTCTGGCTTTTTTATGGTGGTTTCGGAGCAGTGGCTTCTTCCTTGCTGAGCGGCCTTTCAGGTTATGTCGATATATGACTGATTTAATTGTGGATATGGATACTTTTGTACCCGTTTCCACCAACATCTTCACAAGGTCCTTTGCTCTTTGATTGATATGCACTTTTCGCACAAAAGTACATTCTTCTCTAAGAGACCGAATGCACAGCGTAGGAATTTCACAACGGCCATGACCATCGTTGCCCTTTAATCATGGTACGCCCTTTAGCCACCACAGCTTTTCTGAAATGTTCCAAGCTGTTTAACGGCACAGTCAACATCGTTTCCACTGGTGCCAAACACTGGTGTTTCACCCTCAAGTCCAGCATTTTCCCATTGTTTCCATTGACATGCGCCAGCCTCAGTCGGCCATTACGCCGTGGCTGAGTGGCCCGGCTCTCACTTGGTGCCAAACCCCGGACTTGAGAACTTACGGTACATTCACACTATTCGCCATGGGAGCGATGGCTCAATTCATTTCAATGAAGGGAAGAGTGAGGAGCGAGCGGCTTGCGAGGCGATGCGTGGGATCCGTGAGAGGCGAAGAAAAAGTTCAGATTTTCCAATTTCATACAAATCACCCACGCCTATCACTGGAGACTAAACAATCATGGGATTGTGTGTAGTTGGTTGTGAAATGCTCTCGTGCAATTAAAAGAATAAACAGAACTGATTTTGCTGTCCTTTTAAAAAGATGGATGAAAAAATTTAACAAGTTTTAGTAGCAGTGATGGGAACTATACGATTGTACGCTATTTTCCTACAGAGACGGGGGGAAAAAACGGCGAAGCACTGTGGGCGACGCTGGCGTAGGCTATCCGAAATAGTGTGAATGCACCGTTAGTGCGGGGTTTGTAGGTTGACGCGTTACTTGCTGTGAAAACGCGGTGTAGTGCTATTGGAATAGCGATGTGTACCGTTTGCTTTAGGCTTCTTGTAATGGTTTTCATACGATCTAACTAACAGATCCCTGATAGAATAAAGAAAAACAAAGCAACATTACAGGGAAGCAAAGACTCAGACCGGAAATAGTTAGAACGACCGAAGGTGATACGTTGTCATTGACTAAGACTGAGGTGTAACCTGCAGAATCTAAAACAATGCAAAATTACCTCAGAATTCAGGCAAATCCTTTCATTAAGTAGACATTAGGTAAATACTTATTAAATTAAAAAATGAATACACTGGCTTCAGTTGCAGAACATCGTTCTGAAATGGCAGAACTAATTTCAATGAAGGGAAGCGTGAAGTACGGGATCCGTGGGAGGTCAAAGAAAAAGTGCAGATTTCCCAACTTAATGCAAATCACCCGCGCCTATTACTGGGGACTGACCAATCACGGGATTTTGCGTAGGTGGTTGTGAAATGGTCTCCGTACAATAAAAAAAGTTCCATTATCTGCTTTTGCGGTCCTTTTGGAAAAAAAAAAAAAAAAACGTATAGTAGCAATGATTCCCTGAGCTGTATAATTGCACGCATGTGATGGCTTTGCCCCTCTGGTATACGGGTATTTAGCTCTCAGATGGCGATTTTAGCCTATTACAAACAAATGATGTGGATATATACGTTGACATAAAATACTAAAAGACCGTAAATGTATTTCTAGTGGTACTCTTGAAAATACATGAAAGCACACAAAAGAATACACACCAAATGTCTCTAAAATAGTATCAAAACAATACATTGAATAAATTAGATGACCATCTAAAACTAATTACTGCAATTAGTCTGATCATACATTTTAAAGCATTGCAACTGTCATCCCTTCAGGAGCACTGGATCTCCCCCCAGAATGCCACCAACATTAAGCCCATGCACCCCACCTCCATTCACGGGGTGGAGGATATGATCCGCCTGGGAGACCTCAACGAGGCTGGCATCCTGCGGAATCTACTCATCCGCTACAACGAGCGGGTCATCTATGTAAGTCCCTCCTCGACACTGGCTGCTTTCCTTTGGTATCTCTACAGGACCATCATCATTAATTGTGTCCTTTAAAGGAAATATGGTTGAAAAGAAACACGGACCTGCTTAGTAACGTTTAGCACAAGGTGTTGCTGCATGAGTCTGTTATGCGCCTGGTCTGTAAGGTCATTAGACTTAGACATGTGGTTATGCTGGCAGGTTGGTTATGCTCCATTACAACTTCCCCTGGCTTCCACACACCGCCCCACCCCACTTGTTCCTTATCTGACATGTAGTATCTCCATGGTTGTACCCAGCTACCCCTCTTCATGTCCTTTCCTCCAGTATCACTGCTCTGGCAGGACAAATTATGCAAGGTTTTCAGTCCATTGTGACCCGGTCTGTGGTACTGGAGGTTATTACAGGGTATTAAGACATAGGCCCTGTGTGTCCCCCCTGTTGGCCCCTCATCAACCTGTGGCTGTTTTGTGTTTTCTCCTATCCCCTTTCCTCTCCCTCTTGGTCCTCTCCCTATCTCTTTTGTTTAGACAAATTGTGGAGGAAGGGTGAGTACAAAATGCAGAGACAAGCAAGCTCTTTCCTAAAACAAAAAGGTGAATGCTAACAAGGAATTTGATACTAAGCTGTTTAATGCACCTCTGCCACTTCCACTTTACTCTGCTGTCACCGAATGAATGACTTTGATTACTGCTAGACTGAGGGCATGCCTCTGCTTTGGGCTTAACCTTTGATCCAGCTTGTAAAGTGTGCAGAGGTGGAAAGTTCAAAACACATGAGCCTATAAAACACACCACAGCTTTGTCTTGGGCTTAGGGTGCATATAATCATGGGTTATTCAATCTGATTATTATATCTAGATTATGCCCATTAATGAGATTTTTCAATCTGAAATTATGTTCAAGAAACTTAACTTCCATTGATTTTGGGGCTAATCTCCATCCTGCTTAAAATACACCAGCTCAGTTTTGTGATTGCAATCACAGTGAAAGAAATGCCAGGAATGTTGCTACTGCTAGTGCTGCATCATTACCCCAAACAAATCTAGTTTTACCCTCAGGGTTTACATCATTGCCCTCATCTCACTGTAACCCATAGCCTTTTCACCTTTGACCTCTGACTCCAGACATACACAGGGTCAATCCTGGTTGCGGTAAACCCTTACCAGCTGCTGCCCATTTATACGCCAGACCAGATCCGCCTGTACACCAATAAGAAGATTGGGGAGATGCCACCACACATCTTTGCTATTGCAGACAACTGCTACTTCAACATGCAGAGGAACAACAAGGACCAGTGCTGCATCATCAGGTCAGCATGTTGCAGGGGTTGGCAACAGTCAGTCCATAGAACAAATAATATTTTTGTTAATTTATGTTTTTTGGTCAAATCATTAGAAATTCAACTTATTTTGTGGCAGGTACGTTATTTTGGAGTGTCAGATATCCTAGCAGTTAGAGCATCTGACCAGTAACTAATAGGTTTCTAGATCAAATTCCTGAACAGGTAATGTTGAAAATCTGTAGTTCTGTCCTTGAGCAAGGCAGTTAAACCTGATTTTCTCAGTTTACCGTTATGGTCAAATAGGGTTAAAAAAATTACAAATACATTTGGGGGGGGGTAAGTTGTAGTCATTCTGCAAGTGTAAGTTTTATAAATGTTTGTAATTATGTTTTGGCCTCCCTCACCTATATACTGTATGCCCGCGGCTGTAATAATGTACTAGTGTGTGTGTACGTTCTAGCATGGATGTGTGTGGGTGAATCTGCTTCTGTCCATTACAGTATTGTATTTCCTCCTTTGTTTCTCAGCGGTGAGTCTGGGGCTGGTAAGACAGAGAGCACCAAGTTGATCCTGCAGTTTCTGGCAGCCATCAGTGGACAACACTCATGGATAGAGCAGCAAGTCCTGGAGGCCAACCCCATACTGGAAGGTCAGATTCACTGCAGAGATGACACTCTTAACCCTGGCATCCATCTTACTCAAATTCCACACCAACTGAAATAATTCCCTGAACTCATATAGCCGTTTTGTCCTTCTGTCCTGTTTCCTGGTTGTCGGTGTCAATTCTCTCTACATTTGTAATAGTAATTCCATGCATTCAATAGTCCCACGGTGTGCTGTCTGTCTCTTAGCAAACTCTTGTGTTTATTTGCAAGGCATGCAGTGTTGTGTTGTTTCCAGAGATACAGTACTTGGGCTGCCTCCGGGGAATGTTTGGGGATCATCAATGATTGGCAAATAGGCTACAATCCCAGAAGCCTTGTAGGAAAAGCTGAACTTGGGGTGCATTCTATAAACAGTCCTTGAAAAGCAGATACATCCAGGTCATGTGTAGCGATCTGATGGGTTCATTGTCCTTTTTAATATCAGGCTGTCATTGACACCTGGTGACACCTGGAATTAGCACCGCAACTGTGTATGTGGGTTTTTAAACATGGCTTCATATCTATGTTTAAAACCCCACAGACACATTCTAAAGTCTCCCTCTTTGTACTATAAATGTGGACAAGCAAAGGAAGCTAAGCCCTGTAGTTTACCTCTACTTAATTTCTCTCGTAGCTAATGTGACCTACCTGGGCTGGAAATCTGTGTGTACTCCATGTCAATTTCCTATTAGCTCAGGAGACATTTTTCCTATGTTATCCTTCTGAATTGCGCTTATCAGATGCCATGAAAATAGGATTAATTGAACAGGAGTCTCTACTCAAGTAAATTATTGTTCCGTTCCACTATATTAATTCTAAATCCGAGGAGATCATTTAAAAAAAAAACCTGCACCAAGCCTCAGACAAACCTAATCTCCATTTTGACTGAACTGCAGGTGTTATCCTAACTCAGGGCTTTATTATTTCATACCTTCAGCATTCGGGAATGCTAAAACCATCCGGAATGACAACTCCAGCCGCTTTGGGAAGTACATCGACATCCACTTCAACAAGAGAGGAGCCATAGAGGGAGCCAAGATAGAACAGTACCTGCTGGAGAAGTCCAGAGTCTGCAGGCAGGTAAGGATCCAGGAGGGCGGGGCCAGAATGAAACCCTACGTAACGGAGAAGTCTGGAGCTTACAGGCCGCTAGTTCTTCAGTTCTTTAACCTGCTGTACTCTGCGTTATCATCCCCCAGGCTGCGGATGAGAGGAACTACCACATCTTCTATTGTATGTTGCGGGGCATGGCCCCGGAGCTGAAGACCAAGCTGGGCCTGGGACTCGCCACTGACTACACCTACCTCACCATGGTGATTAATGGGTGTGGGTGTGTGGATGTGTGTGTAGCCCCTTGTGTGCGTTTTACCCCTGTATTAATGCCGTCTAGTGTACCTACAGTATGCATATGTGTGTCTTTCTCCAGGGCAACTGTACGACCTGTGATGGTCGTGACGATCTGAAAGAGTACTCCAGCATCTTGTCAGCCATGAAGGTGTTGATGTTCACAGAGACAGAGAACTGGGAGATCTCCAAACTCCTGGCAGCCATACTACACATGGGCAACCTTCGCTTCGAGGGTGAGCGGAAGCCATTTTGGAAAGCGAGCGTTTGATGCACATTTTTGATGGCACAATCCCAAACGATCCCCTTTGCCTCATCTCTTCTGTTTGTGTGTCCACGGGCAGCTGCAGCTTAGCACACGTGTCCCAGATCTGAGGGAGGGAATATTGTCGTGGTTGTAGTGGCAACTTAGGTCCCACCAATGAGTCTGCAACAACGCATCGAAGTTGAAACCCACATGAATATTTGTCTCTAACTGATTGACTGATCTACAAATCATCATGAGACATTATTTGTGATGAAGTTGATTTGTAGACCAGTCAGTTTGCAGTTATCCACAGTCCTTTTGATCATCTTCTATAAGGCCTGCGAGCTTGTGCAGTTTCACACCAAATTGAGATGTATTCATTTCAAGGTCAAGGTTCTTAGGAGTTCCTAAGTGGTCTTCCATGAAGTCCTTCTTCACCAGGGTATAAATATCTGGTGACACACACGTCAAACTGTCATATTCATCCATCATCATGGGGCAGGCCAGAGAGCACACAAATGAAATGAGAGCAAAGGTCATTGACTTTCATAAATTAGAAATCACTATGAAAAAAGCCGGACAATACCAATCTCCACAGTTATGCTAATAAATGGGTCGTTTAAATCACCAGAAGCTGTGATGAACCTGCCTGGTAGATGACCCAAGTGTATTATGCCCCCAAAAAGGAGGGTTTGAGAGGTTAAAAACATTTTCCAAGGATTACAGTTGGGGAATTGAATCTTGGGTAATCAAGCCTACAAAACTACCGTAAAACGGCACCTCCAAGCCAACAAGCTAGTCTGTTGTCTTGCTAGAACAAAGCTCCTACTCTCCAGTTTGAAGTGTGGTGGTGGAAATGTAATGCTGTGGCGCTGTTTTACTTCCAATGGCTCTGGGAACCTTGTTAGGATACATGGCAACATGAACTCTGTCAAATATCAGAAGATTTTAGACTAATCATTCTGGAGGGCACTGCATGTCTGATGTTGAGGCACGTAAAAGATGAAAAACCTCCTAAGTAACATATTTCACTGCTTGTATTAAAAAAGGTAGCATATATTGCTTCTTTCAAGTCACAATTGTCTCCCAAAGTTGATGGATGTATTGATACCTTTGTTACATTATGAAAGTCAGTGTTATCAGCATCACATGACAATGATAACAGTGAGATTCATGGAATGACTTTCGCAAAGGAGCTTGGGCACAAAATACCAACTCTAGGAAAGAGGCTTATGTTCATGCACGGTTCGGTTTGCTGCTTCTGAAAGTGTTATTGAAGATCACTTGAGGAAGCAGCAAACAATGAGATGATATTGTCCAAGAGGAACCAATGCTGGCATTAACTGTCATGACATTATTCTGCTAGGAAGCTGAATGTTTGGGTTACTTGTTAAGCCATTTTATTGTTCTTGCTTGGCGAATTTTGGCAGAGGTTTACTGAGGTGTAATCTTTTCTTGCGACTGGCAGCTGAGTACACGTTTGCTGTTTAGAAGTTATAAATACAATTTATTTGGCTAATTAATTGACTAATTCACTTGCTTCACCCCTTTCATCCCTCTTGCAAACACACACACGCACAGCTCGTACCTATGACAACCTGGATGCCTGTCTGGTGATTCGATCTCCAGACCTGTCCACTGCTGCGTCTCTGATGGAGGTGAGTGGTAGGAACTGTCAAAAATAGTACCCAAACCTAAAATATTGCATATTTGGATAATGTCCATTCCCTTCCAACATTTGAAAGATGCTAGGTCGATATTTGTCTATTGTTTTTATCACGTGGATGGTGTTCATGTTGTACTCCACTGCAGTATGTTGTTTTGTTGTTGTACTCCACTGCAGTGTGTTGTTTACTGATTGTTCTCCACTATACTGTGTTGTTTAGTTGTTGTACTCCACTGCAGTGTGTTGTTTACTGATTGTTCTCCACTATAGTGTGTTGTTTAGTTGCTGTACTCCACTGCAGTGTGTTGTTTACTGATTGTTCTCCACTGCAGTGTGTTGTTTAGTTGTTGTAGTCCACTGCAGTGGGTTGTTTAGTTGTTGTACTCCACTGCAGTTTTTTGTTGTTTTGTTGTTGCTTAGGTGGACCCTAAGGATGTGATGTCTTGTCTCACCACTCGTACCCTGATCACTCGAGGTGAGAGTGTGTCTACCCCCCTCAGCATTGAACAGGGCCTGGACGTCAGGGACGCATTCGTCAAGGTGAGGACCCTCATACCCGTCATGAAGTACCAGACTACACCACCTGGTGGAGGTTTGAAGCAGCAGGAGTTAACTGCAAAATAGTCTGTTTCTTGTGACCATTTGAGAAGTGCCCATCACAGTCATATTTATTACAAGACGGTTGATTTCAAAGGTGATCATTTAAAAAATGATGCAACCCACTGAAGGGGAGGAAACAGCCTTCCACTTTCCTGTGTTAAGGGTGAGGGAAATTAGGCAGCCGGCCCAGTCTGTCAGCTCCACTCCTTATTTTAGTCTCTTGCTCCACCAGAGCTGATATCTGAAGCACAGAGAAGAGTAAATATGTCTGATCTATTAGTTGAGCATTTAGCTCATGAAAATATGGTCTTGATAATTGTAGCATTATATTGCATCTTCACCTGAATCTCAGTCATTAAAAATACTTGTAAAATGTAAAATAGCAGCATAAAACCAGTGGCTGAGATGGGAGGTCCAGAGACACTGTTGCTGTGTCCTGACGTAACTCAGATAGAGACAACCAGACAGAAAGTAGCACACACTTTGCCAAGCATCTAACCAAAAGGGACACCAACCGACCCCACCCACCCTGAAAGAGGCCCAAGTATCGCCCACAGTGTTCACTCCCATTGCACGAAGATGGCAAGGGGGAACAAGAACAAGCCAGTGACTCCGCCCCCAAATGGCATTGGAGAGAGGATATCCGAGTGGAGATGAGAGCCTGCCAGGCAAAAACATCAAGGGTGCCTTGCAATTCACCTTCACACCCCTTGGCCGGGATAAACTAAATCATAGACCAGGCTGAAGAGATGAGTCGCTCGCTGTCAAATACACCTTTTCTATCCTGTCCAGGGTATCTATGGGAGGCTGTTTGTGTGGATCGTGGATAAGATCAATGCAGCCATCTTCAGACCTCCATCTTGTGAGAGTAATATTGTAAGGAGGTCCATCGGCTTGCTTGACATCTTCGGCTTTGAGAACTTCATTGTCAACAGGTGGGTCCTCTGTACAAAGCTTTTGGAATGCTGTAGCTATGTAGAGGTTTAAATGTTTGTAAGCTTCATGGTCTGTTTAGACCATTATTGTATATCTGTAATTATTAAGAATTGTATTCTCTATCACGGGAAGAAAAACACACACGTTTGTTTTCTATCCTTCTGGGGACCTGAGACCTAACCCTAACCCAGAAATCCATGTTCACTATACCCTAGCCCCAAACCTAACCACAAATGTGACCTTAACCTTAACCCAAAAACCTAAACTTAACCTAACCCTAATGCTTCTCCTAATTCTATCACTAACCCAAGTTTTACCCTAAATCTAACCCTTATAAAATAAATGTTTTCCTAGTGTGAACCTGCCAAAAAAACATACAGGGAATTATTTTTAAAGTGTAATATCTATATGGGCACTTTGATTCCCCATATGTAAACATGTTTTGGTTATCAAAGAGAGACGAACACTGTCCTAGATTGATTAGTTAGTGAGTGACTGCCTTTTGCAACTTTCCTTATTCTATAGCTTTGAGCAGCTGTGTATCAACTTTGCCAATGAGAACCTGCAGCAGTTCTTTGTGAGGCATGTGTTCAAGCTGGAGCAGGAGGAGTATAACCTTGAGGACATCAATTGGCAGCACATTGAGTTCACCGACAACCAAGATGCCCTGGACATGATTGCCAATAAACCCATGAACATCATCAGCCTCATAGATGAGGAGAGCAAGTTCCCCAAGGTACAGCTGCAATTAGGTTCCTTACTGTATGTATGTAATTTGTGTTAAACGGAATTTACAATTGCAGTTGCATTTGATTTTACTCAGTGCCAAGGTAGTTACTGCTAGGAGTGCTTTTAAATTGTAACATGATTGTCTCTCTTCCCCATAGTGAATACACTGAAGTAGAATTTTGAGTAATTTAATTTAACTTTAACCCTTCTAATTACTCATTACATTTGAACAGAGTGTTATGTAGGTTTATGTGGGCCCTGGTTAAAACAAGACACTATACATAGGGAATTGGGCTTCATTTCAAACAGTTTAAATATTTCTGTGTTTGTGTCTCTTTCAGGGAACAGACGCCACCATGCTGTATAAACTCAACTCCCAGCACAAACTCAACACCAACTACCACCCCCCAAAGAACACCTACGGGACCCAGTTTGGGATTCAGCACTTTGCTGGGGTGGTCTACTATGAGACCAAAGGTAGACATGTTCTAAGGCTTTGGGGTCACACTACACCTAATGCACTGAAATAAGCATGTAGGTCAGTTGTTTCAAATTGAACGGTCCCCCCTGGTCCTTTTTAAGAAACTCTTCTGTGTGCAGTGTTGTGGACCATACACGCTTTGCTGTGTTTCAGGGTTCCTGGAGAAGAATCGTGACAGCCTTCACACAGACATCATTCAGCTGGTCCATTCCTCCAAGAACAAGTTCATCAAGCAGATCTTCCAGGCTGATGTTGCCATGGTGAGAGATAATGTCTGGTTGTCCCAAGGTGCTGATGAAACCTTGCATCTACACCCCCTTTGCTCCCCCCTTTGCTCCCCCTCGCCGCAGCCAATCCACAATGAACAAAAGGGACAACGTCTTGGAAATGTTTAATGCTGGAATTCCCATGAAATACAGTGAATAGAATGGGGCTCTGTAATCAATACATTTGATCTGGAACGGCAGGACCTTTAACCAAGTTACCTTAAAAAGTCTGAAATCTTTCTATGGTTGTTATCTTGTGTGACCTGTATTCAGGGGCTTCCTCTCCCAGTAAAGATATCAACAACAAATCCCTCTGATTTGTACTTTTGTACTTACTTGTCTTTACGAATTTTACTATTCTTATTTCCCATAGAAGATTAGCCCCGGCAAATACCAACCGCTCCTTCCTCTTCGCCTCTCAAACTGTCTCTGTCCTTCTCTGTCTTTCTCTCTTTGTGGTTGTGTTGTGTCTGGCTTCAGTTTCTGTGTGGCTATCTGCCGCCCACCACTCCACCTCCAAAGGTAAACTACGGCCATTCCTACTGTGGTGAAACCCAGATCCCACTGCTGCCACCAATGTCACGGTTACATTTCCCTCACATCACCAGAGTGGGTCAGGGTTAGGGTGAAGCTACAGATTGGGCGTTTAACACGGGTAATTTGTAGATGTGAGGAGGGCACAGCTCCCCCACTGGTGGTGCTGTTGTGGTCTGATGGGTGAATGGAGGAATGTAGACAAGATAATGACACAGTGGTTCCTGTTGGCTGCTGTGGTGGTTAATGGTGTTAATGGTGTGACCACTACGTAACATTGAGTCCTGTTTAAGCTCTGTGTGTCTGCCTTTGTGTGTTTCCTCACCCCTGTGCGTGTGTCTGTGCATGTGTCTTACATGTCTGTTTGTTTGTGTGTGTGTGTGTGTGTGTGTGTGTGACATACATTTCTGTTTATGTGCCCCAATGTGTGTGTGTGTGTGTTTGCTTTTGGCAGGGTGTGGAGACCAGGAAGCGCTCCCCGACTCTGAGCAGCCAGTTCAAGCGTTCTCTGGAGCTGCTGATGAGGACGCTCAATGTGTGCCAGCCCTTCTTTGTCCGCTGCATAAAACCCAACGAACTCAAAAAACCCATGGTGACTACAAGCCTAGGAACACACTAGTCTACAGAGATATTTGATCCCTTACAGCTGTTGACTTTGTTTACTCGTTCTGTCTGTCCAGCTGTTGATGTTGTTTACTCTGTCCGTCTGTCTCTCCAGCTTTTGATGTTGTTTACTCTGTCCGTCTGTCTGTCCGTCCAGCTGTTTGACAGGGAGCTGTGTGTTCGTCAGCTGAGGTACTCTGGGATGATGGAGACCATTCGTATCCGACGTGCCGGTTACCCCATCAGATACACCTTTGGAGAGTTCGTAGACCGCTACCGTGTCCTCATGCCCGGTGTGAAACCAGCCAACAGACAGGTAAGCAGAGATGGGCTGTTCATCAGGCACCAGATACAATAAAACAGTCCTGCCTTTTCTGTCTTTGTAAAACAGACATGTAGTCACTTTGAATGATGTCTTGTTCCTCTATTTAAGGATGGCAATTGGTTAAGAGAGCTGTGATATATATATAGATATTTTTTTTCTTATAGGATGATCTAAGAGGGACCTGTCAAAAGATAGTGGAGGCGGTTCTGGGACGTGATGATGACTGGCAAATTGGGAAGACCAAGATCTTTCTCAAGGTAGCTGGATTTTCTGGATTGTAAATGGAGATTAGTATTTACTTCACTGATATTAGAAAACATTTTGATAAAATCTGCTCTCTCTCTCTCTCACCTCTGTCTGTTCTCTCTCCCCTCTGTTCTCTCCTCTCTCTGTTCTCTCTCCCCTCTGTTCTCTCCTCTCTCTGTTCTCTCCTCTCTCTGTTCTCTCTCCCCTCTCTGTTCTCTCTCTCCCCTCTGTTCTCTATCCTCTCTGTTCTCTCTCCCCTCTCTGTTCTCTCCTCTCTCTGTTCTCTCTCCCCTCTCTGTTCTCTCTCAATCTCAGGACCATCATGACATGCAGCTCGAGATAGAGAGGGACAAGGCCATCACTGACAAGGTCATCCTCATCCAGAAGGCTGTAAGGGGAATGAAGGATAGGTGAGGAAAAAGGGGAGGGAGGGTGGGGTATGTGAGGAGGGTGAGGAAGAGAAGTAGAAGGGGTGAAGGGGAGAGAGTGGAGGGAGGGGTAAGGAGCATGGTGGAGGGTACAGGTGGTGAGAGTAGAGCAGGTCTGACCAACACTGTTTATACAAAGCTCCATCCTGTATGTCACACCAGATTTGACCAACCTGATTTAGCTTTTAATCCTGTTAATTATTAGAATCAGGTGTGCTAAATTAGGGTTGGAAACAAAACCTAAAGAATGGTGGATGTCCAAGAACTTGCTTGGGCAGCCCTGGGTAGACAGAGAAAGATAAACACACACTTCACACAGATAGTTATCATTCCGATACCACTGTTAAATTGGTCTAGACCACTGGTTTACAAACTATGGTACCAGTGGTCCGCGGGGCACCCTTTAGTGGATATATATTTAGTGAAATATTTTCTGAGGTGGTACACAAAGGTAAAAGTTTGAGAAACCACTGGTCTAGACATTTCAAAGCATAAATGGGTGGCTGGGATATAACAGAATGTTTGATGTTTCCATTTGCACCTCTCTAACTCCCTCTGGCCTCTCCCTGTTGTCCCTCTGTGTTTTCCAGGGCTAACTTTCTGAGGTTGAGGAGGTCAGTTACACTCATTCAGAAGATGTGGCGAGGTTATCGGTGCAGGAAGGACTACAGTGCTGTGAGTTCCTCTATTTCCATGGTTACTGACATTTGAAAAGTCAATTTCCTGGGCAGGAATTACATTCATTTGTGTTATTTTGGTGTTTGAGGATGGTGTTGATATCGCCCCTTCAGATGAGAGTGGGCTTCCTGCGCCTCCAAGCCCTCTATAGGTCGAGGAAACTCTTTGTCACCTACCGATTGGCCAAAACACGCATCACCCAAATGCAGGCACGTTGTCGTGGGTTCATGGTGAGGAGGTCTTTTTGGCGACAGCTGCATGCAGTGGTGACTATCCAGGCGTACACCCGAGGCATGATCGCACGGAGGGTTACACAGAGACTCAGGGCAGAGGTAAAACCACAACACTAACACCCACAACATGGCTAAAGTCATGTGGGAGGGGCTGCATAAAAGACTTATACAGTGTAATGGATCATGGTGTAAGTGAACAATTTTATATGTATGTTTGTTTTGTTTCTGTGTCTTTTACCATCAGCTGAATATTATGGAACCTGTGTTTCTGCTACTTCCTGCTTTAGGAATGTGACATCGAGAAACATCCCACAACATTTACCAGAATTTCTTAGAAACAGAACGTAACCCTCTGTATACTCTACCCCCACCTCCCCCCCCCCCCCCCCAGCACCGACGGCGTCAGGAGGCAGAGAGCCAGCGTCTGGCCGAGGAGGAGCGACTCCGGAACCAGATGACAGCACGGCGAGCTCGGGCAGAGGCCGAGAAGAGTCACAAGGAGCGCTTAGCAGAACTGGCCCGTCAAGAGGAGCAGAGGGAGAAAGAGGCACGGGAGGTGGCGCGGCGGAAGAAGGAGATGGTGGAACAGGTACCTAAAGCAGCTGATTGGTAACTTAGCTTCCCCTTTAGTCTTTATGTTTACTTAGTCACACATTAGTATAAATGGGGGACAGGTCTACTTAAATGAGACTTGGGGTTTAAACTGGAATGTGACACTGATGAGATCAGTTTTTAAAACAGCATAGACTAAGCTACACAAATACAGTGCAATGTCTTTTATGGTATGCTTGAGGTGTGCTTATAACTCAACTTCAACACAATATTACCTCAACCTCCATCCCATTAATAACTCAACTTTCACCCAATAATCACTCAACCTCTATCCAATATTATCTCAACCTCCATCCCATAGTTGGAGCGGGAGAAGCAGCAACCTGTGGACCACTCAGACATGGTGGACCAGATGTTTGGCTTCCTGGGGAACACAGGTACACTGCCCAACCTGGAAGGACAGGGGCCCTCCGGCTTTGAGGTGAGATAAGGGGCAGTAGGGGTGTAGGATAGCAGACACATCCAATTGCACATACAACGGTGCATTTGTAATATGTAGGGGTGTATTTTCAAGAGGTATGGGTGTAGTTATGGTGGTGTAGGTTAGAGGCAGGGTGACATTTTAAGAGGTAGGGAAGTAGTTGTAAGAAGTAGGGGTGTAGTTGTAAGAGGTAGGGGTGTAGTTGTAAGAGGTAGGGGTGTAGTTGTAAGAGGTAGGGTTGTAGTTGTAAGAGGTAGGGGTGTAGTTGTAAGAGGTAGGGGGGTAGTTGTAAGAGGTGGGGTTGTAGTTGTAAGAGGTAGGGGTGTAGTTGTAAGAGGTAGGGGGGTAGTTGTAAGAGGTGGGGTTGTAGTTGTAAGAGGTAGGGGTGTAGTTGTAAGAGGTAGGGGGGTAGTTGTAAGAGGTGGGGTTGTAGTTGTAAGAGGTAGGGGTGTAGTTGTAAGAGGTAGGGGTGTAGTTGTAAGAGGTAGGGTTGTAGTTGTAAGAGGTAGGGTTGTAGTTGTAAGAGGTAGGGTTGTAGTTGTAAGTGGTAGGGGGGTAGTTGTAAGTGGTAGGGGGGTAGTTGTAAGTGGTAGGGTTGTAGTTGTAAGAGGTAGGGTTGTAGTTGTAAGAGGTAGGGGTGTAGTTGTTGGAGGTAGGGCTGTAGATATAGTGCTGTAGTTAAAGGGATAGTTTATCCAAAAATCCTATTTCGGTGACAGTGCCCTTACCTCATTAAATAATCCATTATTCAGCTCTGTCTCAGTCAGTAATGAGTGTTTTTAGCATTGTACAATTTCATGAATGGAAACCATACGTACCCCTATCGCAAAGCTGCATTGCAAGAGGAAAACTACTCTAAAACACTCCAGGCTAAGACAAGTGGTGTTGTTTACCTCAAAGAAAATGACAATATTGTATTCCTCTAAATAAAATTTATTTCCTCGAGGAAGGAAAATACATATTATGTCTGACTCTGAATACAAGCAGGAAGAAAATGTTTCGGGGGATAGAGCCTTATATCTAAACATAACACACAGATGATGAATTGACCAAATAGAATCTTGGACAGCAGCTAAAGGGGGGCGATGGTGAACACGTTAATCCCCAACCGTTGCCCAGAATATCTGGAGGCAATGTGTACTTAGTGTATTATAACATAGCAATCGGAAAGTATTACTTACAACCTGTCTTGTCTCCACTGGTTGAACTGGGTAACTTGATGGAATTACATGCACCTTTAATCTTCTTCTAAGTGAACGTAGGTCACAATCCTCTATAAAATGTATGATCTGGTTGGCGTAGTTGCCAATTGATTCTCCCACAATACGACTCGGGAGAGGCAGAGGTATCGTCCCAATTGCAGAGTGGGTAGAATTTACTGAATTTAGTTTGAAGTGTTTTGGTGTAGTTCTCCGCTTGCAATGCAGCTTCGGTAGCGGTACGAACTGTTTCCATTCATGAATTTGGACAATGCTAATAACGCTAATTACAGACTGGGACAGAGCTGAATAATGGATTGTTTGAATAAATGACTATGTGCCTTCAAGATAATATCTTGGTAAGTGGACTTTGGGAAAAATATGAATTTTGGACAAACTATCCCTTTAAGAGGTAGTGGTTTTGTTAAAGAGGTAGGAGGGGAAATGTTGTAAGAAGTGGGGCTGTAGTTATACTTGTTTTGTTAAGAGGTAAGAGTGTATTTTTAAGAGGTAGGGGTGTTGATTTGGTTGTCTGTTTAAATTAGTTGGTAGGTTTATTTGCCTTCCTACATGTGCTCTGATGTGTGTTGGTGTGTGAATTAGTGTGTGTATTACTGGGTGCATTTGTGTGTTTGTGTGTGTATGTGTACCCATTAGTGTGTGTGAGTGTTCATGCCTCCACAGATCTACATCTCCGTGTCTCCCTCCATGGGTTTGTTGTAGGACCTTGAAGTGGCTCACAGGGCCGAGGAGGAAGAGGAGGAGAAGGAGGAGGAGGAGGCAATCCCTCTGCCTGACGACGAGGAGGAGGACCTGTCAGAGTACAAGTTCTCCAAGTTCGCCGCGACCTACTTCCAGGGCACCACGACGCACACGTACCTGAGAAGGCCACTGAAACAACCGCTGCTTTTCCATGAGGACGAGGGTGACCAGTTGGTGAGCCAGCCAAGGCGACGCGCGCTTACCACTGCATGAACGGGCATATTGGCCCGGTGCTGTGATGAACGGTCGACCCTGTCCCCCTGTACAATCAAGTGGAGATAGTTTGAGATGATTTGGGCAGGAGATGTGGAGTGTTCATGTAACCAGGTAACTTGTGTTGGAGCTATCTGGAGCTGTCGGTGTACAGAACCTTGCATTTTTGATGAAATGCGTAGGTTTCTGGTTCCTGTATTAGTCCAATAGGCTAGCCTATCACTGAACTAGTTTCCTGAAGAGAGGAACATGATCTCAGCAGCACGTAGGCCTTTATAGTCAATAGGCATCCACCCGAGCCCCACTTTAATCAGCTACAGGACAGTACCTTACTTCGGTGTGATTCAGGGTGGATCAAATCCCACAGTAGACCTTCACATGGATGGGCTTACGTTTTATAAATTCACAGTGCAGTTATTCTATTTAGTGAGGGGTTGAGTGCCTTGATAAAGCGTAACTGGTAGAAATATAGGATCAGAGGCCAGCGGCTTTCTACTTACTACCTCATGTGCATTGTAAAGAAAGAAAACATCTGTATTTTATCTGTTAATTAAACAAAGTAAAAGGTTTACAAATTGAACGTGCATTTCATGATCTAACATAATGCTAGCCTTTTTGGGTGTTTTAATTGGAGACTTGCATTTTGAACGAAGAGTTGTTCGGGTGCAAAATTTACTGTTTTGTTTTTTGTGAACGGAACTACATTAGCCTGCTCACTGAGTACACTTTTGTAATCATTTGACATTTCTATTGCTTAAAATGAATGCATGTTGTTTTGGGGTTATCAGATTTTTTATAAAATCACATTATTAAAGATCTGTTGACATTAACTAGGTAAAGTAAACCAATGGTGGCTGTCTATGTCCAAACACTGCAGGCAGCACTGGCTGTGTGGATCACAGTGATGAGGTTCATGGGGGACCTGCCAGAACCAAAGTACCACATCACCATTAGCGACGGCTCAGAAAAGATCCCTGTCATGACTAAGATCTACGAGACACTGGGAAAGAGGACCTACAAGAGAGAGCTGCAGGAACTCCAGACTATGGAGGGAGAGGTGAGACCGCAATACTGGAGACGCAGACCAAGACCCAAACCCTGGAGACCCAGACCGAGACCTAAACCACATCAATGTGGTCTTGAGTGGTCCCGGTGGAGGTAAAGTGGAGGTGAGGGGAGTGAGGTGGGGGTGGAGGTGAGGTGGTGGTGAGGTGGGGGTGGAGATAAAGTGGAGGTGAGGGGGGGTGAAGTGGGGGTGAGGGGGGTGAAGTGGGGGTAGATGTGAGGTGGAGTTGAGGTGGGAGGTGAGGTGGGGGTAGATGTGAGGTGGAGTTGAGGTGGAGGTGAGGGGGGAGGTGAGGTGGGGGTAGAGGGGGGAGGTGAGGTGGGGGTAGATTGGGGAGGTGAGGTGGGGGTAGAGGTGGAGATGAGATGGTACAGGATGGCAGGATGGGGTAACAACATAATTGGAAGGGTTAGCATCTTTAACCTATAGATTTTTAAACCTTTAGATTTTAATCTTTGTAAACTTTGAACAAATATGCAACATAAAACCAGTGTAATGTACTGTACTCCCCATAAAACCAGTGTAATGTACTGTACTCCCCATAAAACCAGTGTAATGTACTGTACTCCTCATAAAACCAGTGTAATGTACTGTACTCCTCATAAAACCAGTGTAATGTACTGTACTCCTCATAAAACCAGTGTAATGTACTGTACTCCCCTGTTTCTCTGTCTTCCAGAACAGCTCCATGGAAGGTGGTGGTGGGCAGAAGAAGAACAGTGTGAGACACAAGCTGGTCTCTCTCACGCTGAAGAAGAAGTCCAAAATTACTGAGGAGGTTTGTATTTCATTATAGCTATCATCATAATACTTGTGTACATATAAATAAAGACAATAAGGCATAAGAACATGTGGTAAATACCCAAAATACCACAGGTAAGAGCTGTTAGTTACAACGCAATGCTGAGTGTCTGGATACAGCATTATGCCATGCTCTACTGGCAAACCACTAACCCCTGGGGTGTTGTATTACTATTATGAACGAATGCAATTACAGTAGTTACTGTACAACTTACGTCCTGTTTTATTGTGGTATATGGTCTCAGTTAATACTATTATGTATCCCCTTTCTCACATTCCTTTTCTGCTCCCCCATTTACTAAATTCTTCAGTCAGTAATTCTCTCTGTCCCTCTGACCTGTGCGTTACTTCTTTAGTTGCCCCAAGATATTGCAAGCTATAAACAAAGGCCTGTTGGTGATCTTTTTGTCACATATCAAATGTCCTTTTCCACATGACTCCTACTGGTTTTACAGTCCCCTGTGACTTGTCATGGAAGTGTTTTGGGTATCTGTCGGCACAATGGTACCTGGCACCTGGTGCCAATAACAAATTGACTGTTGACTGTTGAAAGTAATCAATGACATGACAGTTGCTACCAGTGACATTCCTGTTCCCTGTTGGCCCTTCCTCTTCTTCCTTATAGGTGACCCGGCGTTTGACTGATGGCGATTATAGCCTACAAGGGAACAGCATGCTGGAGGACCGCCCGACCTCCAACCTGGAGAAGCTGCACTTCATCATTGGCAATGGCATCCTGAGACCCGCCCTCAGGTGACAAACTACTCAGAAACGCTCTCTCTACCTTCTCATTAATTATTAACCTTTATTTAACCAGGAATAGCCTGTTGAAACCTACAGTAAAACATTTTAAGGCAGACCTGGCTGCAGCAATAAGTGCAACATCATAAATATATGATGACAATAACACCACAATTTAATTCAGCCTACAGAAACATTTACAGTCCTTAAACAGTCAGCCTTCAGAGGTTTAAAGTAATTGAGGGGCACTGACGCATCTTGGAGAAGCAGTGCCCGTAAGCTATTCAGTGCTTCGGGTGAACAATAGAAGGCAATCTTACTGTCTCAGTAACAGACATGGGGACTTTGGTAAGGGTAGTAGAGCGTGTCTGCTAGTGTTGAAGGAGGTCAGGCTAGAGACCAGGCTAGAGACCAGGCTGGAGGTCAAGAGGGAGTTTTCCTAAGAGGGCTTTGTACATGAACACATACCAATGTTACTGTCTGCGTGTTTGGAACAGGGTCCGACCCACCACTTTCTACAAGGTAATGAAGTAATTTTCTACAAAGTAATAAAGTAATCCATATGTAATATGGGGACAGTCAAATTCATCATTAGGTTTCCTGGTTCCCACTTCTTACTGTGGCAGTGATTGGCTTGTTGTTTTTGCTGCTCAACATCTGACAGTGACTTTGATTGGCATGCTGTTGTGTCCGTAAACAGGGATGAGATCTACTGTCAGATATGTAAGCAGCTGACCCAGAACCCGTCCAAGAGTAGCCATGCCCGTGGCTGGATCCTGCTGTCTCTCTGCGCTGGCTGCTTCGCTCCATCTGAGAAGTTTGTCAAAGTAAGATCCTCATCATACACACACACGCATGCACAGATGCACGTACACACACACACACACACACATACACACACACACACACACACACACACACAGCAGATACACACATACGGTATCTCACAAAAGTGAGTACACCCCTCACATTTCTGTAAATATTTGATTATATCTTTTCATGTGACAACACTGAAGAAATGACACTTTGCTACTGTCATGCCCTCCGCATCCACCTCCCCGTGGTCCGGGCCAGGCTTTCTCTCTCTCCTGTCTGTCCATGTATGTGGGGCTTTCCCCCACTGCCCCTCAAGTCTCCACACCTGCTATTCAAAAATGTGAAGGGTGTACTTACTTTTGTGAGATACTGTATATAGTCACATGATCATCTATCTGAGCTCAGTTTCAGCTGAAAAGTCCCACCTTGCAAACAAATTATTGGTTTATAGGTCAAAATAAGTGTGACATGATTGTGGCCTATTAAACCAAAGAGAGCTGTGCATTGCTCACCCTGAATGACCTCATGCCAACCTGAATGTCATTTTGATTGGGATGGTGATTGGTGGTGAAACATCTGAGAGAGGTTTAGGTCTCTTTTTAAAAAAAACATTTGTGCACCTTAACAATGAGTGATTTTTAGCTGACAAAAATGCATAATGGCCCCCCCTGGGAATTAAACCCCCAAGGCAAACATTACATACCTCAAATCTGTCTAGGCATAGTTTTCATCCTATATGTGGGAAAACTGGTCTTTAATACCATGGCAAATCCTACTTTAAAAAGAATGCATGGAAAATCACCACACCTCTGAGAGTAAACCTTTGCCCTGAGCAAAACAGCAGGTTGCAAAGACCGTCCACCAGAGGAGACTGTGTCGTCCCCCCTCCCCCATCAGCACTGCTTTAAAAACATTGACTGTAGCAGTTTTCAAGCCTCCTCAAATGAGACAAAAGTAGATGTTTTAATCAGCATACACTCACAGGTTATTATACATTTTTTTGCAAAAAGGCTGTATAATTGAATGCCACACATGACAGACTAGGGCATATGATTTTTTAATTTTCAATATGTGCAAGAAAGGGCTACATGCAATAATTATTTGTTTATTTAGGTCTAGTAACATTTCCATCCAGCAGAAGGGGTTTTCATCGACAATGTGGGGGCTTGTGTTGAAACATGTCTCTTATTTCAGCCTTTTCTTTTTTCTGTCTGTTGTCTGCTGTGTATGTAATGTTTAGATGTCCACCTGCCTGGCTGGACTACAGAGGGAAATTAGCGGTTAGTGAAGTCTGTGATGCATTTCCCCTCTGACACCTCCCTCTCCCCTCTGTCCTTCAGTATTTGCGTGCTTTCATGATCAATGGTCCTCCTGGCTACGCGCCATATTGTGAGGAGAGATTGATGAGGACGTTTGTGAACCTCACCAGGACCCAGCCACCCTCTTGGCTAGAGCTGCAGGTACTCACATCTAGCAGTGACCCATAGTAGCGTTTCAGGGAAGATGTAACCACTGAGCCTAGTCTTAGTATTATAATAGTGTATAGTGCCTCACAGGCACTGGCCCCCAACTTCTGAGTGGCACAGTCTAAGATACATCACTACACCCTGTGTCCACCAATAAGCTTTGACCGCCCTGACCTGGAGGCTCTGTTGGTCTGTGATTATTGGGACCCCAAAGAATTTAGCAATGAATAGTTGTGTATGAAATTATATGTATACTCTATATATACACTACCATTCAAAAGTTTCGGGTCACTTAGAAATTACCTTTATTTTTTTTAAAGGAAATCATATTTATTCGTCCAATAAAATAACATAAAATTGATCAGAAATACAGTGTAGACATTATGTTGTGCTTGCTAACGCAAGTTTGTCATTTGAAAAGGCTAATTGATCATTAGAAAACCTTTTTGCAGTTATGTTAGCACCACTGAAAACTGTTGTGCTGATAAAAGAAACAATACAACTGTCCTTCTTTAGACTAGTTGAGTATCTGGAGCATCAGCAATTGTGGGTTTGATGACAGACTCAAAATGGCCAGAAACCAATACATTTCTTCTGAAACTCAACAGTCTATTCTTCTTCTGAGAAATGGAGGCTATTTAATGCATGAAATTTCCAAGAAACTGAAGATTTCGTACAATGTTGTGTACTACTCCCTTCACAGAACTGCACACACTGGCTCTAACTAGAATAGAAAGAGGAATGGCAGGCCCTGGTGCACAACTGAGCAAGAGGACAAATACATTAGTGACTAGTTTGAGAAACAGATGCCTTCACATGCCCTCAACTTACAGCTTCATTAAATAGTACCCACAAAACCTCAGTCTCAATGCCAACAGGAACACAGGACTGGTGGTTTCTGATAATGGGTCTCTGTACCCCTATGTAGATATTCCATAAAAAATCAACAGCTACAATAGTAATTTACAACATAACAGTCTCTACACTGTATTTCTGATCTTTTCTTTGGAAAACAAGGAATGTCAAAGTGACCTTAAATCTTTGAACGGCAGTGTACATTTGTAGGTCAGAAAAGGGCAGTTATTACATTTCTACATGCAGTACTTTCTGTATTGTATTTTCTATGTAAGGCCTGGAGGTTAATAATGTCTTTCCTCTCAGGCCACTAAGTCAAAGAAGCCCATCATGCTGCCGGTGACCTTCATGGACGGCACCACAAAGACTTTGCTGACCGACTCAGCCACCACGGCCAGTGAGCTGTGTAATGCCCTGGCGGACAAGATCAATCTCCGAGACCGCTTCGGATTCTCCCTCTACATCGCTTTGTTTGACAAGGTACAGGACTGGACCTCACTCGTGTCGTCGGAGTGAGAAGTTCCGGCACGCATATGTAAAGCGCATGCAGCCGCTCAATCAGAGCCTGTCGAGATGCTGTCGAACACACGTTCATCGCCAGTGTCCATCCACCCCAGGTATCCTCGTTGGGCAGCGGCAGTGACCATGTTATGGACGCCGTGTCGCAGTGTGAGCAGTACGCCAAAGAGCAGGGTGCCCAGGAGAGGAATGCCCCCTGGCGTTTGTTCTTCAGGAAGGAGATCTTCACGCCCTGGCACAACCCAAGTGAAGACAGCGTAGCCACCAACCTAATATACCAGCAGACTGTCCGCGGGGTCAAGTTCGGCGAGTATCGCTGTGAGAGGGTGAGTTTGGCATGAAGGCCGAGGTAAGGGGACGATGTGTGGGGCAGGGAAATGGGGACGATGTGTGGGGACACAGGTTTGGGGATGGAGGAATGGGGACAGAGGTACGGGGCCCAGGAATGGGGACAAGGTGTGGGGACGAGGTATGGGGCCCAGGAATGGGGACAAGGTGTGGGGACGAGGTATGGGGACGAGGTATGGGGCCCAGGAATGGGGACGAGGTATGGGGCCCAGGAATGGGGACAAGGTGTGGGGACGAGGTATAGGGACGAGGTCTGGGGACGAGGTATAGGGACAAGGTATGGGGCCCAGGAATGGGGACGAGGTGTGGGGGACAGAGGTATGAGGACGAGGTATGGGGACAAGGTGTGGGGACGAGGTATAGGGACGAGGTATAGGGACGAGGTATGGGGACGAGGTATGGGGACGAGGTATGGGGACGAGGTGTGGGGACGAGGTGTGGGGACAGAGATGTGGGGACAGAGATGTGGGGACAGAGATGTGGGGATATGTGTAAAGAAGGAGATTAGGTGAGAGGAATTGGGTATTTTCTACTCGTCTGTTCTCTGTGTTTGGTTGATGAATGATGTGAGATGGTGTTATGTGTTATTTATTTCATACTAATGTGTACTGTAGTTATGTCTTCAACATTATGTACTTTCACATCATTTTAAACATTCTATTTCAAATATAGCCTAGTGAAAAAAGCTCAATTGTCCAAATGCATAATGGAGTGTATGCCAATCCAGATTTTATAAGTATTAGAACTCCTTTGCCTTCTCTCCCAGTCCATAGACAGACTAACAATCTGTCCTCTTCGTCCTTCTCCCACCCCTGTCAGGAGGAGGATCTGGCAGAACTGGCATCTCAACAGTACTATGTAGACTACGGCGTGGAGGTCCTCCCAGAGCGCCTCCTCAACCTCATCCCTTCCTACATCCCTGACCGTGAAATCAGCTCCACAAAGACCACAGAGAAGTGGGCCCAGCTGATCACCTCCGCTCACAAGAAGGTTTTCAGAAAACATTTTCAATTTGTCAATTCAGTTTTTCAATTACTTTTTTAGTTCATCTCTTCTGCTCTTACAAAATAATTTGTCCTATGGTCTATTTATGCTTATTTTTAAGGATGTAGTGGAGAGTGAACATGTCTTTTGTAGTAAATATAATTTAAGCGTCCACTAAACGAAACTATTATTTTCTGTATTCGTTTTTAGCT
Organism: Esox lucius; assembly: GCF_011004845.1. Taxonomy (NCBI): domain Eukaryota; kingdom Metazoa; phylum Chordata; class Actinopteri; order Esociformes; family Esocidae; genus Esox; species Esox lucius. The sequence goes on from NC_047575.1 coordinate 30,060,168, forward strand.
GCTTGACAGCTTGACTTACAATATATTTTCCTATGACCAGTGCAAACACAGTTCTTAAACAGTTTCTCATAACGTTCCACTCTTTCAGGGAGTCTACACTCAGAAGAGGTTGGACCCTCAGAGAGTTAAGGAAGACGTGGTTGACTTTGCTCGCTTCAAGTGGCCTTTACTCTTCTCCCGTTTCTACGAGGCCTTCAAATTTTCAGGTCAGTGTTCTACACTGCTAAGCTCTGTCAGATAATTAATTATTGGTGTTAATCAAGGAACAGTGTGTGTTTGTGTGTAGTGTGGGATATATTGTTATTTGAAGGAATATTAATAAATGTTTATACATATGTGGGTGTAGTTATGTGCTGTTTTTATAGGTATATGTGTACATATATAGAGTATATATCTCATGTTTTTTCCACGGATCATCACTAAAAAGTGAAAAGTAAAATCGAAATGTTTTATTATTTTGTATTATATATATACTGTATATATATATAATTTTTTTTTTTTTCTTGCTGTGAATATGAGGCCGGTAACCCCAAAAAAAAAAAAAAAGAACTTGGTCACCATATATTTTAGAAAAACAATAAAATGTATCCCCCTAATAGAACCACAACCAAGCAAACCACAAGAAGTACTAATTTCTTCTTTTTCGTCAATATTTATGGGAGTTTTAGCCAATACAAAGGATCATACAGAAATGATATTTCTGAGAATGTAGTGTATCATATCCATAATATCATGAATGTATAGTTTGACATAACCTCTATGTCATTTATCTACTCAGGGCCCAGTCTGCCGAAGAATGATGTCATAGTGGCAGTCAACTGGACTGGGGTCTACTTTGTGGATGAGCAGGAGCAGGTCCTTTTGGAACTGTCTTTCCCAGAGATCACAGCTGTGTCCAGTAGCAGGTCAATAACAATCACTTGGATTTTATTCAGCTTGTAGTCAGAGCTACTCATTTGATATCATTGCAGAGTAGGCGAAACATTTTTTTTTTTTCATGGTAATATACACAGCAACCTCATTAGAATAAGCCTATAATTTTAATACAGTAAAATTGAAAAAAAGAAATCAACCTACGTCTCACCTGACCCATTTAAAACAAAAACAATGTTGTGCTTTGTAACATCATTTTGGTATTGTAATAACCATTTTCCTTGACAGAGGAGGGAAGCTCCAGGGCCAGAGCTTCTCACTAGCCACAATCAAAGGAGACGAGTACACGTTCACCTCCAATAATGCAGAGGACATCCGTGACCTTGTTGTGACCTTCCTGGAGGGCCTCAGGAGGAGGTCAAAGTATGTCGTTGCACTGCTCGACTGTCCCAACCCTGGTAAGTTATCAGCCAGAAATGTTTTCTAGAAAATTACATGTTTGTCCATCAAAAAACCCAGAGAGTGGTAAATTGCCAGTGTGGATATATCAGCTGATCATTCCTGTCACAATATTAGATTTACTTCCTGTCTATTTAATTGTCAGGTTACTAACAGAAATGTCTGAGATGATGGTCATAAACTGGCATATAGGTGTTAATCCACCCACCACCCCAGCCTCCACCTGTTTGGGTCTGTTTCCTTTTGTGTGGGGTGTTGGTTCTGCGTACCTTACTCATTGGCTATGGGGATTCATAATATTACAGTGTTATGTCATTGTTGGTAGTATCATATACATGATCATGTGATGGCAGACTTACCTCAGAGGAGCAGAACCTAATGCCAACACACTGTGTACATTTCTGTGCATACAATAAATGGTTTAACTTATACATGCTGTTTTCTGTCTGAACCGGATGTGTTGTTTCTGTTGTTGTTTTTTTTATGTTTGTAAAAATGACTAAAAACATGTTTTTGCTTGGTCCTATTTTCCTTATACATTGTTCATATGTATATATGTATATTTATATATATATTTATATATAATATATATAATTCAGTTATTTTAATCCATTTTCCTTTGACCTGAATGGCGCATTGCTGTAGCAGGCGGCGAGGACTCAACCTTCCTCAGTTTTTCCAAGGGTGACTTGATCATACTGGACGAGCACTGTGGCGAACAGGTCATGACCTCAGGGTGGGCGCACGGGGTCAACGACAGGACCAAGCATCGCGGGGACTTCCCAGCTGACTGTGTCTACGTCCTGCCCACTGTCACCCGGCCTCAGTATGACATTGTGGTGGGTGGTGATCATGAATACACTGTCCTTCTCCGTAGTTTCTTTCTTTACCGTGATCATTTTGTGGTTGATCTGGTATGTTTTTTTTTTGTATCTGTTTGTCTCTCTCTCACCGTTTTTGTCCCATTCATCCTTCCCATCCTCCTCTCTCCTTTCTGCCCCTTTCAGGCTCTGGTAACAATGACTCCAGACCAGAGAAGAGAGTCCATCAGCCTGTCCCAACTGGCCCTGGCGCAGAGTGAGGGCAAGGTCAAACCCTACACCCTAGAGGAGTTCTCATATGACTATTTCAGGTAGATAAACACACACACACTTACACTCAGACAATCAAATATTTTATTTCAATACGCCTCTGAGATGGACATTCCTATAGGATTTAATCATTACAACAGTAGTTAGATACATCGACACCCAAGGACTGCTCATAAACACTAACATGGATCAGTACCTCGCCAGCCTCTTCAGTCTTATGAAGGCCGTCAATCTGAAGGCCACGCACGCAAGCTCACTCACTCTTGCTTTGTTTTTTGTCGGGGACCGCGTAAGCGGAGACGGCCAGGAAGAGCGAATGTCTCTTCCTGACTGAGTTAGTGAGTGCCTGACTGTCTACTCATTGTTAAATAGCGTAGTGATTGGAGACGCGGACCGTAACGTAGACGACCAGCGTTCGATTCTCGCCACAGTTTATAACAAATTAGGCATTAGGATTTGTTCAGGATAGACTAAACCTTCGCTGGCCACAAGCTTCAGTAGGTATGTTCATGTAAGCCTAAAATAAAACTGTTTCCGGTTATATTGCGTTGGACGAACACATTCCTCTCGATTTCGATTGACATAGCATAGTTCACACAGCGTAGTGGAACCAGCCATGGAGTGATTGGAGTCATTGTTTTCATGACTGTCTAGCTATTTGTTAGTTATTATACTGTATTCTCTTTCGAATTTAATGTGTTTAATGTAGTGTAGCGACCCTGTTATACCTATTGTTGGTTTGGATGTTGTAGGGGACCTATTTTCAAGATCTGTGGAGTTTCAACTAATTGGTTAAACAATGCAGAAGTAAACAGACACCACATCTCTACACACATATAACATGCAACACTATGCGCTGTTTAAATAGTGTAGTGGTTAAAGACACAGTCTGCCACATAGGGAACCACAGATCAAATCCAGCCGGGGCAACGACATTCATCCCTTCTAATCATGGGCCGGCAGAACTAGGCTTGCCTGCTTCCTTTTCTTGTTTCAATATGTGTGTATTTCAAATCTGTTTTCATTATTGCTGTAAAATTGGGCTCAAATGTTAATCACACTCCATAAATAAAGGTAAAAATGAATATCCCCCTCACTCACTCAGTCCACCCGTCATTCATTCGGCTCCATTCACCACCTCTCTCTGTCCTCTCTCTTTCACCCTCCTTTCTTCCTGGGTCCCCCCCTGGTCCCCTACTTCAGACCCCCTCCTAAGAGCACTCTGAGCAGGGTAATGATCACCAAGGGACGGGTGAAGGAGCGTCTGTGGTGCTGCACCAGGGAGCCCCTCAAACAGCCCCTGCTGAAGAAGGTCCTGGCCCATGAGGAGCTCTCCCAGGAGGCCCAACTGGCCTTCATAGATATCCTTTCAACGATCCAAATGACTTGGTTTTACAATGTGGAATGATCTCATTGTAAAATATGAGAGGTGCTATTGACATTGTTTTTTACAAAAGAATAGTTAACCATTAGAATCGGCTGAAATGTGATGCCAACCCCAGCGTGTCATGTAATGTTAAATGTATATTGTGTAATAATTCATATAGTTTTATGGCTGCATTTAGTGTGTGTTCCCTCATGGTCCTTAACCCCTCCCGTGCACCGCTGATGAAGTACATGGGTGACTACCCATCCAAGCGAACGCGCTCGGTCAACGAGCTGACCGACCAGATCTTTGAGGGTTCACTTAAGGCAGAGCCACTCAAAGATGAAATCTACTGCCAGATCCTCAAACAGCTCACAGAGAACCACATTAAGTAAGGCTGACAGATTACACAGACCTGGGTTCAGGTGTTCTAATAGTGTATGAAGAGGTTATGTCAGGGAGGCTTAAGTTGTGTAAGGATTTACCATATTGTGCTGTGTGTATGTGAGTGTGTGTTTGCGTGATGGTTTGTGCATGCATACTTGTGAGCCTGGCACCAATGTAGGTCACTTGTATGTGTGAGAATTTGCCTGCATATGCCGGCCTGCCTGTGTCTGTATGCCTGCCTGTGTCTGTATGCCTGCCTGTGTCTATATGCCTGCCTGTGTCTGTATGCCTGCCTGTGTCTGTATGCCTGCCTGTGTCTGTACGCCTGCCTGTGTCTGTACGCCTGCCTGTGTCTGTATGCCTGCCTGTGTCTGTATGCCTGCCTGTGTCTGTATGCCTGCCTGTGTCTGTATGCCTGCTGCCTGTGTCTGAATGCCTGCTGCCTGTGTCTGTATGCCTGCCTGTGTCTGTATGCCTGCCTGTGTCTGTATGCCTGCCTGTGTCTGTATGCCTGCCTGTGTCTGTGTTGTATTTATATTCTTCAGTGTTGATGCACATTATCACCTTTGTAATGTTTGAGTTTTATTCGAATGTGGATTGGATTTGTTTGGAGTTTAAAAAAGCACTTAAAGTCAGTGTGTGTGTGTCTGTGCAGGTTCAGTGAGGAGAAGGGCTGGGAGCTGCTGTGGTTGTGTACAGGTCTGTTCCCTCCCAGTAACGTTCTGCTACCCCATGTCCAGAAGTTCCTTCAGGCTAAGAAGCACTACCCCCTTGCCCCTGACTGCATGCAGAGACTCCAGAAGGCCTTACGGTATAACACACCCACCTGAACAGTAGACTGACTTCTGACACGTTGTCCAAGAGCTTCTCAGCCATGTAAACAAAAGGAGTAAAATGCCAAAGTATTCAGGAGATAAGGATGATTGAGCTCAGTATCCGTGCCTCTTGTACTCTGCCTTCGTCTCTCTTTTCCAGTGGGTGAACTAACAGTCTAATGGTTACTGTATTAGCAGTATAAACTTCTGTTCCCATGATTCTTTGTACTTACCAATACAGTAATGGATCCAGGAAGTACCCGCCTCACCTGGTGGAGGTAGAGGCCATCCAGCACAAGACCACACAGATCTTTCACAAAGTGTACTTCCCGGACGACACAGACGAGGTGAGAGGTCAACCTCATTAATGCTGTATTAATGCTGCATTAATGAACAATGTGTTGATACAATGTGAAGCACCAATGACATGTTGATGCCAAGTACTTGGAGTCAACAGGGGGACAATCTGAGAAAAAATGGCACACAAGCTATTTTATTCGCAACCAGATGTTCGGTTTGGTCACTTTTATCTGAAATGTTTTTTTATCCAAAGGCTTTTGAGGTGGAGTCTAGCACTAAGGCCAAAGATTTCTGCCTGAACATCGCCGGCAGACTGCTCCTGAAATCATCGGAGGGCTTCAGTCTGTTTGTCAAGATCACTGATAAGGTACATTACTAGGATATCACTGATGTAGAGCTTCCCAAAAAACTTTGAACGTATTGTAAGTGGTTACTTGTAATTTATATCATTAGAGATTTTTTGTTGATGTCACATTTATTAAATTATATTTTAACTCTTTAACTTTTGTCTAGAATGTTCTGGTACTTGTTAAAGTTAATTAGGCTCATTAGGCTTCAACAATGGCCCCAGTAGAAGTGAAAGTAAAACACTCATAATATCAAAAGTCCACCACTAAAGGTATGAGTTACCTTTCTGCATGTTTCTGTTTTATCCCAAAACCACCACTGCACTCCTATTATTATTATTTTTTATATGTATATATTTGGAAAGAAGCAGAGTCAACTTTAATAGTTCAAAGTGTTCTGTTTTTAAAGATACCATCCCTCACCACTCTACACCTTGTGTTGCATAATTGTTCTACTTGGGGTTTACACCAATTTAGGATAACTTTTAAGATTTCAGTACTGCTACAGATAAATTTGCATTAAAAAGATTAATAATAATAATAATTATATAATTTGGTCAATATTTGTCTGACATTTGACCTTTTGGTTGTTTCAGGTCATCAGTGTGCCGGAAGGAGACTTCTTCTTCGATTTTGTAAGGCATTTGACTGACTGGATAAAAAAAGCCAGACCAGCAAAGGACGGTAAAGAGAATGGTTGAATATATATGACATCTATTTAGTAAAACATTTACTCATAGCATCCACAAGGACATTTTTATCACTGAATTATCAGACAAAATAGGTATCTTGGAACATAGTATGGTGTCTTGACTTCATTGAAAAAAAATACACTTTGTTGCTGTGAACCAAAATAAGTCTGTAGTTTGTTAAAGGCAAGAAACTATTGTAGTTGATCAAGCACGGTGTTCCATGTTACAACACCATCAACATGATAAAATGTTTAAAAAGGGATAGTTCGACCTAGATTCATATTTGGGTGAAATAACCCCTATGTTGAGTTGTTCTTGAATTCCTATGGAGTAATGTTTAAACTAGCCATTATTCAACTTTGTCCCTGCTCGGAATTAGCATTATTACTAGCATTGTCTAAAGTCATGAATTGAAACAGTGCGTCCCAATCAACAGAAGCTGCATTGCAAGCGGAAAAACCTACTCCAAAACACTTCCAACTAAGACTAGTGGTGTTGTTTATCGCAAAGAACATGTTGATGTGTTCCTTTAAATAATGTTTTAGTTTTTGCTTAATAAATCAATTTTTCAACTGAAGTAATAGTTGCTTTGTTTAACGATCAGTTTTGTTCACAATAGTATCAATCCGCGTTTTTTGAAATTTCGACCCAGAAGAACCACTTAGCATTCACTTGCTACCGATGACATCTTTGCTGAAAGTCATATGCTGTTTGAGGAGGCTACAGAAAGTAGATTGCAGGGTGACAGTTTGAAGCAACTACATTCCACCTGCTGTTTTGTCAGTATGCAGTCAAACGAATTGATGCTAGGGCGACAGATTACTTTAATTCCATGGCCTTCAAGAACAACTCAGAGTAAGTGTTATTTCACCCAAATATGAATTCAGGTCAAACTATCCCTTTAATACTGCCTGAATGATATATTTGAGTTGGGGGACTTTCTATCCGCTGATGTGTTATTACGAGACGTATCTTTTCTGTTTATTTATGGTCCGTGTGCAGGTGTAGTGCCTTCACTGATCTATCAGGTGTTCTTCATGAAGAAACTATGGACCAATACCATTCCAGGGAAAGACTCCATGGCCGACTCTATCTTTCACTACTACCAAGTATGTCTCTGTGCATATATGTGTTATGTGTGTCTTCTCAGTGTTCTTGAAAAACGAAGTTTCATAACATGCAACTTATACCTCTGCGTAGTCACATTATTACAATTGTAAGCTAAGATAATGACAGTGCCTAACACATGATTATCATCAGGAAATAATGTATTTAGCCATAAAAATTGACATCACATATTATTATAGTAATACCAGTATTTTTATCATATTAGTACTTTTTATTGAGCCTACTTTCTGCTCACCTTCAGGAACTTCCCAAGTATCTCCGTGGTTACCACAAGTGTTCCCAGGAAGAGGTTTTCCAGCTGGCAGCGCTTATCTACAGAGTGAAGTTCGAGGAGGACAAATCCCAGTTTCCCAACATCCCCAAAATGCTGAAGGAGCTGATCCCACAGGACCAGATCCGACATCTCTCACCTGATGATTGGAAACGGGTGAGTCTGAAAAAAGCAATGCCTAACAGACTTCTTTATCTGGGTGGTCTGACCTGAAGGAGAAAAACTCTTGGAGGGTTAATGTAGGATCAGTTTCTGCTTTAGATCATAAAGAATAAGAGCAGGAACCTGAGTCTACCCTATTTTCTGGGATTTTATCTATAATACTAATTCAAATAGCTGAGGGACCTTGTCTGAGACACTTCAAATACATAAAATGCATGCTTAGACTTCAGTTCAATGGGCGAACACAAGCCTGCATTGCATAACTGACTCATATTTGGTGACATTCTCTGCCACTTGCTTTCTGTATCACAGTCTATAGTGGCGTTGTTTAACAAGCAGGCGGGGAAGACGCGAGAGGAGGCCAAGCTCTCATTCCTCAAAGTCATCTTCAAGTGGCCTACATTTGGCTCAGCCTTCTTTGAAGTGAAGGTAAAAAAATGTATAGAAATTATTTATGGGGTTTTCCAGTGTATGACTTCATGTCCTTGTGTAAATAGTACAGACATTATGTATCCAGAATTTGAATGGGATAATCCTTATTTTGTTCTGCACGAATTGAAGTTTGTTATAGTTTTGTAAGATAACAATCATGACTAAACAGATATTGTTATATTCAACAGCAAACCACTGATCCAAACTTCCCAGAGACCCTACTGATAGCGATCAACAAGCATGGCGTAAGCCTGATCGACCCCAAGTCCAAGGTTAGCATGTGCCCACATGCATGTGTGTTTGGTTGTGTGTGCCTATTTGCTCACTCCAGTGTGTGTCTATCGTGTTACTCTCCAAATGCTTCGTCAACAGGATGTGTTGACGACACACCCATTCACCAAGATCTCCAACTGGAGCAGTGGCAACACCTACTTCCACATCACCATCGGCAACCTGGTCCGAGGCACCAAGCTGCTGTGTGAGACTTCACTGGTAAGTGACAGGACACGTCGTCGCCCATCAACATTGTATGAAGTTAACTACATACATTTATAAATGACGAGCCGGTGCCTCTTAGGTTGTCCAATTGTCAAAGGTAGGATCTTCGGCTAACCAACCTTCTTTACTGACCACATTCCAGCCCCTGTATAAGAGACTGTTGGAGGAGGCACCGTCTGCACAATTAAAAATGTTGCACAGGCTAATAGCAAATGCCATGTTTTCCTTTTGAATCTTTAGGGATACCACTTCCACAATGTTGTGTCCTTTGACCACAACGCTATGGCCAGCACCGTCCATATTTATATTTATATAAGTTCACTCATGTTTAAACACCCAGATGACACCCATATCCAGATTTACATGCATACCTACAGTCACACTCGCACAAACACAATCCTCACCTATAACTGAGCAGCCTCTTGCTCAAACACAACCCAGCCCCACGTGGTAATGCCTAAAATCCTCAAAAGCTACCCCAACACCCTGCTCGAGTCCCTTTTAACTCCATCGCTCCAAATTCCAGAGATTTCCCAGTACACTGCCATGTTTTTATTAATCCCTGCAATATATCTCTCTGTCTTGCTGTGATGCTTTACAAAAAATTTGTCTGTAGCCTTAAAGATTACTGTTTTACCCATTAGAATAACCATATTTTCCACTGATTGATCATGATTTTTGTAATCAATTGTCGGTTTTGTCCAATGTTCATCTCAACAGAGATACCATGACAGACCAGTCGATTCCACACCTGGACAGTACCAGAACAGATGGTCCACAGATTGTATTTCATTATGACAGTCTGCACAGTGCCGACTGTTCAATTCCCTATATATTGAGAATTTATTTTGTTGCAAGAATTTTATATAGTAGTTTGAACTGAAAGGAATGGATGTTGATGTTTGTTGAAGGTTTTTTTGTATATATTTCCATACCCCCGATGCTATTGAATTGGGACATAAATATTTTGAAGTTTGAATTCCATCAGGTATAGCAGTCAAAAATGTTACCCTTAAATGGAAAAGAGTCACATTATGGTTAATGCTGGTTAGCTTTAATCAAGCATGGCAATTTTCTGGATCATTGTTGATGGGTCCCAGACTGACTCCCAGAGTAGCAGACTTGCTTCATCCTGATTGTTTGATAAGGCCCGTTTGGAGTGCCAGTTGGGAAGATTGGCACATTAGGGATCATTCCATACAAGCTCCATCACACACATTCTGAAGTATTTAACCGAAAACAGATACAACTAAAATCCCAATTCGATTCCCAGGCTGTCAGGATTTTTTGGGGCAACACATGAATGTACTTTAGAACTGGTTTAATCTGTTTTGTCTGTGTGATCGCAGGGCTACAAGATGGATGACCTTCTGACCTCTTATATCAGCCAGATGCTGACTACTATGACCAGACAGCGCGGTTCCCGTGGCAACATCAAGTGATTTGCGAAGTAATCTGTCCTGTTGTTGGGGGTTGTAGGCATTGAGGGCTTTCAGACCTATCGCACTGTCATTCAAACACACCTACCCTCACACACAATGTATGACAGGCAAAAACACACATACACACACACACACACACACAATATCAATGACATATACCTGCACAAACACAAACGAATATACAAGCACACTCAAATAATCATATGTACTTGATGACATTTCTTCCCAGAATGTGGATGTAACTGTATGTACTGGATCTTGAAACCCTCTGGTTTATGACTCTACTGTACATATACTACTAATTAGAATACTACAGACTCATTGTTGATGTTGCTTCATTCTCAATAGAATGCCAGTAGGATTGGTGACAATTTACGTTTTATATTGTATGTTTTGGCCATGACAGTGTTTTGAGTGATGGTCAGATGTTGGTTGATATCTTGGATCCTGTCTTAATCACCAATTGCCTTTTCTTGACCATTAGATAAATGCACAACCAACAATTTCCACTTTAGTTACATTGCAAGTAATCACAGGCTTTGTTTATAAAATGTTATGTTACATTTTGTGATTTCATTTTTTGTGATATTGGGCCTGAAGCTATATAACAGATTGTCTATACTGGAGATCTCATTACCCCATTATTTTCTCAGAGTTAAATTAAACTTGAATCCCTTCTCATTATCACAGGCAGGCTAAATAATTTTCTTGAATGATCTATTCTTCCGAATCAGTATTATTAGAACATTTGAGTTCGGTCAAATTGACCTATAGACATTAGCTGACTAGGACTTATAGGATGTTGATATACCATATCACTGGAAAGAAATATTTAATAATGTGATATTTTTTACTAGCACATATTTAGTCGTTTGCGTATTTGAAGCAAATTCATTCTGTAAATAAAGATTCTTGGTCCATATGACCTGGTTTAGCCAATTTAAATTGTAGATAGTAATTTTAGATATTAAAGGTGAATTATGTAACATGATATCATGAGAAACAAAATATCTTTTTAATAAAAGAATCAGCAACAAAAATGTGTCAAGACTGCCGCTATTGGATCATGATTTGTTAAAAACTTGCAACAGTTTTGGTATATTAAAGTTATGTTATATGTTATTGTCTATAAACAAGAAAAGCAGCTCAATGTGTATGGTGATTTTAAATTGCTTACTTTACCTTTAAAAGTAATTGTAACAGCCAAATAGAATCAAGCTTGCTTCAGCCAAAATCTGCATAGCCATTGGTTTGGCACTGTTCAAGGTGGAACTGCATTAGAGCTGTCAAATCCTCAAGCAGCCCCTCACGGATTAGTCAGATATAAAACCATAATATTTTTTAAATTATTTTTTATGTGAGTGTTATTATTTTTGTTCCAAACTCCATTTTGACAGCTTTAATGCATTAACACCTCTGACACTGCCAAAACCCCTGCTATGTGGATGTCAGGCATCGTCGATTAATGCTAAAACTGATTAAATTCTGGCCTTAGATTGTTCTTGTGTGATGTTTTGTATAGTATATATTAAATAGGTCAAACTGTTTGTTTTGTAAATGTTGGTCACTGTAAGCAAATATTTTGTTATCAATAAAGAAATGACAAATATTCCCTTCCATTTCTAATTTTTATCATGCTAAAAGATTAGCATATTCCACATTTTTGTTATACTGTATCTTGAGAAAGCATTGTACAATCAAAGCATCAAAATGGTTCTCCACCCCCCACCAAATATAATAAAAAAATAACTCACACTTACATAATAGTGAAACAGATTCATACAAACTCCAATGGCTATCACAGCTGTTTTCCTTTCAGATCTATTTTTAGAAATAGTTGCTGGTCTTTAACTCTAGATTAAAGAGCCTCTTATGTTCTTGCATGGGGATAGTTTTTTGAATTCTTTACAAATGTCAAATCAAATACAGAAATTTCCAAAAGGACAGCATAGAAAGGGCATAATTGAAAGATTTAGACAAGAATATGGAAAATTAGCAGTTTGAAAATGTTATTTTATTATGGCATTCTGTTACGATGAGAAGAACGAAGACTCAAATAAAGAAAACCCTGAGAAGCACATGTGTCCTAAGAAAATAAAAAATCTGAGTGATGGTCATCTGCTGGAAGACTAGGGTAAGAGTGGAGTTTGTCTTTGTAGGAAACCATACCTAAAATTAATAATGCTAGCAAACATTTAGGTTAAGGTCATTATTTAATGGAGAAGTAAAAAAAGAAATGCTCAAAGGCAGGTATTGTGTTTCAGGTTCAATTATGCTTTTGTTAACAAAAGTAGATAGTTGTTTTATACATCAGTGCTTTATACATCTTGTTATATACACTCACCTAAAGGATTATTAGGAACACCATACTAATACTGTGTTTGACCCCCTTTCGCCTTCAGAACTGCCTTAATTCTACTTGGCATTGATTCAACAAGGTGCTGAAAGCATTCTTTAGAAATGTTGGCCCATATTGATAGGATAGCATCTTGCAGTTGATGGAGATTTGTGGGAAGCACATCCAGGGCATGAAGCTCCCGTTCCACCACATCCCAAAGATGCCCTATTGGGTTGAGATCTGGTGACTGTGGGGGCCATTTCAGTACAGTGAACTCATTGTCATGTTCAAGAAACCAATTTGAAATGATTCGAGCTTTGTGACATGGTGCATTATCCTGCTGGAAGTAGCCATCAGAGGATGGGTACATGGTGGTCATAAAGGGATGGACATGGTCAGAAACAATGCTCAGGTAGGCCGTGGCATTTAAACAATGCCCAATTGGCACTAAGGGGCCTAAAGTGTGCCAAGAAAACATCCCCCACACCATTACACCACAACCACCAGCCTGCACAGTGGTAACAAGGCATGATGGATCCATGTTCTCATTCTGTTTATGCCAAATTCTGTCTCTACCATCTGAATGTCTCAACAGAAATCGAGACTCATCAGACCAGGCAACATTCTTCCAGTCTTCAACTGTCCAATTTTGGTGAGCTCGTGCAAATTGTAGTCTCTTTTTCCTATTTGTAGTGGAGAAGAGTGGTACCCGGTGGAGTCTTCTGCTGTTGTAGCCTATCCGCCTCAAGGTTGTGCGTGTTGTGGCTTCACAAATGCTTTGCTGCATACCTCGGTTGTAATGAGTGGTTATTTCAGTCAAAGCTGCTCTTCTATCAGCTTGAACCATTCTCCTCTGACCTCTAGCATCAACAAGGCATTTTCGACCACAGGACTGCCGCATACTGGATGTTTTTCCCTTTTCACACCATTCTGTGTAAACCCTAGAAATGGTTGTGCGTGAAAATCCCAGTAACTGAGCAGATTGTGAAATACTCAGACCGGCCCGCCTGGCACCAACAACCAGGCCACGCTCAAAATTGCTTAAATCACCTTTCTTTCCCATTCTGACATTCAGTTTGGAGTTCAGGAGATTGTCTTGACCAGGACCACACCCCTAAATGCATTCCATGTGATTGGTTGATTAGATAATTGCATTAATGAGAAATTGAACAGGTGTTCCCAATAATCCTTTAGGTGAGTGTACATCTGATAGACCTTTATTAGCTTCAATATGAGGTCCTGAATGTAGCATTATAGTCTGTGATGGTGTGTTCTTGGTCTGGCCCAACCCCCCAATTTCTGGGTGAACAGTTTTTGTGATCCATAAATTGTCTACTCAGATCCAGACACCTTGTGAAGAAGGAACTGACATATGTGTAGTGTTGGCCTGGTGCCCTGGCAATCACCATGCCGCATATAAAGAGATTTTTTTTTACATATTGTTTCCTATTCTGACTCAAGTTAAGCATGTCAAATATTTCCCTTTTTCTTCACTTTGCTTTGCTTCCCTATCTTCACTTGTACAGTTAAGCCCAAAAGTATTGAGCTATAGTGAATTTTTATTTGACCAATAGGTTTCTTCTTGCTGGAAATGACAAAAACAAGAGACAAAACACGGTAAGACATTGTGCTGGAGACACAATTGAATAACGTAACTATTTCAGTTTTTTTTTTTCATGGTTATGAATACTTTTGGGCTTAAATGTAGGTGATCCCTTAAACTATTGTTTTTTTGTGAGTGATAATTACCATGGCCCCAACAATGAGTGAATAAAAAGTGTTATGAAAATGAGTGTTACATGAGTGAATGTTTCAGTAAAACACAGAATAAATCTCCAAACCCACATTTATTACGCTCATAATTTCAGCACAATTACATTAGATGAAACAATCAGGTAAAGCAAAGCTGTTGTTTCCTAGTGGAACAACATTGACTTGTTTTACGGTTTGCTTGAAATATCCAGTCCTGTTTTTCATTACAACCCCCTAATCAGGTATTTTGCTAGTCGTGTGATGTCGGAACCATGCCCTATTGAATAATGTGTCACTCTGCCTACTCAACCCAGATTCTAAAGAACATGTTGCATTTCCCACACAGTTAAAAGTGATGTGATATCATAACCATGCTATACCGTCTCACATATGTCTATCAGCCAACCTGCATTCAGGATTCAAAGAGACCATATAGTCTGACATGCAGTTATTACTTACTATTTTACAGTGGTAACTGGTTTATAATAGCAACAAGACAATAGGGGACGTTATTTATTTACTGTGTACAACGGCTAAATTGTATCCTGGCAAGATCTGAGTGTATCTTAGTATATTGGCCATATAACACCCCTTTGTCCCTTATTAGTTAAATACAGTGGATATAAAAAGTATACACACCCCTGTTAAAATGCCAGGTTCTTGTGATTTAAATGAGACAAAGATAAATCATGTCAGAACTTTTTCCACCTTTAATGTGACCTATAATGTGAACAATTCAATTGAAAAGCAAACTGAAATCTTTGAGGGGGAAAAATAAAAAACTCACAATAACCCTTCTCAAATAACTTTGAAGAGCCTTGAGAGTTCTGCAATAGATATAATTCTATCTCTGATTGGATGTGTGATGAAAGATTGACAAGTGGCCACCAATTCTTGCCAAATAAAAAGTACATACACTTCTAACAAACTAAAGAGGTGGACCATAATGTTGGTGTACTATCACTCTGTCCTTACATTCTAAGTTCTAACACATGCATACAGTTTTCTTTTGTAACCACTAACGTTAGCACAATGTTCCATACTCACACTGAATGAACCGAATGCAGATGTGCAAGTCAACAACATACATCTGTAAACAAACTTAAGATTTGTAAATGTAAGTCAACACTTGTTAATGTTAAGCAACGTTTTACGGATGTGTTTTATTTGTGAAATATGTTTTTATATATTCACAAAGTTTATTTATGTTTGTGAAACATGTTTACATATTTACAGATAACATTTTTATTTATTAAATATTTTTCGACATTAACAAATCTTTGTGAGTTTTGATGAATATATTCACAGATATTTTCTAGATATATTTACGAATATTGAAACTCATCTAACTCCATAGAGGGAAGTGTTTAACTATAATTTGTCTAAAGGTACTAAATGTTGTACATTTGCTTTTTTATCCTTCCCAGAAGAATTTCTTTTCATGTTGAAAAGTTATTGGTAAACAATAAACTGAATATGAATCATAAACACATATACCATAGAAATAGTCAAATTGTTCACTGTAGGTCACTGTTATTTGCTTTGCATTACATGTATCTTGTGCATTTTTCGGGGTGTCACCTTGGAATCCAATAAGTGTTTATAAACTATAGTTATTCAAACACATCATATCATATCCAGTGCTTAATTTGTAAATCGAGAGGTCCCGGAACAGAAATGGGGCGCGCAAGACATGGATCCGGTTGAGAAATCGACTAGAAGCCCGCACATCGGTAGCGCAAACAGCGGAGAACAAAAAGCTAAAATGTTGACAATTTTGTCAGGCAGTGCTGAGGTTACAAGAAGCTACAGGAATAGTTTTTTATGAATTTTGATTGCTTTTAGTAGAATGTTTACAGTGCAAAGCGAACAATGTGATTGAAAAAAGACAAGTCGTGCGCAGCAGATTCTAACCCGGATCTGTGAAAAATAGGTGCCGGAACCTGAGAGGTCCTGGATCTTGTTCCGGCAGCATCCATCTCAAATTAACCACTGATCATATCCAAACCTTGGTTCTAAAATAAAAATGTTCCTTGCAATTCTTTAACTTTATTTAACCCTGTTTATAACTGTTTCCAACATGCCTCCTGATCTTCTTCACATTCCAAATGTTCCCACATTTTTAGACAGGTATAAACACTCGAAAGACACATTAAGAACTGATTGTCATTAGATCACCATGCACCGCTCCAGAAGTTCAGAAAAGCATTGTGTCTGGATCTTTCAAAGGAGTAATCTACTCCAAACCAGATTTCTATATACAGTATCTACTGAAGTAATCCAAATGAATAACAATATCTGATGTGAGAAATTTCTGCATTTTCTAGTTATAATACATTTACATGCAACATATGAACTCTGTTGAGACAGATGTTGATTACAAAACCCAAACTGCAATGCTTTGTCTAGACAGACCCAATAATATGAAATGATACAAACCTAAACCTCAGCATGTGAAGTAGTTTGTTTTTAAAATAGCCTAAACAAATTGCACCACAGATGTTTAAAACATAAAATTCTACTTGATAAAGATTGTGTTGCAAGTCTGCAAGCAGGGCAGTGTTGCCAGATTCTGATGAAATTTGTAGCACAATGACGTCTCAAAAGCCACCCTAAAGTCCTAAAAAAAACTAGTTACATTTACAGGATTATATATGACATGGCAACAGTAAAGCATGGAAACCATGAGGGAAATGCAAGGACTTCTTTGCTTCATGGTTATATATATATATATACACACAGTGGGGAGAACACGTATTTGATACGCTGCCAATTTTGCAGGTTTTCCTTCTTACAAAGCATGTAGAGGTCTGTAATTTTTATCATAGGTACACTTCAACTGTGAGTCGGAATCTAAAATAAAAATCCAGAAAATCAGATTCTATGATTTTTCAAGTAATTATTTAGCATTTTATATTATACTTTATACATAAGTATTTGATCACCTACCAACCATTAAGAATTCCGGCTCTCACAGACCTCCTGTTCTCCACTCATTACCTGTATTAACTGCACCTGTTTGAACTTGTTACCTGTATAAAAGACACCTGTTGACACACTTAATCAAACAGACGCCAACCTCTCCACAATGGCCAAGACCAGAGAGCTGTGCAAGGTCATCAGGGATAAAATTGTAGACCTGCACAAGGCTGGGATGGGCTACAGGACAATAAGCAAGCAGCTTGGTGAGAAGGCAACAACTGTTGGCGCAATTATTAGAAAATGGAAGAAGTTCAAGATGACGGTCAATCTCCCTCGGTCTGGGGCTCCATGCAAGATCTCATTTCGTGGGGCATCAATGATCATGAGGAAGGTGAGGGATCAGCCCAGAACTACATGGCAGGACCTGGTCAATGACCTGAATAGAGCTGGGACCACAGTCTCAAAGAAAACCATTAGTAACACACTACGCCGTCATGGATTAAAATCCTGCAGCGCACGCAAGGTCCCCCTGCTCAAGTCCAGGCCCGTCTGAAGTTTGCCAAAGACCATCTGGATGATCCAGAGGAGGAATGGGAGAAGGTCATGTGGTCTGATGAAACAAAAATAGAGCTTTTTGGTCTAAACTCCACTCGCTGTGTTAGGAGGAAGAAGGATGAGTACAACCCCAAGAATACCATCCCAACTGTGAAGCATGGAGGTGGAAACATTATTCTTTGGGGATGCTTTTCTGCAAAGGGGACAGGACAACTTCACCATATTGAGGGGAGGATGGATGGGGCCATGTATCGCGAGATCTTGGCCAACAACCTCCTTCCCTCAGTAAGAGCATTGATGGGTCGTGGCTGGGTGTTCCAGCATGACAACGACTTGAAACACACAGCCAGGGCAACTAAGGAGTGGCTCCGTAAGAAGCATCTCAAAGGTCCTGGAGTGGCCTAGCCAGTCTCCAGACCTGAACCCAAAAGAAAATCTTTGGAGGGAGCTGAAAGTCCATATTGCCCAGTGACAGCCCCGAAACCTGAAGGATCTGGAAAAGGTCTGTATGGAGGAGTGGGCCAAAATCCCTGCTGCAGTGTGTGCAAACCTGATCAAGAACTACAGGAAACGTATGATCTCTGTAATTGCAAACAAAGGCTTATGTACCAAATATTAAGTTCTGCTTTTCTGATGAATCAAATACTTATGTCATGCAATAAAAATGCAAATTAATTACTTAAAAATCATACAGTGTGATTTTCGGGATTTTTGTTTTAGGTGTACATCACTCACAGTTGACGAATACCTATGATAAAAATTACAGACTTCTACAAGCTTTGTAAGTGGGAAAACCTGCAAAATCGGCAGTGTATCAAATACTTGTTCTACCCACTGTATATATATCCTTACAACCTACTGGGTGATTAGGTCATTGGTAATTATTTTTAAAGCATTAATCAATGTAATAGTAGTAATAGCAACAATAATGTATACTCTAGCTATGACTTACTACACTAGATTTCACAGACTCTTAAGATGTTAAATCATTCTGAAAACCATTAATAGGAGTGTCATTATGTGTGTTTCTGGAGGTGGATTACCCCTTGAAGTGCAGACAGGTAGCAACATTGTTTTTTAAATAATATCTGTCCAATAATTTTCTTACAGGGAGTGCACACAGTGGACAGATGAGAGACTTTATACAATGTGGGCCCAATTTAAATCTAAACAAGGTCAGGAAACAGGGCTCATGGAAGTGGTAGATAAACACTTTGATTGGAAATACATCCCAGACTGGCAGAGTGAACACATCTGTCATTACTTCATTGATTTCCTTACAGTAGAAAAGCTCAATCCAGCCAAACACACATGAACTGAACTCTGACTGTTCATATAAATATATAATTCATCAGTCTAACATTCTAATGACATGGTGTAGCGTTGGTGTTTCACATACCCCAACACTGCAATGGCTGCAAAAACAGAAAATTATTTCTAAACAGAGGAAGGCAGTAATCAATCTCAATGGGTGTGGTTCAATAGCACAGTATTCTCTTCTAACCACCATTGTTATGAGCAGTAGTGTTAGTTACATGTATGCTCCTTGAGGCTGTGTCCAATGAATGTGTATGTCCAATGAAATCCTTCATGCAAGAGACATTATCTGCGCCACTGACTGAAGAGATGGGCCTCTTGTCATTGGATAATTTCTCATTCAGTATGTATCTGTTTTGCTTACTAAAACTTAAGGAGGGTTGCTACTTGGTGCACCAGGAAGTTTCCCAGTTTCTCAGACGATCGCCTCACAGACGAGGTTGGTTAGATGTTCAGTGCTCTGAGATGGTTGCCAGGTTTGGCCCCATGGCCAGCGGGCTTTGAGCGGGCTCTCCCAGGATGTTGACACTGGAGACAGACCACACATCACTCATCTCTGTCAGGGAGGTGAGGTCAGAGGTTAGCAGTTAGGGGCTGACAAAGGTTATTATCATACACATAATAACAAGTTACCAGGGGCCTGTTGCATAAAAGTAGAATGAAGAACTCCAGGATAATGGAAAAAGCGCAGTTCGACTTAGAGTGATCCACTCATCGCGGCTTAATCGGTTGCACGTTTGCCGAGTCAGGATGAGAAGGTGAAGCTATGTCAAGCCAGGCGTAGATAGTCGGGACAAGTGCTCATCCACGCCTTTCTTAAATAGACCACGGTATCGATCACAGATTTACTGATGCAGAGCTGGAGAAGACATGTGCGGCATATTTTTTACCTGCTGAGCAGCAACTCATTATGGAAAGTTATGAGGAGGTAAAGCATGTAATATGCAGAAAAGGAAATATGGCTGCTGTTATTAAACAAAGAAAAAAAGCCTAGAAGACAATAGCGGACCGACTGAATGCGTAAGGATTCAGAAATATCTACTTACTAGCAAAGTTGTACACTCTGTTTTAATTGCTTTTAATATGCTTGTTTTATGTGTTGGTTTCAGTGCTGTTTCTCGTTCTGTGCTAAATGTGCTGGTTTTACTGTAAAGTGTCTTTGAGGAGCCTAATATGTAAAGCACAATATAAATACAATTTTATTATTTAGCCTACTTTGCCATAAAAGTGAGCAGAGGGAATTAATGTTCCTCTGGAAGTTTACCCTAAAGACTAGGCTTAATTTCAAACCCTAAATCACAATGAGAGAATATGTTTTACAACCATGTGCACAAATCTCTAGAAGCTATGTCTAATTCTAAATATCTTCCTACAATTAATGTTCATACAGAACAAATGTGACTGGGCAAAAACGAACCTGGCAAGAAGTCAAGATCAAATATAAAAATATTTTGCAGGCTGGTAAGTGCCTTAATTCTTAACAGTGTGCAAATGGTATGTACAAACTACTTACAAGATGCCTGCTCACATATTTGATCTAAATGGATTTTAGCAGGCAAGAAGGAGACTAATTAGTCTGGCACTGGGGGGGGGGGCACCACCTCCAGACTTCATAGTGTAGTGTAGTGAATGTACACTACACTGTGCAAAGTTATTGGTTCAGTGAGGTGAGATGAATATTGAGGTTATGAAACCAAGGTAAGCTACTATAATATTGAATAAAACATTAGGTGTAATTAAGGAGTAACACAAACTATCCTTTATTAGAGAAGGACAAGACAATGAAATCACTAATCTGAAATAATTAATGTATTGGTCTCTGACCAGCCTGCCATTAATGTATATAGCTGCATTGTCCCACTCAATCTCCGGTGCCACTGCTGGACCCCTTTCCTTCCTCAGACAGGCAATATTATGTAGGACCGTGCAGGCCACAGTAATGTCACAGGCCCTGTCTGGGGTGACCCTCAGGTGGTGGAGACACTGAAATCGTGACTTGAGAAGGCCAAATGCCATCTCAATTAGGGCCCTTGTTCTTGCATGGGCAAGATTGTATCCTTGCTGTGCTGCTGTCTGAGGGTCTGCAAGGGGAGTGAGAAGGTATGTCTCACAGGCATATCCCTTGTCTCCCAGCAGAATGCGGATCTGTGTGCAGTCCAGCACACCAATGACATTAGGGAAAGTTGTAACACAAAATAGTCTGAGTATATCCTGTGACTGTTGTAATGTAACACTTTTCTGTAATCTGTAATTCATGTCTTGTTGAAATCCTCTTTGATGAAGCACATTCTTCTGTGGCCAGGGAAGGTAATAAAGATGTGTGCCAAGGACTTAAGTGCCAAACACACACTTTTGACACAACGGCAAATAGTGCCTTTTTTTAGAATTTCGGCATCTCCCACGGCATATAAAAACATGCCACTTGCAAAAAAACATGGCTTCGCCATGCCCTCATCACTGACTTCATTGAAATCACTGTTGCAAATTCATCAACCATTTCATACCATCTAAACTGCAATAGTAGGATTTAGATCAAACTCGTCACAGCAATAGTGACAAGTAATCCATGTTAATAAAAAAAAAGCAGAACACATTCAGAAGACAATGGAACACGTTTATTTCGGATCAGAGCGGCAGCGGATTTAACACATAAGACTCCAGGATTCATCTTAGCCAGGCTAGCTGCAAAGAATGAATCTCCATGGTTACTTGGCTGGGTTTAATTCAACCTGCTTTTGTGCAACCAAGTCAAAGCTAAATTCATCCAGGATAACTTGAATATCCCGGCTTAATCCCTTATCCTGGTTTTGTGCAACAGGCCCCTGAGCAGGCCGTGGGACAGTAACAGGGTAACTGGTACTGACATCTGCTAACTCACCAGTCCTGAACTTGCTGTAGGTGCCCTGTTCTAGAGTGGGTTTGCTGCCTGAACATGAAGCCAGTAAGCCCCGTTCACGCCACCTAGCACCAACACAGATACTGTCACTACTACAGGAAGTAACATGACAGAAATACAAGACAGACAACCATCAACCTGTCATCAGATTGACTACATAGTAATTCTACATAGATTTATAAAAAAAATTTTTACACAGGCATCTGTAAGGGCACCTTTATGACAACTCTTGTAGTTGGTGTCCTTCAGGGCTTACTCACCAGTGGAAGATGAGGATGATGAAGATGAGTATGAAGGAAATCACATCAGTTAGGACCCACATCAGATTGTACTCATCTGGAGTCTGAAACAGACAGACATTGTCTATAGCTGTACTACTTTCACCAAGTCAACCAACTGTAGTTCCTATGTGGTGCTTCGTGGGGAAATTTAGGAAGCATTAAGGCCCTGTTGACAAATAATCAGTTGTTTCTCCCTAAGTATGGATTCACTTTCTTTCTTGGATTTGAATACAAACGACAGGAAAAATACGTCTCCAATCCAGCGGTTTAACATTTGTTAAAATATAACAATTGACCCTATTAGAGAAAGGACAGATTATCGGGATGCAGTAAAAACACCTGATGGACTGGATCATGGATTAGTTGGGTGGGCTGATTGAAATGTGCACAAAACAAAAATGTTCTACAAGTTTCTAATTATTTCCCATACAATAAGCTGCACAGCTTCTTAGGAATATGCAATTACTTTTTATAGTTGATTTATGCAGACCTGGCAAAACCCAGTTTCACAAGGACTCAGCAATAACGATCACTGCAACTGTTTATCCCATGTTAATTGGGCAAATGGACCTGTCCTATGTCCCTCTATTTGTGTTCAATAAAAATATGTGAAACTAAACTCAGCAATATAAATTGTGACACAGATTTGATCAGTCTTACAAACCTCTATTTACCATAAGACCGATTTCCTTTCTGACACTAGATTTTTAATACTGTGTATTGCCCCCTTTAGCACCAATGACAGCGTGCAGTCTTTTGTAATAGTTGTCTTCGAAGGCCCGAATTCTTGCAGGTGGTATAGCTATCCATTCGTCTTGGCAAAATGCCTCCAGGTCATGCAAAGTTTTTGGTCATCTTGCATGAACCGCACGTTTGAGTTCTTCCCAGAGTGGCTCCATGATATTAAGGTCAGGAAACTGTTATGGCCACTCCAGAACCTTCACCTTTTTCTGCTGTAACCACTGGAGGGTCAACGTGGCCTTGTGCTTAGGGTCAATGTCATGCTGGAAAGTCCAAGAGCGTCCCATGCTCAGCATTCGTTCAGAAGAAAGCAAATTGTCTGCCAGTATTTTCCGATAACATGGTGCATTCATTTTGCCATCAATCTTCACAAGATTCCCTGTGTCTTTAGAGCTCACACACCCCCAAAACCTCAGTGAGCCACCACCATGCTTCACAGAAGGGATGGTATTCTGTTCACTATAGGCCTTGTTGACCACGCTCCAAACATAGTGCTTATGGTTGTGAACATAAAGCTCTATTTTGGATTTGTCACTTCAAATTACAGTGTGCCAGAGGCTGTGAAGCATGTAAAGGTGTTGTCGGGCATATTTTAACTGGGATTTTCTGTGGCATTGGCGCAGTAAAGGCTTCTTTCTGCTGGCAGTTTTGGCTTACCTGACCTTTCATGGTCTACCTGACCTTGGTCTACCTGACCATGGCTTGATCAAGAGATCCCCAAATTTTCCACTTCTTAGTGGTTGAACAGTACTGAATGGCATTTGCAAGGCTTTGGTTATCTTTTTATATAATTTTCCATCATGATAAAGTTCCATTACCTTGTTACTCAGGTCTTTTCTTTCACTGTGGATGCAGATAGCCTGCTCAGTGCATCCACGTGAGAGCTAACAAACTCATTGACTATTTATACACAGACAGTAATTGCAATTTAAAAAGCCACAGGTGTGGGAAATTCACCTTTAATTGCCATTTTCACCTGTGTGTGTCACCTTGTGTGTCTGTAACAAGGCCAAACATTCAAGGGTATATAAACTTTTGATCAGGGCCATTTGGGTGATTTCTGTTATCATTATGATTTAAAAAGGAGTCAAAAAACTATGTGATGATAAATGGCTTCATATGATCACTATCCTTAAATAAAAGTCATATTGATCAGTCATATCAATATATCAGTTATGATCAGTCATATTTTCTAAATCTGTGTACTGCAGTGATAGCTGAGGATGTGCGGGGACAGTGATAGTAGAGGAGATGCAGAGAGAGAGCACATCGGGTGGGCAACAGAGGTCTACTTATAGTGGAGAGTTAGGTCTACTTATAGTGGAGAGTTAGGTCTACTTATAGTGGAGAGTTAGGTCTACTTATAGTGGAGAGTTAGGTCTACTTATAGTGGAGAGTTAGGTCTACTTATAGTGGAGAATTAGGTCTACTTATAGTGGAGAGTTAGGTCTACTTATAGTGGAGAGTTAGGTCTACTTATAGTGGAGAGTTAGGTCTACTTATAGTGGAGAGTTAGGTCTACTTATAGTGGAGAGTTAGGTCTACTTATAGTGGAGAGTTAGGTCTACTTATAGTGGAGAATTAGCACTTGAGCTGGAGTTCCAGGTTTACATGTTGTCTTTGTCCAATGTACTAAACATGAGCTGAATCACTGCACTGTCTACGTTATGTGTCATTACCATCTGTGTGTGGAGGTAGCTGGTGTGTCTAAAATGTCAGCGCTAAAGTTTTTGGCACAGAATACAGTGGTATTGGTCTCCGGTCCTTGTTCTTCTCACCATGAGGAAGAGGGGTCTGGTGAGGTTGTTGAGGAGCTGAAGGGCGTTGGTGGTGACAGACTGAGCCCCGGAGCACCAGGCCAGAGAGTACAGCCAAGGCTGGCTTATCACATACAGGTTGGTGCTGATGTTGGCTACTGCATACTCACTGGAGGGAGGGACACAACACACACACACACACATTAATGACACAGTAAACACACACACAGCCTGTTAGTGCAGACGCACACTCACAGTCACACACACCTGATCATCTCTGTGGACATGGAGCTGTAGTGCAGGTTGAGCTTGACAATGTGCATCCGCTGCAGCTCCTCCACTGACGCATGAGACCCCGAGGTCTGCTGGAGGTCAGGGTTCATCTCCTGGACCAAGCTCCGCAGCTCTGGGGGCAGCCAGAGCACCTGACACACACACAGTGCACCCATTACCCCAACACACAACTAACAGGGGCATTATAGTAACTGTGGATAATATGGTAGAGGTACAGTTAACTGTGGATAATATGGTAGAGGTACAGTTAACTCTGGATAATCTGGTAGAGGTTCAGTTAACTGTGGATAATCTGGTAGAGGTTCCGTTAACTGTGGATAATCTGGTAGAGGTTCAGTTAACTGTGGATAATCTGGTAGAGGTTCCGTTAACTGTGGATAATCTGGTAGAGGTTCAGTTAACTGTGGATAATCTGGTAGAGGTTCAGTTAACTGTGGATAATCTGGTAGAGGTTCAGTTAACTGTGGATAATATGGTAGAGGTACAGTTAACTCTGGATAATCTGGTAGAGGTTCAGTTAACTGTGGATAATATGGTAGAGGTACAGTTAACTCTGGATAATCTGGTAGAGGTTCAGTTAACTGTGGATAATATGGTAGAGGTACAGTTAACTGTGGATAATCTGGTAGAGGTACAGTTAACTCTGGTTAATCTGGTAAAGGTATAGTTAACTTTGGATAATCTGGTAAAGGTACAGTTAACTCTGGATAATCTAGTAGAGGTACAGTTAATTCTGGACAATTTGGTAGAGGTACAATTAACTCTGGATAATCTGGTAAAGGTACAGTTAACTCTGGTTAATCTGGTAGAGGTATAGTTAACTCTGGATAATCTGGTAGAGGTACAGTTAACTCTGGATAATTTGGTAGAGGTACAGCAAACTCTGGACAATTTGGTAGCGGTACAATTAACTCTGGATAATCTGGTAAAGGTACAGTTATCTCTGGTTAATCTGGTAGAGGTATAGTTAACTCTGGATAATCTGGTAAAGGTACAGTTAACTCTGGATAATCTGGTAAAGGTACAGTTAATTCTGGATAATCTGGAAGAGGTACAGTTAATTCTGGATAATCTGGTAAAGGTACAGTTAATTCTGGATAATCTGGAAGAGGTACAGTTAATTCTGGATAATCTGGTAAAGGTACAGTTAATTCTGGATAATCTGGAAGAGGTACAGTTAATTCTGGATAATCTGGTAGAGGTGCAGTTAACATCCCAACAGCAGCCTGACCTGGTGTGACTGGATAGAAGACTGGTTCTGGATGACCTCCAGGGTGCGGGTAATCCATGTGTCCCTGTAAGGGTGGCCCGAAGGGGGCCGGTAGAGGTCAAAGATCACCTGTTTGCCCCTCTGCGCCGCCAGCTCCAGGAAGTCCCTGAAGGTACACACAGACTGGTTCTGGACCTGCTTCCTGTCCCTGTCGCCCAGAGACCAGGCCGTACCAAACGGGTCGCGCTGCAGAGCCACCAGGGGCAATCAGTATACAAATGCTTTGGCATAATGAAAAAAACATACTGCATGACACGAAGCATGAAACAATATAACATTATCACTTTGCTGAAAGCTCATAGAGTTCTTAATATTACTGGGCTGTGTGGTAGTCACAAAGCTATTTAAAGATAAAGGCACTAACTGTGAGTCAATCTGAATAGTTTAATTAAAGTATGAGCTTTGTGCAATTTTTACTGATCAATTGGTAACCCCCACACAATCTCTTAGCTTAGGAGTGAACTGAGAGGCAGATAAGGAGAAGGAGACCGTGTGAGTTTAGGGAAGGCCTCTTCCCTAAAACACATGTGCTAAGTCTTGTCAGAGTTATGACTCTGTTGTTCCTCTCTTCTTCCTAGTTTACTCAAGAGCTAAGACCTTTGAAGGCTCTATAGACATCTGGTCTTTCAGTCTATTCATAAACCTACAAGCTGTATGTCAATGACTAAAGGGACGCTATCTTCCAGATCAAACTACCTGTCAACCTTATCAATGATAGGTAAAACAATACCAGATCCCTCTTTACGATCGCCAGACTGCTGGATTCCACGCCTCATCGCAAGCATTTTCCAGCTATGCAATACAGTTCTAAAATGTTTCACCCACCAGCAGCTTCATGGAACCAGTTGTGGACATCACCAGAAAGCCATTCAGCTGGTCCAAATGCTATCTGGCTGATGTTAACATTGCCCCTCAAAAGCCACGGGCCCTAGCGTGGAAGCAACTACTATAATATCTCAGCTCGAGTTACATAACCGATTGAAATGTTATTAGTACCAACCTCTAACTGGCTAGCCAGTTCACACAGGCCACACAGACAAACAGACGTTGGTTCCCTGTCATACTATGTCCATGAAGCCCAGTTGTTAAGTCATATTTCAGGTGACCAGGCTTCCTGGTGTGCTACCGCGCTGCATCAGTTGGTGACTAACCTGTAGGAACCAGGCCCCCGCGTTGAGAGTTTCTAATTCCCCCCAGGTGAACATAGCAGCATTGGTGTCAGTCCGGTTTGGGAACACCTCCTGGACATTGGTGGTTCTCTTCAAGGTCTTGTCATGCATCAGAAAGGGTACCCCATCGTAGCTACACCAAAGAGAGGAGAAGAAAACTGTAGACGGTTAACAATTTGACTGAGGGTTGCGAAGATATCACCCTGTGAAAGACAGTCAGGTAATCAATCTAACCTTCATTTTGCTCAGATAAACTACAGCATAATACAGGACTAAGATGGGAAATAACCTGATAGCTAACTGACTTGTTTATGGCTGTGTTCGCTTAATCTTTTGATAATTCCACTGGTGAGGTAATATTTGGACAAACGCAATACAACAGGGAGCAGTAGAGTGTGAAGAGAGTGGACATTCACCACTAACCTGATGGTGACATCAGTCTCCAGACCTTCTCCTCCAGCCTCCACCACCTTCTCAAAGGACATGAGAGTGTTCTCTGGAGCAAGCTGTGAGTTTAATGCACATAGAAATGTTGAAGTTCATCAACAACACCAACGCAAATTTCCATTCAGCATGGTCAATAATACAGCCAAACAGTTTGTATTAATAATAACTTCCTAATAACGGTCACACTACTACTGCCACTACTGTCAAAACAGTGTGACTTGTTAAAGGGTTGATGAGAGTGGGTCAGTTTTGATGAGAAAGCGTTTGAAGCTAAAGATCAAATGGGTTTGGCAATAATATTGTTGCTAATGAAGCCTACCCACCATGGGTGCCCCTCGATGCCCGATGAGAGCTGGCGCAGGGCCTAGAGTACCCTTTTCTTTAAGACAAGGTGAATACATGCCCAGGGGCACTATGTAGAGGGCACACAGCACTGCCAGGTAGAGCCCCAAGATCAGCGCCCGCACAACTGGAACACACACACACACAAACTGTTTACTATGGGATACAGTTATCCATTTGTGGTAGATGTTTACTATGGGATACAGTTATCCATTTGTGGTAGATGTTTACTATGGGATACAGTTATCCATTTGTGGTAGAAGAATGGAATCAGCATGGCATTTCCTTGATACATTCCTAAACACTAGAGAAAATAAACCTGAATTAAAAAAATGAATACTACAATATGTACAAACTGTTCATTAAAATAGCTCTATGCCCATGATGAAGTGGCATGGATCAGAGAATAAAATCAGTTTGGGGTTAAATGTTTACTTCAGACCGCTGATTTGCTTCTCTGGCTTTCCCTTGCACAAGTCAGTTCACCGTTTTTGTCTTTTCGTTTAGTATCTACAGTATACAGGCCTAATTCAGATTTGTCATTAAACTTCTGTCATGTATTACTGTACCTAGTGTGTAAGAGTAATACATGACATAAACACAACCAGTAATTACGTATTTCTATACCTGATAATATGTTATCTGATATGTTATCTGTTTTGTTTGTTTTTACCAATTTAGAGTTGTTTTGAATGTGGCATTGCTCTACTCCTCACCAGAGGTGTAAAAAGTACAAAGTAAAAGTACTCAACTGGGTTCGGCTGTGTTCACCACTTTTGGGAAGTATCTAATTAAGATCTAAATAACCAGGTAAGGGGGGTTCAAAACTAACTATTGATCAATTAAATAAAAAGGAAGAGTGTAAATTATCAATTAAGGACACTGATGAGTTATGAACTCTGTTTACATGGTCATTTAACCCTTCTTTAGGAACTTCCCAAAACTGGTGAACACAGCCGAGTACTTCTACTTTGTACTTTTTACACCCCTGCTCCTCACCTACTCAGTCACAAGTCTCTGACCTTTTCTATTGATGCGGAAGAAATGCAAGGCTATTGGCCAGGACAAGAGTGTCATGACCAAGACTCCTCCCACATGTAAATATGGGGCCGTCACCTATTAAAAAAAAGAGAATGGAAATAAATGATTTCATATTTGGAAGGAAGTAGGAGGAGGAAAGGAAGGGAGGCCTCACCTGGAAAGACAGTAGGATAGTGCGCCACTGTTTGCTCCACAGGTCAGACAGTACTGCTGTTGCTACAATGGAGAAGATTAGACTCACCAGGATTCCAATCTGGCAACACACCCAGAGCAGCAGAACAGTTATGAATACAGAACTTTTGACAGAATAATTTACTGACACTATCGAGCACAGAACTAAACAAAATATATTTGTATGTTTTTTTTTTTAAAACGTATGTCTCCACGTATTTCTCCATCTATTAATACGCAACGTTCAGGATATATTTTAAATCCAGTCTTTTCTTCTAGCAGAAGATCGGCAATTTATTTTTGCTAAAGTCATTAATTTCATCAGAAAATGTAAAAATAGTTGAGATGATTTTAAAAAGTGAAACCAGGAGGTTTAGGGAAGACAGAGACATGGACACCTGGGAGAGGAAAGAGGATGAAAGGGGATGGTTAACGTGGCCAGGGAAAAGGGTGCAGGATTCACCTTGTGGGCCCAGTGTAGGTACAGCTTCTGCCCCTCGGACAGCAAACACACAGCCAACAGCTAAATATGAAAACATCATATGGCTCATCAGAGAGGAACAGTACAGACCGGTAAGTGTGGTACACTGTAGTACAATAAACTATAGCCCTAGTACAATACACTACAATATTTCCAAGGTAATTGTAGTAAAGTCTTAGTATATTATATCATAATATATTACAGTCCAGTGTTTCTCCTAATATACTACAGTATATTCCAACCCTCTAGAGGAAGACCATGTCCAGCCCCAACCCCATTAAGAAAGAACATGTCCAGCCCCAACCTCCTAGAGGAAGACCATATCCAGCCCCAACCCCCTAGAGGAAGACCATGTCCAGCCCCAATCTCCTGGAGGAAGACCATGTCCAGCCCCAACCCCCTAGAGGAGGCCCATGCTCCCCTCAAACCTCCTAGAGGAGGCCCATGTCCCACCCCTCACCAACAGCAGAGTGACATAGCTGAAGAAGATGGCAGTGATGACCAACAGCACCACAGACCATGGGAACCAGAAACCCAGGTTCCCAAAGTTAAACCTGCAGATAGAGAGAGAGAAAACAGGTACAATGTGTGTGTGTGTGTGTGTGTGTATGAGACAGAGAGAAAACAGGGACAATGTGTGTGTGTGTGCATAAGAGTGAGAAAACAGGGACAATGTGTGTGTGTGTGTGTGTGTGTGTGTGTGGGTGTGAGAGAGAGAGAGAGAAAACAGGGACAATGTGTGTGTGTGTGTGTGTGTATGAGAGAGAAAACAGGGACAATGTGTGTGTGTGTGTACGAGACAGAGAGAAAACAGGG
The DNA here is from genome assembly GCF_011004845.1 of Esox lucius. Taxonomy (NCBI): domain Eukaryota; kingdom Metazoa; phylum Chordata; class Actinopteri; order Esociformes; family Esocidae; genus Esox; species Esox lucius. The sequence goes on from NC_047575.1 coordinate 30,091,021, forward strand.
ACAATGTGTGTGTGTGTGTGTGTGTATAAGAGAGAGAAAACAGGGACAATGTGTGTGTGTGTGTGTGTGTGTGTGTGTATGAGAGAGAAAACAGGGACAATGTGTGTGTGTGTACGAGACAGAGAGAAAACAGGGACAATGTGTGTGTGTGTGTGTGTGTGTATAAGAGAGAGAAAACAGGGACAATGTGTGTATGTGTATGAGAGTGAGAAAACAGGGACAATGTGTGTGTGTGTGTGTGTGTGTATGAGAGAGAAAACAGGGACAATGTGTGTGTGTGTACGAGACAGAGAGAAAACAGGGACAATGTGTGTGTGTGTGTGTGTGTGTGTGTGTATAAGAGAGAGAAAACAGGGACAATGTGTGTATGTGTATGAGAGTGAGAAAACAGGGACAATGTGTGTGTGTGTGTGTGTGTATGAGAGAGAGAGAAAACAAGGACAATGTGTGTGTGTATATAAGAGAGAGAGAAAACAGGGACAATGTGTGTATGTGTATGAGAGTGAGAAAACAGGGACAATGTGTGTGTGTGTGTGTGTGTATGAGAGAGAGAGAAAACAAGGACAATGTGTGTGTGTATATAAGAGAGAGAGAAAACAGGGACAATGTGTGTGTGTGTATAAGAGAGAGAATAAACAGGGACAATGTGTGTGTGTGTATATAAGAGAGAGAATAAACAGGGACAATGTGTGTGTGTGTGTGTGTATAAGAGAGAGAGAAAACAGGGACAATGTGTGTGTGTGTGTGTGTGTGTGTGTGTATGAGAGAGAAAACAGGGACAATGTGTGTGTGTGTACGAGACAGAGAGAAAACAGGGACAATGTGTGTGTGTGTGTGTGTGTGTGTATAAGAGAGAGAAAACAGGGACAATGTGTGTATGTGTATGAGAGTGAGAAAACAGGAACAATGTGTGTGTGTGTATGAGAGAGAGAGAAAACAAGGACAATGTGTGTGTGTATATAAGAGAGAGAGAAAACAGGGACAATGTGTGTGTGTGTATAAGAGAGAGAATAAACAGGGACAATGTGTGTGTGTGTATAAGAGAGAGAATAAACAGGGACAATGTGTGTGTGTGAGACAGAGAGAGAAAACAAAGACAATGTGTGTGAGACAGAGAGAGAGATTTGGAGAATGATTTAGACTGTGACAGAGCAGGAGACACATTTGCATGCTTGTCTTTACTCAGATGTGTGTTTACATTACATAAGGAATAATGTATGTACTTGTACATCTACCAGTCAAAATCATTGTAGTCATTCTGAGCTTCACTCCAGAAGTAGAGGAATACCAGTGAAAGACCAAACGTCACGATTAGGAGAAGTAAGCTGGCACACTCCACCTGTACAGGTGAGAAACGCAGTTCCACACAGTTACTTCATAACTAAAACACGTAAATTAACAAAACTACTGCACCGTTGAAGATGACCCCAACCTCTTGTGTGAGCGGAAGGAATACACAGAAAGAGCCACTAACTTCACACCATCCACTGAGTTGCCATTACAACTGTCAGCTGTAATATACCAAGTCTTTCATAGGGTTGAAAAATAGGAGTGTCCTCGGGAGAGGGAGTAATGTGAAGAAAAGTGCTCCTTAAAGGTTAACAGTCCTTGTAAAACCGTAAAAATTATGCAAGCAATGCAAGTACGAGATATAGAAGGAGCTATGAGATAGTGTGTGTTCTGCTGATTATATATGTCAGTCCCGATCAAAGGTTTCAGCTTTTTCTACTTTAATTAGAGCGCTATTTATATGCATATCTCTATAAAGGGGCCAATGTGTGACATCAGGGTCAACATTTCAAAACAGGGTAAAAGGAATCTTGAAGAAGGAAGGCTATGACACCATTTTGCAACACCATGCCATACCCTGTAGACGGCGCATAATTGGAGCCAAGTTCCTCCTACAACAGGACACTGACCCAAAGCACAGCTCCGAAGTATGCAAGAACTATTTAGGGAAGAAGCAGACATCTCTTATTCTGTCTATAATGGAGTGGCCAGCACAGTCACCGGATCTCAACCCTATTGAGCTGTTGTGGTAGCAGCTTGACCGTATGGTACGTAAGAAGTGCCCATCAAGACAATCCAACTTGTGGGAGGAGCTTCAGGAGGCATGGGGGGAAATCTCATCAGATGACCTCAACAAACTGACAACTAGAATGCCAAAGGTCTGCAAGGCTGTAATCACTGCAAATGGAGGATTCTTGGACAAAAGCAAAGTTTGAAGGCCAAAAATTATTATGTCGAACCTGGTCAATTACTGTATTTGTATATATATATATATATGAATGAAATGATCTCACTTCAGGAGCAGTATAACTGAACCTCCAACTGGCGGAACAGACAGGGTTTGACCCCGGATCTCCCTGACCTTGCTGCAGCAGCAGTCCCCCGGGGTGGCTCGGGTCCTCTGGTAGCGTCTCCATTGACAGCCATAGAGGCCAGCCAGGCATGAGACAAAGGGCTGGTGCTCATAGTGCTGCAGCAGCCGCCGGCGCACAACACGCAGCTTCCCCAGCTTGAGCGTTGACAGGGCAGTCGGAGAGGGGGCTTGGTTCACACACCCGACACCATCCCAGACCGTACAAGGAGAGGGAAGAGGAGATAGAACAGGATGATGAAAGGAGTGTGAGGAAAAGGGAATGGAAAGGAGGAAAGTCACGGAAGAAAGAGTGTTAATATTGTATTGACTTAAAGATGCAGTGCGGGATCTTAAAAGCTCAATTTTACTCAAAGATATATTTCGTTTTTTCTTCATCAATCCACACATTCCCCAATGCCGGCGGTCATGTTTTCAAAATAGCATGCTGTGTTTTATGAAATTATTTGCACACTACAAATTTGAAATAATGCTCTAAAATTTTTTGGTAATATTTGGCCTGTAGTTTTGGCTTGCCTGAAAAAATCACCAGTCTGTAAATGAGCTAATCAAAAAGATAGTTTTCAGTTTCCCCTACCTACTGAGATCACTCCCACACAAATCAAGTAAAAATCTTTCTTGAAAAATAGTTCAATGCTAAGATGCTATTTTGGTTTATTTTTGACTATTTTAATTGAAAACAAAAACAATAAAAAAAAGACATTTTCACCAATAAGTTATTTGATGCTGAGATACAGATAACATCGACATAAGGTCTTACATATTTGTAACATATAACTGCAAAACATTCCTACACATGTAATGGTGTTTTAAACCACTGTGCAAACCCCTAAAGGGAATTATTTTGATTTGTTAGAATTTAAAAACTACTGTCTGAAATTGATTTCACCCAGCCCAGACCTTGTGTCCAGCATCTTGTGATCTCGTTCAGGGGTTCAGATCACAAAATGCCCAGGGTTCAAGCCCATATTGGGAATAAGACATGATTTAATCCCAGAGGTAGAGGGTGTAAAATGAGAAGGCTTATAAAGGCAAGTCTGAGCTCAAGCCTGGTCCCCTGACATCAATAGCCATAGAGGTAGGTGATTATAGGAAACACAGATGATGGACCACTACCACACAGACACACACCTTTGTTTTCAAAATGTTGACAATATGAATTTGAACATTTCTCTCTGGGGGATCCTTAACTCACAAACGTCTGTGGTGATTGGTGGATGGGATAATGGGCTATTGTATCTATTGTGTTATTTGACCAAAATCTTTTATTTTAAAATTATAAATAAATACATGATACTTAATTTAATCCGAATAGAACCGGAAAACAATACGTCCAAAAATAAATTCATGTTTTTTTTTTATATCAAACTGGAACAAAGTTCTAGTTGTAGGTGTTTCCTCTTCGTAGTTTTTTCCCACATTTTGATACCGTCTGTTGTTGATTTACCAATGCTACATAATGTGATCGTTATCTCACAACTACTTGTCTATGGTCCTGGAATGGAGAGATGTCCCAATCTAACCGTTGTAGCAGTTAACGCTAGCTCGTACAGCCTATTAAGCCTTATGGGGCGATATTTGAATAGTGTGATAGGAACAATGGTGTTTATTTGACACTCTGGGCTAGCGGACATGGACAGTTGTTCACGTTCCTGTGAAAATAACATACTGGGCAAAAACGTACAGGAAATCTGAAATCCCGTGGCATATTGACGAACTGGATACATGTTCATGGAACATGATAGATAACAGCGTTAGTCATGTACGACTAAAGTTAAATATGTTATAAATGTATATATGGTGTATTGAATGCTTAGAAATAGCTCACATGCATGCCAGTTATTCGCTATTTATATCATTTATATTTGATCTGTTAAATAGCCTACCTCCGCACAGGTTTCCGTTTGATTCCCTGAAGTCCTTGATGGTCACACCGGGGGAAGCTGCTATGCTGCGTAGTTCCTCTTCACGGTAATGCATGCGCACGCCGGCCAGGTAAAGGATACCCCTCTAATTGACATCGACTGTTACCTGTTGCCAAAGGAAAGATATGCTTTCGTGTACAGTAGACTATTCCTTTGTTCCGGACCTTCGCAGTTAAAAAAAATAATGTCCTTGGATGTTAAATAATGACGGATACAGTGACGGGTGTGGCAACAACGTACAATTTCCCGAATCTGTAGCGTATACACTTATATCATGATAGTGGAAAAGGAAATAGCATTTTAATTTGGTCTAGGGATATTATTTTAAAGCAAATCTCAATATCTGCTGACCATACAGTTTCGTATGTTATGCGGGTTGGAACGCTTAGAGCCTAGATAATACATGTTTTCATTTGAGTTTTTTAAGTGTTAGTCCCTTCTGATATTGGGGAGGAGGAGATCTTGGGAATAAAACTGTAATGGAACTGCTTTGTGTAAGAGTTTAAACAACTGCGACGTTAAATCTTTTATTGTGTACTCAACTTAAAACTAAAAATATAGTGCCTTCGGAAGAGTATTCAGACCCTTTCACTTTCTCCACATTTTGTTGTGTTAATTTATAATTCATTAAATATATTTTTTGCCTTCAATCTCTATACAATGCCCACTAATGGCAAAGACAAAATAACAGTTTTAGAGCTTTATTGAAAAATCTCAAGTACATAAGTATTAAGACACTTTACCATGATGCTCCATATTGAGCTCAAATGCATCCTGTGTCCTTTGAACTTTCTCTAGAACTTGGAGTCCATTTGTGTTATAATGGAACATTTCACTCTTGTGTGTTTAAACTACTGCAAAGTTACAGTTTTACTGTGTACTCAAGTTTAAAAATGTAAATGTATCAAAAAGTATTTGGACTCTTTCAGTATTCAGAACCCTTATATGGAAGCTGCTCCATGATGTCGTCTGCAGGCTCGGAGACCGATAGAAAAATCATACGAAACCAAAGTCATACTGTTAAGGCTGAATGCTATCACCTGGCAAACACCATCCCAATGGTGAACCATGGTGATGGAAGCATCAATGTAGCAAAATACAGAGAGGTCCTTGAAGATGAACCTGATCTAGAGCCAAGACAATACAGGTGTCTTGTCTGAGAAGGTCCCCTTCAAAGACAATACTGGTGTCTTATCTGAGAAAGTCCCCTTCCAGGGACAATACTGGTGTCTTGTCTGAGAATGTCCCCTTCCAAGACAATACTGGTGTCTTGTCTGAGAATGTCCCCTTCCAAGACAATACTGGTGTCTGGTCTGAGAATGTCCCCTTCCAAGACAATACTGGTGTCTTGTCTGAGAATGTCCCGAAACCACTCCAGACTTGAACCTCATTCAACATCTGTGGGGAGCCCTGAAGATCACAGCTCACGTACACTCCATTCTGACAGAGCGTTAGAGCAACTACAAGCAGGAATGGGAGCACTTTCCCAAACAGAGGTGTACAACACTGCTACAGGCATACTCAAGAGGACTCAAAGCTGAGATCACTGCCAAAGGCAGGTGGTAATGGATTTTGACTAGTTTGATTGATTGTTCCAAGAAGTCCACAATTTAATGTAACATAAGATTTTAATTTAAGTAAAGAGAGTATTCAATTGCATTACACGTTTTAAAGATAGTGATTCTCCAGAGATTTGAGGTTGCAAGAGCAAAGATGCATTCATGGAAACAGAGGAAAATGCAAGAGAGTTTACAAAATCTCTCTGTTTATAACACAAAATGTGGATTTGGGGGATGTTTTACAACCACTTAACCCACTACAGTATCAGCGGACAAATTCCAATAGAACAGCAGAAATATGTCTTCTGCTCTGTTCATGTAGATTAGTTACACCTCTGTGTGCATGTTTGTTTGTTTCACTCTTGTCACTAGTAGGAATAAAGTATGTCTGACATTAGTCTGTTATGTCTCTTAGTTTTTATATTCATGTTTTCATATCAGCTATCATGACGGCTACTCAGAGACAATGTTAGACCCTTCCTGGGTGGTCTGTTTAAATCATCTACCAAGCCCAAACAACTTATCCATTACATTTGGACAAGCACACATGAACAAAGAGACATGAGTGTAAATTGAACAGCAGCAAGAAATAGCATCCAAATGATATCATATAAGGCAAATACAGTACATGTCATAACATTTATATGATACATAGGATATACATCTGAATGGATAAACTACAAAATCTGAATGGATATACAAATAATTTAGTGTGTAGTAGAAAATGAATATGTACATGAGATATTTCAGTTTTGTATTTGTAATAAATTGGCACACATTTCTTTATGATATATCTGAGATGTTGTGTGCAGATTGATGACAAAATGATCATCTATTATAAATTAAGTCTCTAACACAACAAAATGGGAAGAAAGTGAAGAGGTCTGAATAGTAACTGAAGGCACTGTAGATCCAGCAGTTGGAACATTGTCAAAGTGCCCAGTCAAATTTGTTGTGAGACAGAAAACCACATAATTTCGTTATGATATTTTAGGATAAGTGATTAGAGATCAACTCTTTCTTTCAGCCACCTAACTTGAGCCCAGGTAAGTCACGGAACAGTTTACACTACAGGCAGGAATGGAACCTCTTCATATATGTTTTTTTAACCATTGTACCGTTTATACCATGCCAAAGGTCACAGGCACCGGAAATACTGTTGAGAAACATCTTGGTCGTAAACTCCCAATGTGTGTGGGCTGCACCGACGCTAAGCCAAGACCACGCTCTAACATTGTCTGGAAGATTGAATAATGACCTAGAATCCAAGATGCCATATATCTTATGTATTTTTTAAATTAACTACTTGATTACTTTTACTTTAGTAGTTTTGTACACCAGTAGTTATACTTCTAGTTGAGTAAAATTTAATTAAATGTAATTAAAGTAACAGTACTTCCACTTGATTAGGGTATTTCAATACTCTTTCCAGTTCTGGTAAATACAGATATTGTTATGCATGGACTTTCCCTTCAGGTTTTCTTTTCTTGTTGCTGTTTTTCAGAGCAGACCCCATTTTCAAGTTTGGTTCCTCCAGTTGTTCGATCCCTGTATCTTAAAGCTCCACATGGAGGCTGCTGTTCCCCCTTAGTTTTCGGGAGCCTCTGTGCAGCTTATTATGTAGCTTTTTGTGTAGCTTCATGTTTAAATTCCTCTAACTAGTTTTTGTCTTTAAGATGGTCCTTGAACATTATCAGATCCCCTCTTAGTTTGGTTCTATATCCACAGATTTCCCTACTAATACTTCTCAGCATTTCCTTTCCAAATCTCATATTCATTTTTGCCATCTTGATTTGTCGGTTACAGTGCAACTTCACTGTCCATTAGTTGCATAGAAAACCAGAAAACCAGTGTCTTCTGCTCTGTTCATGTAGATTAGTTACACCTCTGTGTGCATGTTTGTTGGTTTCACTCTTGTCAGTGGTCACTGGTAGGAATAAAGAATAAATTCTGACTTTAGAGTATTCTGTCTCTTAGTTTTTATATTCATGTTTTCACATCAGCTATCATGATGGCTACTCAGAGACAATGTTAGAGCGTGGTCTTGGCTTAGCGTCGGTGCAGCCCACACACATTGGGAGTTTACGACCAAGATGTTTCTCAACAGTATTTCCGGTGCCTGTGACCTTTGGCATGGTATAAACGGTACAATGGTTAAAAAAACATATATGAAGAGGTTCCATTCCTGCCTGTAGTGTAAACTGTTCCGTGACTTACCTGGGCTCAAGTTAGGTGGCTGAAAGAAAGAGTTGATCTCTAATCACTTATCCTAAAATATCGTAACGAAATTATGTGGTTTTCTGTCTCACAACAAATTTGACTTGGCACTTTGACAATGTTCCAACTGCTGGATCTACAGTGCCTTCAGTTACTATTCAGACCTCTTCACTTTCTTCCCATTTTGTTGTGTTAGAGACTTAATTTATAATAGATGATCATTTTGTCATCAATCTGCACACAACATCTCAGATATATCATAAAGAAATGTGTGCCAATTTATTACAAATACAAAACTGAAATATCTCATGTACATATTCATTTTCTACTACACATTAAATTATTTGTATATCCATTCAGATTTTGTAGTTTATCCATTCAGATGTATATCCTATGTATCATATAAATGTTATGACATGTACTGTATTTGCCTTATATGATATCATTTGGATGCTATTTCTTGCTGCTGTTCAATTTACACTCATGTCTCTTTGTTCATGTATGCTTGTGGCTCAAAGACTTCCACCAGATCCACCCTAAATGGTCTCATTGACCACAGAATCAATAATTTATACACCATTGAAACCATATGGAGTGAGCTGAGGTGTCTACCAGTGAGAACCAGGAAGTTTGAAGGATCCAGAGAGATTCTCCATTGTTAAATGGTCTCTGATCCCATGTTATGTTTTGCCCAACCTCATCAAACATTATAGAAGAATTAGTGCTGTTATCTTGGTAAGAAGACAGTGTACAAAATGCAGGTGACACACATATTGGACAGAATTATGTATTTCTTTAGCAATAAATAGATTTCTTTCAACATGTTTCAATTGAAATACAAACTGTAATCTTTGAGGGGGGAAAATGAAAAATAAAAACAATAACCTGGTTGCATAAGTGTGCACACCCTCTTGTAACAGGGGATGTGGCTGTGTTCAGAATTAACCAATCAAATACAAACTCATGTTAAATAGAAGTCATTACACACCTGCCATCATTTAAAGTGACTCTGATTCATCAGAAATATAGTTCAGCTGTTCCAGTAGGAATTTCCTGACATTTGAGTTTTTTATTTTTCATTTTTCCCCCTCAAAGGTTTCAGTTTGTTTTTCAATTAAACTGTTCACGTTATAAGTCACATTAAAGGTGGAAAAAGTTCTGACATGATTTGTCTTTGTCTCATTCTTTTACATCACAAGAATGAGGCATTTTAACAGGGGTGTGTAGATTCTTTACATCCACTGCTCACTACCTCATTGCTTAAGTAAACCATGTAAAGTTGCAAAAGCATACTGACCTTTGTCTTTCAGCCGAAAACTGAGCACAATGCAAATTTCACAGTGTCACCACACTTGCCTTTGTGGAGGAAGTCTTCACATAAATGTATACACTCCGGTCACCTTGAAAGCAACTCAATGCTGTCAATCCTCTAAAGCCAGCATGGATGGAAGGTAAGAATGGACGAAGTCAAGATCTGCCATAGTCTAGTAATTCTCATATGCGTCCCCACAGTCTATGACAGGGTTTAAATTGCACTCATACAGGATCTGATTGCAATTCAAACAGTACTGAAAGTCCTACTCATTTGTAGTGATAATGCAGCTATACAGCAAGATATGCAACACAGCTAGAAAAGCATTGTGTACGACAAAAGAAGATTTTGAGAACAGAAGAGCAATGAATTCACAAAGACTTATCATGTTATCTAAACATAATTTGGTCAAGAGATAGTAAGATAGTAATTTTATTGAAGTCTTCAAAGTTGTTTCAAAACATTGCTGACCTTTTCCTCATTACTGTTTTATATTATAAAAGGGTTTTCAATTTGTTCTAGGTTATTTTCTTTAAGTTTGCTTAGGTTTGTTGTTTGTTTCAGTATGTATACATGTTATGGGGTCAGCATGGGCAATGAAGGTTAAAGGTTGCAGTACATTTAGGATATCAATTACAAGCTAATTAGCAAACAACAACAAAATTCCTCGCGACAAATGCTGCTGTGCAGTAAATGTTTTACAACTAAATAGTTAATAACAACATATTAACTATAAAAAACGTATTTGAATATAGCCCATAATTTTAACAGCAGAGCAATACATTTAGGGAGCCAATTGGAAACCATCTCTGATTTCATTACAGAAACATTATTCTCTTAAAAATTAAGGCTCCTGTAGCCTAGGGTGAACATGCACAGCTCAGCAGCAGCATGGGTTTGAATCTGGTCCTCTCCTTTATCTTTGACCATTGGTTCTATAAAAAAAACTTCAAAGCAACAACACAGGTCAAAACCCATTTTTGGTTCTCTGAAGAAACATGAAGGGGCATTTCAATGCTGCTCCATTTATCCACATATATGATTTAGTTTTTTTCATTCAGTTTTACATTTTATTTATCTTAATTTGACGTTTTGGTTGCCTTTAGGTGTCCCCATGTCTGGGGTGCTTTTCCTTGAGGCAGCATTGAGAGTCAGCAAACAGAGGTAGGCACTATAATATGTAAATCTACATATTGAGAAGTTCCTGTTTCTTTCCCAAAGGAAACAGTCATTCAATAAATGACAGAGACACCAGGTTATACCTCCAAACAGAAAGTTTACAAAAAATCTAATATCAACGGTTGCATCAGTTCACATGTCAACAAGTCTGAACACCTCTCATTATCAAAGTATTTAGGTCCTACTTGATCATGCACAAACACGTCATCAGATTTATAAGTCAGTCTTCCAACAATAACCAAAAACCAGTCCAGCCTTTAACAGCCCTCGTGACCCTGGTCATTCCATCCCCTGAAGCCACGCTAAGACAGGGCCTGTGTTCTCTTAACACCGGATACCCTCGCCACGCTAAAGAGCCTGAATCCTTTTGTGCCTCTTGAGTTCTCTCTTACCCATGGCTCTCCTCTTCTAACACCTGACTAGACACAATACATAAGAGCACAAATCCGTGCTTACCTCCCCCTACGTCCATGGATTGTTCTTCTCAGAATAAATCCAGGGGACAATTCTATGGATGTGTGTTTCCAACATTACTTACACCACAGAAACGACTACTTAGCTAAGGCAATTTGCAGTTTTCCAGGTTTGTTCTATATAACTGTGTTAGCGGTAATTGTTTTTCAAAATGTTTTAATACCGAAAGCTCATTGTAACTCCAACTCATCGGCTTATTTATTGTGTTTGAGTTGTGCTAAAACCATTTGCCATTTACATGCGCACTGGAGGCAGTGGCTTAGACCACTGAACAGCCCTTGGAAGCAGAACACAAAGGTTTTCATTTCATCCATATTAACACAACTTCTTGATCAGTGATTTAACTCATTGTTGACACTCACCTACATCCTAGATTTCTCATTGAAAATATATATAATCCCACAGGATTGGACAGCTGATGGCATTAGCCTCAGTTTTATAGTTTCTGACAAACTGTTTTAGGTTTTTGAATGCCTGGTCAGCAAACAGCTAACCCACCATCTAGAGCAGTGTTTCCCAACCCTGCTCCTGGGCGACCCCCTGCCATATATGTTTTAGATACATGTTTCACCTGATTCAAATGATCAGCTCATTATCAAGTCCTAGATGAGCTACATCAAGTGTGATAGAGCAGGGAGAGATCTAAAACATGCAGGGCAGGGGGGTGTCCAGGAGCAGGGTTAAGAAACACTGATTTCTCATGGTTAACTCTTTGGTGATGGCCATGGGTGTATCTCAGCATCTCCAACAGTATTAAACAGCATCCTATCAGCCTTCCCTTTTTGAATTTCCCTTTCTTAATTAACTCACAAAAAAAGTAAAATGCAAGATTTAAAAGACGACATGTCTCTAAAACACCTGGTGAAATAGGGGTGGCTACTTTTTCTTTCAACACTGTTCATTCCTTGTGAGGAATGAACATACATAAAAGATCAAAATACTGGTCACTTTAGGAAAACTATTGATTGTTAGGAATTACCCTAGATTCTCATCAAATGTCCTGTAGTTCTTGTCTTCAGTCTTCTCTTTCTTGCATCAGTGATAAAAAGTTCCAATATCAGTTATTGCAGTCAGTGTGATGTGGACCCAGCAAATTGCCTGGTTGTCCTAACAAGTCAGTGTATGTGTATAATGGAACAGTGAGTCTCCAAAACTTCACTAATTCAAGATAAACACCACAACAGTGTCTTCCACTGTGATGGGACCATGTGACCTTTCCAGTCAACTGGCCCGTGGTTCTCTGACCTGTAGTATGTGGAGTTGTTCCTGCTTTCAACGTTTCCAGTTCCTTTTTCCAACTTATCCAGTTCAGCCATTTGTTCAGCCGACGCCCGAACACATTCTTTCTCATTCTATCTTTGAGGAATTTATCATTCCATTTTTCAATTTCTGATAACACAATCAACGACCACTGTGTTTTTTGTAATTCATCAGTCATTCTTTGAATTTCTTCCCATATTTTCTGTATATCAAAAAAACTCCAAAAATCTTCTTCTGGAACAATGGCATATTTTTGAATTATCTCTTGGTGACAGTCATCTATTTTCAAACTCTTTTTGATCTCATAGGCCAAGGATTTCACCCTTTTCTAAATTACAACGGGAGGGCTGCAGTCCCTGTATTTACCACGTTGTTTAAAGACGTCTTTTTCTTCCCCTTACTTGTACAAGATTTAAATTATTACTACATACGCGTCAACCTGCTATCCAAATAACAAGGACTTCTAGATGAATACCGAAGCTTTGCACTAAACAGTGGCCTATATTAGGACTTTACACGTGTCACTTTCTACTCAGTCTAGTAAGCACTTCCCATCACAACAAGGAAGATTTAGCAAGGACTTCTAGATGACTTAACGAAGATGTATCTTCTTCTGTGGAATCTCTGGACTAAGACTAAGAACACATTTTTCAGTGTCAACATAAGTCTTGCGTGTCCTCACCACAGGTTTCCATTGCCTAAAAAATTTCTTTCATTTCTAGGTTTTCTTATTGTTCCAGATGTGTTCATCTGGATAATCATGCTGATTTAACTGACTTGTTCTTTTAGAGTGGTTTGACTCACCATTCAGAGTGCAAATCCATCTATCCAGGTCACGGCACCATGCTGTTAGATTCTGTCCAATTTTGATCCATGAACAAAATAAATGCAACCAGAAGTCAGGGGTGAGACATCTTTATTCAGCATGAGTCTATGATGTTTTCCTTCCATTTCTCATTTCTCTCTCTCCATATTTACAGAGGCAACACTGTCTTTATGCCAGAATACATAGGAGTTGGCCAGTGGTCATAACCAGCCATTACACAGTCCATTACCCTCCAATAAGAAAGGTTTATACTACAACAGACCCTTGTATGGTATGTTCCAACCTATGGTCAATGGACCTATCCATATAGCCTATGTCAGTCACATGGGCAACTCCTAGCAGGAGGAATGGACAGAATGTATGGACAGGATGTGTGGGGCCCTTCAGTAACAGGCAACACGTCCTGTCTATGGTCCTTCTTTCAGAGTTAGTCAGCACATCTGTGTTGTGTTAAGTTTCTCATGCCAATTTCCCATCAACACTTTTGATGGACTACTTTTCCTTCCAACACTACTGGTTGATTACGTTTCGTTCCAACAATATTGGTAATCTCTTTTTCTTCTAACTCTATTGGTTGACTATTGTCCCTTTCAACACTATTGGTCAACTACTTTCACCATCTTCTAATGTTACTCACCTGCATGGTGGCCAATTCTCCTCCCTAGGCCTAGCGAAGCTTACTGGCTAAGGTGCTTAGGGGTGCATCCTTGATGGGGTTCAGGTGAAAGTACCCCACAGGGTTGGGTAAAGCCAGAGATCAGCCTTCCTCTGCAGTGAAAGGAACCACAGGAGTGGTTTGGTCTTTTGGTCTTCACCCTCATGCTCTCATTAGGGAGTGCCTGGACACAGCTATTAGCTGTGGTATATTCGCAATATACCATAAACCACTGGTATGCTTTCTTCCTGTTATAAACTGATGAACAAAACGATTATAGCAGTTAAAAGTGATGTAACGTCATATCTGCATATAGGGTATATCTGCATATATAGACCACTGCAAATTGAACGCTTCTGTTCCTCACTCAAAACCTTCCTTTTCAACTTTTTTGGAAAGAAAAGAAAAAGGTGCAGTGGTCTCCAGTGGTGTAGTGGTGCCCTGAGAAGTGGGTATACTGTAATCCAGTGGTGTCGTGGTGCCCGGAGAAGTGGGTATTCTGTAATCCAGTGGTGTCGTGGTGCCCAGAGAAGTGGGTATACTGTAATCAGGGGCGTAGAATTAGGGGTGCCGGGGGGGTCATGGCCCTCCCAATATTACAGACAGGTCAGTGTGACCATCCTGGAACAGAGTGAAAATCCTGGGATTCTGCTAATGATTCATAATCGTATCCTAATTTAGTTACTTGGTGTTTGATAATGAAGGGCGTACTTTGCATCAGCAACACTGACTCAATGACAAACAAGCCATTCATAAGAATACAACTGATGGCACCTTTATTCATAGCAAGTAGTTTCTAAGTAATTAATAATTTGATTGTTAATCTTAAATATAATAATAAATTGTGTCAGGCAGTTTGATACAAAATATGAAGCCATTTTCATCAAATACAATGACAAAATTATATTTTGTATTTGAAATAGATGAATCATAAATACCGCCCATCCCTATATAACACCATGTAGATACATTGGAAACCAAGTATTAGAACTACCCTAACTTACCCAGTTTCTTGCATCCTATCCAGAGGTTTTTGGACTTCATAGGTAATCTTTCACTTACTTTACTCTCTATAGGTCTGGTCAAATCTTTCAGAATGTGGACGTGCACCAGCAGAGCTGGAAGTTTTGCCTGCTGCTCGACTACGTTTATTTGGTTGGAAAAATGACTACTTCATGAGTTCGTTTCGTAATGTATTTCGGAAGTAACGTTAAGCTTATGGAAATATAATTTTGATTCGGTGAAAAAAATCTGAATATTCTCTCAGGCAAAAAATATTTGACTGAAATGAAGTAACATGAGGTTCTAAATAACCAGCCCATGAGAGCTATGTCATACGTCGGTCTTGGGCACTTTATTTATTGGTCGTTTTTAAAATGTTGCGTTTGTAATAATTATGCGACTGGCTTTTGTATGCTACTTTTTGCATGCTTTATCACATATATTGCATATACGATCACTGTACTACATACGCATCAGTAAGAAGTCAGTATACGCTATGCCCGCGGACAAAAAAGTGGGTATACGGCGTGTACCTACGTATACCCTCCACTACACCACTGGTGGTCTCTTATAGTAGCAGCTGTATAGTAGCAGCTGGCTGTTAATAGTGAATGGACTGTACAGTAATTGCGTGCGTAGTGCGCCCTCTGCTGTTCTATTCGACACAATCGTGAAATACTCCCTGGTCTACCTAAAATCCAGTTGAGATGTACCTCTACAACCACTTGCATTTTTTTCACTGACCTTCCTTGTCAAGAGTACGCGCCTTAGATTACAAACTTGTGTTTGGATCTCTATCTCATATAATTGTGTTTGGATCTCTTAATGTGAATTAGGTAATAGAGTTGTAACAATGCATGTAATTTTAAAATGAAATCCAGATAATGAATTTGGACAAAAGAAGAAATTTACCATTCAGAAGAGATGCACTGTAACATAACACACTTGTTTTTGGATCTCTATCTCATATGGATAGTGAGCTATTAAAAATTAGAATTTTCAAAAGATAAATTCCTGTAAATTTACCAAAATTTGAAATGGCAAATCTAAGGGCCGTACTCTTGACAAGGAAGGTCAGTGAACAAAATCCAAGTGGTTTTAGAGGTCCATTTCATCTGGATTGGAAGCTATTAAAAATTGTTAATGTGAATTAGGTAATAGAGTTGTAATAATGCATGCATTTATAAAAGGAAATACAGATAATTAATACTGATAAAAGAGGTGTACCATTCAGAAGAGAGGTAAAGGAACAGACCACACTTGTTTGTAGGTCTCTAGCTCATATGGATATTGAGCTATTAAAAAACGTAATGTATAGAAGGATCAATTCTGATATAATCACCGAAATTTAAAGGTCAGTGAACAACATACAAGTGGTTGTAGGTGTATATGTCACCTCTATATGAATCTATTAAAAAATGAAATATATAAGGTTCAACAATCAAAATGCGTTTGGTGTAATAACACAACAAGTGTCTGTACCTATGATTTTCCTTTACAGGGGCAGGTATTATTAGGTTGACACAAAATAAAATATATTTTTTTAGTCACATTGAATCAGCGGTATTGCACTTTTATGACGGTCCCTAAACCATTGAACAGACGTGTGGTATTGACGATCAAACTCCGAGTATCAAACATAAAACCAAATTTACCCCGGTACTAAAACCCAATTTTGACCTGAACCTAGATGGATTATTTTAATATAATTGCTGTCTTCCCACATAAATATATATTGAATGTCTCTCTCTTCCCAGCACATCTCTTGAAAATGTATTGGTTTCTGTTATTTTTAACATTGAAATATATTTTTATTTGGATGTATAACATTCAAATAATGTGTGGAGTACAATTTACTAAATTATGAATTCTGATTTATTCGGTGGGCCCTATGGGTTTCTTATGTTTTCAATATGTTTTACTAGAAAAGTGGTGTGCTCCATTCTTGCCGAAGTCCTTGCTCACATTTACAGTAACATTATCAGAAGTTACACCCATCAAGTAGCTTACATCGGATTGGTATTGTTCACACTCAACGAGGTGCAGCAGATTCCATTTTAACCTGAAATAATTAAAACGTTTTTGACGAATGGCTCCGCCCTCTGGTGAAATGAAGTGTTTTTAGGGACTCAAAGTTTGCCAGCAACTTCCGTGGGTGCAGCTGACTATTCTGCTAGCAGCCAGAGGACTGTGGACTTTGATACGTTGTCACACCAATTACACAAAGGTACTGGTGTTGAGAGAAGCTGCTGAAGATCATCGAATTGTATTGATGAGAATGACGGATTTGGGAATTTCACTGGCGCTACTGGCGTTGATTGTGCTTATATGCGAGGCGACGCGCAAACTGATCTCGCACCTTTTCTCCCGCAAGGATTATGGGATTTACCTGATGGAAATTGTATCCACATACCAGCTTTGCGCATGTACACACGAACTCAAAGTACTTGGCGAAGTGGGTCGAATAGAACCACAAATAGGACTCACAATGACTTACATCATCACGGTGGTCCACATACTAACTTTTCACGGGGCATTTTGCAACCCAAATGCTGCTCTCGAGAGTGTTTACCGTAAAAATATCACAGGCATAAGCGCTATAGCGCGGATAGGCTGTATGTTTATAGGAGGAAAAGCTGCGTATCTCATCGCACCCCACATCTGGTTCATTGGTCTGTCTGACCACCATCTCAGGCACGCAAGGTTCGGATTTAAATGCTTTAGTCCCATCAATGGGTCTCTGTTGGAGGCTGCTGGTGTAGAGATTGCGTGTACTTTCGCTGTCCAAGCCACGGTCATGCACCTTCATAAAGTAAACAAGAGATTCCATGCCCATGTCATCGCCACTGTCATTACAGCGCTGGTATTCTCAGGTTTGTGAAGTTGAGCTTACTACAGTAATACTCATAGCTGGGCGACTATTATTTTTATTTGCCTAGCTTATGTAAATTGTTTCATTCAAAGGTTACTTCAACAGATCACTTTTCTTTTAGATTTTCAATAACCAATTGTCTTTAATTAACTTTAATTATTTATTTTTTTAATGTAAACAAATTGAATTAAAAAATTTTACTAAACCTTGTTACTGGAATTTCAACATTGCAGAACAATTTTTTCTTTAGGTTTATATTTTTAATTTGGAAAATCGTAAGGAAAAAATCCTAGGCACTCACCTGTGCTTGGTTGCCCAGAATAACTACCAACAAAGCATTTGATCAAATTTGCTGCACATTTTAACAGTCAAGTTATTTAACAGCACATTGCTCTTATTCTATTTGAGCAGTTCCCTTCACCAGCTGCTGTTTTCTGATCTAGCCATAGGTTTTGCATGTAATTCTGATCTGAACTCTTTGCTGGACCCTCCAGAACTTTCCAGTCTTTCTTTTTACCAATGCCTGGGTGTTTTTAATGTGTCTTTGGAGTCATTGTCCTCCTTGCGTGCAGGCTTAAAGGTGAAGGCCATTCCCACTTCTATTATCATATTCTTTGAATGTATGGCTTTTGGACTGGATGGCCCTGAATCTCTGCAAATTAACATAATCTACCGCCATCCTAAACCATGCTGTTTTTTTTAAATCTCTGAGCTCTCAGAGTTCCTCATGGCTGTATGTTGCATGTCACCGTCTACACTTATGATCAATGTCTTTATGCTCAACATGTTTTAGCTCTATTCAAACTTTGTAAAGTTCAAAGTGTCGGCTTTCTCACCCACCCTTAAGAAACAAGGACTGGACCTGGATAACCTTAACAGCTACAGACACATCTCCAACCTCCTATTTCTGGCAAAACTCTTGGAGCGGTCAGTCGCCGCCCAGCTAGTGTCACATGACCAATCACAACCTGTGTGAATCTTTCCAATTGGGGTTCTGAAATAAGATGCACAGAGACTGTCCCTATCAAAGTCATCAATAACCTTATTTCGGTGGACTCTGGTCATTTCTACATTCTCATCTCTCTTGACCTTTCTGCTGCCACACCATCCTCCTTCGGATGGAAACAGTCCTGGGCATAACTGGAACGGCACTGGCCGGGTTCTGTTCCTATTTGGTTGAACGTAAGCAGTTTGCGTCATTTGGGAGCTCGCAATCCCCCCAAGCCTGTTTCAACCAAGGCGTGCTGCATGGTTTTGTGCTTGGACCCCTGCTTTTCTTCTATATGCCACCCCTGGGCCAGATAATTTGCTGCCATGGTCTTCAATTCCATTCTTATGCAGATGACATGCAGATCAACATCCACACCAAACCCACCTCGCACTTCCCTCCCACATTTATGATCAGCTGTCTTCAAGACGTCAAAAACTGGGTGACTTATAATTTACTGAAACTCAACAGCAATAAAAACTGAGGTCATGCTTGAGGCTCCCAAGGATCTTCTAATAAAATAAGAGGTTGGTGATAAAGTAATATCCACTAACCGCTGTTCCATCTCTCCATTCTCCAATGTCAGCAATCTGGGTGTCATCTTTGACTCCACTCTGTCCTTTGAGCTCCACATTAAGACCATCACCAAATCAGGCTTCTTTCACCTCCGTCAACATCTCCAGACTCCGCCCAGCCATCCCTCTCATACCCGGTTGCAGAGAACCTCATACATGCTTTTATCACATCACATCTGGACTACTGCAATGGAGCCCTATTCAGGGTGTCAGCCAAATCCCTGGACAGGCATACATTCAAAACTCAGCTACCAGAGTCGCCACTCACACCAAACCCCACACTGTACAACCTTCACTGGCTTTCCGTCAATTATAAAAATCCTCCCCCTCATAAGTTCCTCCATGACCTTGCCCCCTTTTACCAGTCCAACCTCCTTCCCAGTAGTCTCCTGTCCTCTGACCATGGACTTCTCACCATTCCAGTACCATGGGGGACTGGACTCTCCCCCTTCAGCCACAAGCTACTCCGATTCCCTCTTCACCTTTAAAACAGACAGACTTAAACCTGACTTGTTCCTGCTGGCTTGTCCCTCTGTGTAGCTTGAACCTCAGTCAGCTTCAATGGTGCTACACAGTTCAATCTTCTTCTCTTTCCTTCATTTTTGTTCTTCTTGTTTTGTGTTTGTTTTTTGCTGTATAGTGTCCTTGCATTTCTTATTATAAATTATAGAAGAAATAGGGAATTATTTAAGACAATTGTGAAAAGGTGTCAATATTTGGCCATAACTGGATGTTCCCTGGGCCTGGCAGTATGTTACCTCAGACCAAGATTTAAAATCAGCCCAGTGCTGAGCCTGGGAACTTGTGAAAGGAGCAGGGCAGAGGGATAACATGGTTGAGGGAATACAGGGAGACACCTTCTGGACTGAGAGTGGATTAGAGTTTTATTTGGGCAAGTGGCATGGACAGGGAGAGAGAGAACAAGTCTGGGTACACACATGCAAAGTCACTGAATTACCAATGAACGTGAGAGGAACTATAGCCTACTGAGAAACTAACCTTTGTTGGTTTCCCTCTCAGGGGGTCATATTTCAGGGGCTGTTTTCAACCCAGTCTTGGCGTTCTCGGTTCAGTTTCCCTGCAGTGGACACACCTTCCTGGAATACTCTTTGGTTTACTGGCTTGGGCCAGTTACAGGTAAAGAGTGATTTTGTCTTCCCTGCTGTGGTGAAATGTTGCACCTCCCCTAACAGCCAGGAACTACTAGTTTAACTGGTTCATTTTGTAGCCAATTTAAACTGAAAGGTTGGATACAACCACCCATGAGGGAGGACACAAGGGACCACCAAGAATGTAGATGCTTAAATTGATTACAAAAAAACAATTGTCCTGCCTCTCTGAATGTGACACAGAAATGTCAAATTACAACCAGTTTGGCGCCTAAATGTTAACCAAAAAAAAGACATACTGATGTAAATACTAATTAATATTTGTATTTAGTAATATTACATATAGAGACCTTGTTTTCTAACATTGTCAATCAATGTTTCATTTAAAAAATCCTGAAATTCAGTTATTCTATTTAAAGTATTTCATAGGGCTAGAGATAAGAAACCAATCAAACAGTACTAACCTAAAAAGCCATTGGAGGTCATCTTATAAAATATACCTTCAAGGTTACGAAAATGTTCTGGTAGTTTCTTGGTGAACTCCTTTGCAACCACTAATTTTGTCTGTTGCTCCCCACAGGCATGGCAATGTGCATCCTGCTCTTTGACAAAGTCATCCCATTTGTGTTTGGGAAAAGCACAACAGGACTTGGCTTCCCTGTCCAGAAGAAGATACAGTAACAAACAGAACAACAGCTTACCTTTCCATTAAACACTAGCAAGTGGTCAAAAAAAACAGTGGGCCACATATCAGGGGGGTAATGCAGAAAGATTTAATTGTGGCTTTGACCCCTTCATCTCAGCACTACTTGAAACAAAAATGAAAGCCACTCAACAATTTTAAATGAAAACAAAAGCAAAACGAAGTCAGTATTCCATGTTCAGGGCTAATTCCGTTTATGTGCTATATTAAAACAGGGGAGAAACTGCCCAGAACAATGATTAGCACCTTTTATAACCTGAATGGGTTGAGCATAGATTATCAAGTTTGGTTTGCATTGGTTTGTTTTGAAATTGTTCTGAGTGTTGCATTTGTTTTTGTCTTTTCATCAGTTCATCGTTTCCCCATGTTATTACTAGAGGCAAAGAATGAATGTACCTCCTGGAAGATGTTGATAAGGGGCTGTGTGATTATAGTTTTGTTAATGAATATGCCCCAACAGCATTTTTAATATAAGATTGTGTCCTGAGAGAAGCGTCCCTGGATATCCAGTCACTAAATGCTACCAGCAATTTGCTTGTAGGTTTACTGGTCCTTTAATAGCACAAAACGATGTCCAGTATGAATGTTAGTGAATCTCAAATGGTCATGAACACATTAACTGAAATGAGCCATCTAGTCTGGATGACTACAGTATTGGAACATACAGATGACAGGACGGACTGAGCTGACAGGGAGGCCACCTGTGCCTCAGGTCATCAGTCAGTGTGACATACCTGAAATGTTTACACCCCTTTGTGAAGCACATTTGGAGCCAGGTGTGTCCTTCACAGTGCTTTAAGCATCCTGGTTTAAATATGAGAAATTATTAAAGGTTAATCCTCAGTTCTGGTCTCCGCAGGGAGATACAGTAGTGCTCAAATGTTTGCATACCCTTGAAGATTTGGTAATATATGTACCATTTTTTAAGAAAACACGAGTGAGCAGGCAAACTGCATGTCTTTTATTTCTTATGGGATTCACATTCAACTGTAGGTCATAACAGAATGGCACAATCATAAAACAAAACATGGCAACAAAGAAAAAAATGAACTGACCCCTGTTCAAAAGTCTGCATACCCTTAGTTCTTAATACTGTGTATTTCCCCCTTTGGCATCAATGACAGCGTGCAGTCTTTTGTAATAGTTGTTTATGAGGCAAAATGCCTCCAGGTCATGCAAAGTCTTTGGTTGTCTTCATGAACCGCACATTTGAGATCTTCCCAGAGTGGCTTGATTATATTAAGGTCCGAAGAATGTGATGGCCACTCAAGAACCTTCACCTTTTTCTGCTGTAACCACTGGAGGGTCAACTTGGCCTTGTCCTTAGGGTCGTTGTCGTGCTGGAAAGTCCAAGACCATCCTGTGCGCATCTTTCGCAAAATGCAAATTGTCTGCCAGTATTTTCCGATAACATGCTGCATTCATCTTGCCATCAATCTTCACAAGATTCCCCATGCCTTTAGAGCTCACACACCCCCAAAACATCAGTGAACCACCACCATGCTTCACAGTGGGGATGGTATTCTGTTCACTACAGGCCTTGTTGACCCCTCTCCAAACATAGCACTTATGGTTGTGACCATTTTGGCTCTCGTTACTCCAAATTACAGTGTGCCAGAAGCTGTGAGGCATGACAAGGTGTTGTCGGGCATATTGTAACCAGGCTTTTTTGTGGTATTGGTGCAATAAAGGATTCTTTCTGGCAACTCGGCCATGAAGCTCATTTATGTATCGTCGTATTGTGCTCCTTGAAACAACCACACTGTCTTTTTCCAGAGCAGACTGTATTTCTCCTGAGGTTACCAGTGGGTTTTTCTTTGTATGCCAAACATTCAAGGGTATGATCAGGGTCATTTGGGTGATTTCTGTTATCATTATGAATTAAAAAGTAGTCAAACAACTGTGATAATAAATGGCTTTATATGATGACTATCTTTAAATAAAAGTTTTTTTGCATGATCAGTCATATTTTCAAAATCAATGCCAACATTTCACAATATCTGCCAGGGTATGGCTTTCAAAATATTCATCCCTTGGATGAATAGTTAATTTAGAACCATGTAGATTTAGTTTTTCAGTTTGACTTTTACTGTGTTGATCAGTGGCAAAATCATGTAGATCTGGAAATTTGTCACAAAAAAATATTTTCATTGTAGCAATCATGTTTATTTCAGCCTCTTATGCAGCCCACTATAGTCTGTGGAAGGCAATTTAACTGTGGGTGGAGTGTCCGGCGCAGATCTCATCTCTGTAAATAGGCATTATTAACTACAACAGTGAATCACAGTGCAAATAACCTCAATGTAAACATAGTGATAGCTCAAAATCTGGTTCTAAAGACTATTACACATTATTGAAAGTTTGGTTTTGTGAAGTATGTGCTTATTTTCCTCTGTTAAAAGAAGTCTGAAAAAAAAGGGGGGGAAAAAAAATCATACATTTTACAGTGGAAATGTGGTTGTTTGGTAGTTCAGGATTCCTTTGAGAAGTTGGTCTAATTCCACTCACCAGATACTGTTCTGTTTGACATTTGTTTGGATCAAAGGTGTAGAGATCATTAAGAAATTAAACTATGTGACAAAAGCTGGCCATAACTGGTTATTCAGCAATATCCATACTTACTGGGTAGCACTTTTGGAGCCAGTTGAAACAAAATTCCAGAGCAGGATTTTTCAAGAGACACTTATTATTGATAACTTATGGAATTTCACATTAAAAAGTTACTCAACAATGCATTCCCTCTGAAATGCAGTGTCCTAAAATAATTTCTAGGGAAGGCACAGTTAAGAGTGCTGGCAGGGTTTGGGCTCTGAGCAGTCACTATATAAGCAGAATTCCTCTCACTGAATCCATTCTTTATCTGCGTAACAGTAGAGCCAGAACCCCTACAGCACACAAAACTGCTGCTTCCCTTCCACAATGTGGGGGGGGGGGGGGGGGGGGGGGCTGGGCACCAACTCATCCGGAAGAGACGGCCTACAGAGGACACATACAATGCCACTTAAAGAGGGTGCCAGTTTGCCAACAGTATTTTTCCCAGACTTTCAATGTTTTTAAAAGCTCTAGTGCTCATCTGTGCCAACCTACTGAATATCCCATCAGAATGACAAGTAAAATCCTTATCCAGCAATTTATTGCTTGTTAAATTCAGATTGATACAAATGACAGTAGAAGATTGATTAGAACAACCACTCGCTGTTTTAGGTCAGTGTGCTTACTTTAGACGATCAGATTGTGTTTCACATTTCAACTAGCATTAAATCCATTCGCACACATTCTGGATCATACAAAACCATGTTTTATTATTATGTACTTACAAACGAACATACAAATCCAAAAGAAGGTAAAGGAAATGTGCTGGCTGGAAGTGGCACAGTGACCATAGTTATTTGGGTTAGTTTTCCTGGACATGGAGGCCTACGGTGACACGCAGGTAGAGATTAGCCAGGGGAACATTTAGTAGACTTTCAAATTGATTTCTCCATACTTCTGGAGACCCAGTGCCTGGTGCTCCCCAGTGTCCGTGTCACACAATCCAGCCTTCAGGCCCCACCCCACATCAATTCCTCTCTGCCGCTCTCGTTTTCAAAGTGCTTTTGGTTGGGGGGGTGCTAACAAGGGTCTCTCTGTTCCATCTGCAACATAAACATCACATTTCACATGGCTGATTAGTGGCTAGGCCGTGGACCTGACCACAGAGACATTTAGATTTTAGTCAGTTAGCTAACTTAATGTGTCAACTTTTCCACATTTAACGATAAAATTGATAAAATTATTTTTTTTGCCATTGATCAACATAAAGTCCATAATGTCAATGTAATAAGTCTCTGGATTGACATCCAAGCTTTGAACAGTGTTGCGTTGACTGTATGTTTGAGGTCAGTGTCCTGCTGGAAGATGCATCCATCAGCAGGATTTCTAGGAATTCTCTGTACTTTGCTGCGTTCATTTTTCAATCTTTCCAGGCATTCTCACAGCATGATGTTGCCACGAACATGCTTAACAGGTGGACTCAAATTTTTCATTCAAATAATGACATTACTTATACAGACAATTGTATGTCCTAGCAAAGGGGGTGAATAGTTACGAATATAAAAAAATAAACAAATTGATTGCGTAATTAATTTATAACAGATTTTGTTTTGGGAAAACCAAGGTGGTGTGAATAATTTTGAGAGCAATATATGCACTTCTGCTTCTGTACTGAAATCTCTGGATGCAGTCTATCACTGGTGTGTGTCGGGTAAAACTGATTATCCGACACTCATGGTATGCCATCCAGAACTTAAGGTAAATATTTTAGTGCCTATAAAGCAATATAAATATCGGATAAACTTATTGTTGAGATGGATTTTCTTAACATGTGTACTTCATATTTACATTTGTATGGGTTTTTATTTTTGTAATACAGCGCTTAGCTCTGAAAGAGACCTGGCTCTCAGTCGATTTGTCTATATAAAGAGGAACGGAAAAATGGCAATCATGTCATGGTTTCAACCCCACAGTTAAATTAGATAAAACAATTCAATAATCGTGACAGTAGGTGTTCAGTAACAGTTTACAACATTTTGACTAAATATCCACTGACTCCAGTCAGGGAGGTTTCCAGGAAGAAAGGGGAACGTCTTACCAATGGTCGACTTCTGCGTCTTCAAACGGCCCGGAAACACCCAGTGCTCCAGACTCAGTGTTCCCTCTAGCTGGAGGGGGAGAAAGATGGGAGCCACACAAGTATATGTGAAACAATTCCTTTTGGTAAACTCAGCAATAGTTCAGAAGTGCAAAATCTACAGTTTTGAAGGGGAAAGGAAAGAGTAGACTGAAAAAGGCAGCATCTCCCTGTGTCACTCCTTGCTTAACATGACACCTACTGCAGGGGGAAATGATGGGGATATGCTTAAGGTCAAAGACAAAAAGGTGTTAGGTTTCAATTAGACTCAGTGATTTAGAAAAGACAGGCAGCGGTGTTGCATTGAACTGCAGTATCTGCTCTCCGAGGTTGATCTCAGGACAGAAGTACGATGGTGGACTAGTGTATGACCTCCATCAGGCTTCCAGCACATGTGTTATTTGAAATTAAGTAATCAACATTCCTTTCTAAATACAACTTCCTAGTTCTATGCTTTTCAATATCTGCAAGTTTACACACAAAAAAATATCTAGCGCCTCGAGTCTTCTTCGATATGGCTCTTAAAATGTAGCCTAATGTAAACATGCTCAAGGACACAACATTTTGGTATATAAAGCCCCTTGTAGCCATAAGATTTGAAGTGACCCATCCTGTATCTTTGGATTCTGTCTTGCATTTAACTTGCTCCCATGTTACCAAATAATACATTGACAACCAACTGCTCTAACAAAGACTCATGATTTTGGGTTGTTATAACTCTTAAATACAAACCCGATTCCAAAAAAGTTGGGACACTGTACAAATTGTGAGTAAAAAAGGAATAGAATAATTTACAAATCTCAAACTTATATATTTAATTCACAATAGAATATACACTCACCTAAAGGATTATTAGGAACACCATACTAGTACTGTGTTTGACCCCCTTTCGCCTTCGGAACTGCCTTAATTCTACGTGGCATTGATTCAACAAGGTGCTGAAAGCATTCTTTAGAAATGTTGGCCCATATTGATAGGAAAGTATCTAGCAGTTGATGGAGATTTGTGGGATGCACATCCAGGGCATGAAGCTCCCGTTCCACCACATCCCAAAGATGCTCTATTGGGTTGAGATCTGGTGACTGTGGGGACCATTTCAGTACAGTGAACTCATTGTCATGTTCAAGAAACCAATTAAAAATTATTCAAACTTTGTGACATGGTGCATTATCCTGTTGGAAGTACCCATCAGAGGATGGGTACATGGTGGTCATAAAGGGATGGACATGGTCAGAAACAATGCTCAGGTAGGCCGTGGCATTTAAACAATGCCCAATTGGCACTAAGGGGCCAAAAGCGTGCCAAGAAAACATCCCCCACACCATTACACCACCACCACCAGCCCGCACAGTGGTAACAAGGCATGATGGATCCATGTTCTCATTCTGTTTACGCCAAATTCTGACTCTACCATCTGAATGTCTCAACAGAAATCGAGACTCATCAAACCAGGCAACATTCTTCCAGTCTTCAACTGTCCAATTTTGGTGAGCTCGTGCAAATTGTAGCCTCTTTTTCCTATTTGTAGTGGAGATGAGTGGTACCCGGTGGGGTCTTCTGCTGTTGTAGCCCATCCGCCTAAATGTTGTGCATGTTGTGGCTTCACAAATGTTTTGCTGCATACCTCGGTTGTAACGTTATTTCAGTCAAAGTTGCTCTTCTATCAGCTTGAATCAGTCGGCCCATTCTCCTCGGACCTCTAGCATCAACAAGGCATTTTCGCCCACAGGACTGCCGCATACTGGATGTTTTTCCCTTTTCACACCATTCTTTGTAAACCCTAGAAATGGTTGTGCGTGAAAATCCCAGTAACTGAGCAGATTGTGAAATACTTAGACCGGCCCGTCTGGCACCAACAACCATGCCACGCTCAAAATTGCTTCAATCACCTTTCTTTCCCATTCTAACATTCAGTTTGGAGTTCAGGAGATTGTCTTGACCAGGACCACACCCCTAAATGCATCGAAGCAACTGCCATGTGATTGGTTGATTAGATAATTGCATTAATGAGAAATTGAACAGGTGTTCCTAATAATCCTTTAGGTGAGTGTATATAACATATCGAATGTTGAAAGTGAGACATTTTGTAATGTCATGCCAAATATTGGATCATTTTGGATTTCATGAGAGCTACACATTCCAAAAAAGTTGGGACAGGTAGCAATAAGAGGCCAGAAAAATTAAATGTACAGATAAGGAACAGCTGGAGGACCAATTTGCAACTTATGTCAATTGGCAACACTATTGGGTATAAAAAGAGCCTCTCAGAGTGGCAGTGTCTCTCAGAAGTCATGGGCAGAGGATCACCAATTCCCCCAATGCTGCAGCAAAAAATAGTGGAGCAATATCAGAAAGAAGTTTCTCAGAGAAAAATTGCAAAGAGTTTGAAGTTATCATCTACAGTGCATAATATCATCCAGAGATTCAGAGAATCTGGAACAATCTCTGTGCGTAAGGGTCAAGGCCGGAAAACCATACTGGATGCCCGTGATCTTCGGGCCCTCAGATGGCACTGCGTCCCATACAGGAATGATACTGTAATGGAAATCACAACATGGGCTCAGGAATACTTCCAGAAAACATTGTCGGTGAACACAATCCACCGTGCCATTCGCCATTGCCGGCTAAAACTCTAGATACGGCTTCTTTTTTTTACCTACAAACAGGATCCAGAAGCGCAGGCGTTTTCTCTGGGCCAAGGATCATTTAAAATGGACTGTGGCAAAGTGGAAAAGTGTTCTGTGGTCAGACAAATCAAAATTTGAAGTTCATTTTGGAAAACTGGGACACCATGTCATCCGGACTAAAGAGGACAAGGACATCCCAAGTTGTTATAAGCGCTCAGTTCAGAAGCCTGCATCTCTGATGGTATGGGGTTGCATGAGTGCGTGTGGCATGGGCAGCCTACACAACTGGAAAGGCACCATCAATGCTGACAGTTATATCCAAGTTCTAGAACAACATATGCTCCCATCCAGACGTCGTCTCTTTCAGGGAAGACCTTGCATTTTCCAACATGACAATGCCAGACCACATACTGCATCAATTACAATGTCATGGCTGCATAGAAGAAGGATCCAGGTACTGAAATGGCCAGACTGCAGTCCAGATCTTCCACCCATAGAAAACATTTGGCACATCATAAAGAGGAAGGTGCGACAAAGAAGACCTAAGACAGTTGAGCAACTGTATTAGACAAGAATGGGACAACATTCCTATTCATAAACCTGAGCAACTTGTCTCCTCAGTCCCCAGACGTTTGCAGTCTGTTATAAAAAGAAGAGGGGATGCCACAGTGGTAAACATGGCCTTGTCCCAACTTTTTTGAGATGTGTTGATACCATGAAATTTAATATCAACTTATTTTTCCCTTAAAGTGATACATTTTCTCAGTTTAAACATTTGATGTCATCTATGTTGTATTCTGAATAAAATATTGAAATTTGAAACTTCCACATCATTGCATTCTGTTTTTATTCACAATTGTACAGTGTCCCAACTTTTTTGGAATCGAGTTTGTACTTCTTTGTGGTAGTGGAAGAGGTGACCTGACTATATTACTTGAGTTCAGAAAAGTAGAAAGTTTTCATATTTCTAACTTTTTGTCCATCTTGTTGGCAAAGTGGTCCAATGCCAGTTTGTAAAAGGTCCACAGAAAACATTGTTGCTGCTGCCATTAAAACAGTGAAATTCCTGAATAATACGTATCAATGTTCATTTCCTCTGGTTCCTGTTATTTTGCTATCCAAATCAGCAATTTAAAACAAATTTACCAATCAGAGGTTACAGATTTAACTATATCAATATTTTCCCAGCCACCCCAATTATATAATGTCAAATTGCATCTGCAGCCCATGTCATCACAACAACTCCCAATGGATTTGGAAGAGGATTTTAGTAAGCCTCTCTCCTTGGCATCCAGGCCAGGCAGTTCTTTACCAATGCAGCATCCTTCTGTGGTATCCTCAGGCTTGGACCTGGTGATGCACTGATGTTGCTGGGCTACAGAATCAGCCAGCATCCCCTCCAGTCTTCCCAGAGTGGCCTGGCCCTCCACAGTGAGCTGGGATAGACCCTCCTCAAAGTTAGAGAACGTCGGCAGGTCGATTTGACCCTGTTCTGTAAAAGGGGGAGGGGACAGCAAAGTCAGTAAACCATTCATTATTTTATTTTCCCCACTTTTATCATGTCCGATTGTATCCCCAGCCCCATCTCATTGCTACAACTTTTTTTTTTTTATTCACTTAAAGTGACATACAAGAGCTGGAGATTCAGCAACAAACTCACTTTACACATTCTCAAAAGTATCTGGTGTTGTTGGAATGTTGTTGTTGAATGGTAGTCAATCATTACGAATGGTTGTACCTTTACTCATAATTGAGCACAGATTGACACAAAGCAATGTGACGAGCAGACACGTCAGAACCACGGGAAAATAAGGAATTAGTTACTGTCCAACTACAACACAGTAGTTGGACAGTAACTAATTTGTGCAAGATCAGGTACACAGCAGTCTACAATATCAGCAGCAAACTTCTGCATTAATTTGATGGCCCACTGCTTTTAGTCAAGCACAAGGAAGTACACAAAAAAACTCAATGTAGGCTAAGCAGAAAATGCAATACAATAGGAGACTACCCATTAAAACCTAAATAAACCTAGACATAAACAGGCAATAACAGCCTCCCCATATGACCTACTGCACCTTGTTTTGATTGTCTAAAAGACATCACTACCAAAGTAAGATCAAATAATGTTTTTGGAGGAGCTTGGCCATTTTAATCAGGTGAATTGGGTCACCTTAAAACTAATACCACTAGTTGTCAACAAGTCGAGATCCATGGATAAAGTAACAGTGGACTGTTACCATAGAAAGGGGTTGCTGTTCAAGTTTCACACCAAACAAGAGAACACAGTCTGAAAAAGGAGGGGGGTAATCTAATGAAAAAGTATTTGTTTACTCACCAGCTTCTTCAACATCATACTCATCTTCGTCAAAGTCAGAGTCCGAGTCTTCGGGGTCAGGGTGCAGGGCCTGGCATTCAGACATGGCTGAGAAGATGGACTCCACTGGACACAAAAACACACCCACCCAGCTCAGTTGTTACCTCTTCAGTAACCTTGTTTCTAAAATCATGCACACACTCCGCATAGAGCTGGGATTTCTACTCTTCTAAACTGTCCGAAGCGAGACCTTAACAGAGATAGTATGGATAAAGATGCTTGGAAACTGCTCACCCAACAGAAGTGATTCTTCATTGCCACAGGGTGGCCATAAGCGGTCCTTATGCTTTCCAGGCAAACCAGATTGTGCATGACTACAATAGGGGATTTTGCCACTCGAATGGGGAGGTTTATGGTTTGTGCAAGACAAAAAAGGCAAGACAAACCAACGTCTACACAAATCATTGTGATTAGTCCACAGAACCTTTAGAAAGGGTGGGAACTATAGACAAGATTCTTCAATGAGGTATTGTCACCCAATAAGAAACAACTTGTTTTAAAGCACAATGTTTTACTTGAACAATACTGCGAAAATGTTAGATGTAAAATTACACAACTAGGGTATCTTTGACAATAATGTCAAATTGAATTGCTGATTTCTCAGAGTAGTATCTCACTATTATACAGGAAGTTTTACAGGATGTTTTTGCCACAGTGTCAAGAAGAACAAACAGAATTGTTGCAGTTTTAGCAAATGTCTATTTTAGGAATATACAAGTGACAGGCAGTTGTATAGTAGCTTTACGAACCAAATTAACTAAGTCAGGGTGCACCTTAAGGCAATGCCTATCGCACCAAGAGTTTCTCACAAGATTTCAGTAAACATTTGTCTCTGAACTACAGGGGTAATCAATCTACCATCTAAGAACCATTTGAGAAAGTTCAATAACGAACTGATATAGCTCACAATAGTGTGATAATAGTATTCCTCAGGTAAGCACTTACAGGAGGCCTTGTCACTGGGCACGAAGCGGATCTCTGTAAAAGGACTTATAGAATCAGCGTTACAGTCGTCATCATCATCATCATCACTTTCTTCATCTTCTTCCTCCACATCGTCCTCACAGTTATCTGAGGGTGGGCAGAAAGACTGCATATAGTTATTCCAGTAATTGCCTAACCATTATGAAACCTCCAGTCAAATAAGCCTTAATAAAAAGGCCTGATTACTTTGCAAAGACACCTTTCCTTTTAATTCACCTCTTCCACTCTGATTTGATGAAGCACTCTGAAAGTGGCATCAGCACACAAGGTAACCGCATGGTGCAGACAATCTAGTGTGTTTGCGCTAGCTATTGGATTTCATTTCTTCTGCACTGCATAATTATAAATAATCAATCATAACCGTCTACCGATTACAGGTCTGCTGCCGGCGACTGTGTGGCCAAACAATAACAGGTCAAGCAATAACTTGCAAGGTGGTACAGTGTATCTAACATAACCAGACCGGAGTTCCAACCCTCATCAGTCAATTCCATTTGATAAAAGGTATATACACCCCCCCGCCCCCCAGGGATTAGGTTTTGGACCTTTGCATTTGCTTTGTTATGGTGTTATTGCACCAGACATAACATCCAGAAAATGAAACCCTGAATACACTGGAATTGAGAAACAATCGAGAGACAAAGAATCTGTGGACAAACCTCACCATTGAATTTGGAATTAACCATAACATATAGGTGCTCTTTTGGGTATGCTGTGAGATCGCGTGAGATGGCATGAAGGCTGATTGATGGGTATTCCAGAGAAAACCCCATTCCAGATCCATCGAACCATGATACACGTCTAAAAAGATAGCAGAAATGAACATTAATGTAAGATAGATTTTAAAAAGAGCATGTAAGGTTGGCCCAAAGTTTTTATAAATCCTGGATTGCTGAAGCTATGGTTTTGTCATTGACAGGCTACCACTTCCCAGTATTAGGCCAATAATTAAAAAGTTCAAAACCAATGAAACAGTGGTAACCTGTCTAGTAGATGATGCAAGTGCATCTTGCCCCACAACGTGAGGAAGGTGGTTTGGGAGGCAGAAAAAATAAAGGCCACACTCAGAGTTATAGAACTTGATGCATTTTAGGGTCAACAATTAGATACCCCCTCCATGCCAATAGCCAATTTGGAGTATGCTAAATGGTATTACATTTGATTGAAACTAGTGCTATGTTTAGATACAAAAAAATAATAATATTGCCATGCACACCAGCAGCGAGTTTGGCATTGAAAGAAGCATGTGTATGCAGAAAACACAACAGTGGATCCTTGATTTTGTGTGTCTGTTTTGGTTCTTCTGGTCCTTGGGCCGCTTTTTAAGGTCAACAGCATTATAGACTGTACCAACGATAAAGACATTTTAGCCACAAATCTGTGTATCTTTAGCAAGAGACAAAAAGCACAAATCCAAAGCTGTTGACAGAGTAATGGCAGGAGATGCATTGTGAACTAATGTTTACCACATACTCATCAACACATACTCATCAATGCTGCACTGGTTAGCAGAACCCCACTGAAAATGTCATGTTTAGTTTAAGTTACTGGCCCGCACTTTGCTGTGTACTTGCCAGACCGGAGGTTGAATCCAGCTCCCGGATTGGCCAAGGGGTCCCACTAAGGGCGGTGCAACTGGCCAGCACCATCCAGGGTTGGGGGGGTAAGTAATCCAATTGGGTTGCCTAAAAGCTAAATCAAGATATCAGCCCAGAGTTGGTTTCTAATGGCTTAAGGATTTCAGGATTGTCTTCCCTGATTTCATAACAACTATATGTGATTAAGGCCCAGCATCATCACAGTGTTTCTGTTTCTTATATAAAACTGCTTTCAGATAGGAATTGCAGGTTCTTTGTAATATTGTTTCCAAAATAATTAGGTAATGTTTATTTTGGTCACAAATGTTTATGCCAATATTTGGGGCACGCACGTTTTTCTAAGTCATTGTCTTCACAGGAAGGAGCATGGGAGTGAGACAACTAATATTTTCACCTGTTCATCTAAAAAAATTAAGAAATCTGGCCATAAGTTTTGTTCATCTAAATTAAACTATGAAAGTTGTATCTAGAGGAATGAAACTTGTGGCCAAATTTGAGTTTGAGATTCATTTTCTTCTGATGTAAACAGGTGAAAATCTTACAAAGGAACACTTATCAGCTTTTGTGACAACAGTAACTTAATGTCACATAAAGCAAATGAAGCACAGGCCTAATAACAATGGTCTCATATACTTTATACTGAGACCTTGTCTCAGGGCATACGTATATTTTATGCAAATATTAGACAGCCAAATTCTAGTTAAATAATGGTAATTAATAAAATACAAATCTGAAACAGGCTCTTTTGATTATTTCACTATAATTCATATCCAGTGGGGATTTTCTGATCCAATTCAAGTGAGGTATGTTTTGTGTATTACACCAGTTCAGCGTTTTGCTAACTAAGTATCTATAGGACAAAGTGAAGGACCATTCATGTTTTGGTTTTATAAAAATGTTTAGCCGTCAGAAATACATTCTGATGTTAAGAAATACCTTGACTATGTACATAGTGAGCATGTCATTCCATCAAGAGGCCACCACAGGCAGCTTACCTGACACACTGCCAAAAACATTAGGTGTAAATGGAGCTGCACATCCTAAAATTACGCCAAATCAATGACCTCATTAGAGCCACATTCAATTCCTTTCACATAGACCCACAAATATTTTCAAATTGAACACTGATGAACTTTTCTCAGCTAAAATTATCATTTGAAATCACAGTAGTAAGATGTCCAGAGTAGACCCATTGCCATTTGAAAAGGGCAACAAGCAGAAAACGTAAACATAGCCAATAATAATCGGTGCATTTCACCTAGTCATTTACCCAGTCCCCTAACCATTGGTAATTCTTACAACATTGTATAATAGGTAAAACATTTGAAGTGCCTTTATCTTTAAATGTGTTCCGTGTAGCATCTACTTACATTTTTGTTTTCACTTCTCTTAGGCTTTCCCACTTGCTTTGACAATGTTGAAAAATAATTCCCATACCAATAAAGCCTTTGATTTAAAATTTGACCAAAACAAAAATAATTTCGTCTCCGGGGCGGGGCATGAGAGTAGAAGTTCCAGTGTGTAGTGCAAATACGGTTTCCTGATTCCTTTTCACTGTCAAATACGTTTAAAAACTATTTAATTTAATTATTCTAATTTAATATCTTATTCAGCAGTGTTATTATGAATTTGATGGTGCAAATGTGAAGCTAATTCTTCAGAGTTCAGGGCGGGACTTTAGTTATACATTCGAATGCAAGCTAGCCATTTACCTATTAATAAATAAAAGATAGGGAAAACTCACGCTTCTGCTACATACAGATGACCTGGTCCAAGCCCCTCGCCATTCCAAACAGCCGTGATTTCAGCTTGCTCGTGCCGTATTCCATCACTTGGAGGAGAAACGTTTTTCAGAGAGACCATCGCGCCTCTCTTCTCCACACTAAAACAAAATGTTTTTAGAACTGGCTCCAGACCTATAAAACAAGATATAATGCTGGGAGCATTCAGACGTTACCTGCAGAGTTCGGTCGCGAGAATGCGCCCCTTTGGTTCTGTTGTTATGTCCTGAACTGTCTTTTTGAATAGCACCCTTTCAATGGTTTATTTTATCGCAAACCTACTCGCCCCTTAAACTGTTTCCCTCTCTTCTATGCGCCTTACATACTATTTGGCAAAGCGTATCCTAATTAAAGTTTGGGCGGGGCACCCCATGTAGCCTATCCCACTGGCATCAAAATGGGCTTCGTTCAGGTCGTCGTTTTTACGTCCTGGAACGTGCAATTAAACGGAAACCGCGTTGTAGTGAACGACCAGTTGCAAAAAGGATGGGGTTAAGTTGTATGCTGCGTAACGCTATCAGCTGCCACTGCCTCTTTCTGTTACCATTGTAAGTTGTTTTCCCATGGTATCAAGGCTGGTGACTAAATATATAGTTACTACAGTATATAGTAACTTTAATAATGTTTACAAATATAGTTGTGTTTTAATATATTCAACAAAACAAACACACCCAGTGTTTAAACAAGAAAAACAGACAGCACCAGTCTAACGTTTGGACACACTCTTTCAAGGGTATTTCTTCAGTTTTGCTTTTTTTCCACATTCTAGATTTATATTAAAGACTTCAAAACTATGAAATTACACATATGGGAACATGTAGCAACCAAAAAAGTGTTAAACACATCAAAATACAACTCTTATTGTAGATCCTTCAAAGTTGCTACCCTTTAGCTTAATGGCAGCTATGCACTCTTTACAG
The DNA here is from genome assembly GCF_011004845.1 of Esox lucius. Classification (NCBI taxonomy): domain Eukaryota; kingdom Metazoa; phylum Chordata; class Actinopteri; order Esociformes; family Esocidae; genus Esox; species Esox lucius. The sequence goes on from NC_047575.1 coordinate 30,127,013, forward strand.
TCTCCCAACCAACTTTATGAGGCAGTCACCTGGATTGCATTTAAATTAACAGGTGTGCTTTAAAAATTAATTTGTGGAATTTCTTTCTTTCTTAATGTGTTAGCGTGGGTACGCAGAGGGTGACAAGGTATGGGTATACAGAAGACCATCATTAGGTCAACACAGTAGGAGTCCATATTATGGCAACAACAGCTCAAATAATCAAAGAGAAACAGCAGTCCATCATTACTTTAAGACACGAAGGTCAGTCAAACCGTAGAACTTTTAGTTGACTAGTTGCAAAAACCATTAAAAGCTATGATGACACTGACTCTCATAGCAATATCTATAGGAAATCTGTCCTTCAGCCCTATGAGTCCAAATTTGCGATTTTTGTTTCCAACCACCGTGTCTTTGTGAGATCCAGAGTGAAGGGATTATCTCTGCAAGTGTGGGTCCCACTGTGAAGCATGGAGAAGGAAACGCAGTGGTGTGGGTGTGCTTTGCTGGTGACACTGTCTAGGATTTATTTAGAATTCAAGGCACATTAAACTAGCATGGTGTTGTGGAAATGTCTCTAACCAATGTATTCTGACTGATTAAAGGACTGAGTCCCCTTGTTCAAATTAGAAAAGGAATGTGGGGGATCTGGTATTTGCCTAGGGGGCATCATTGACTGGTATCAGCAGATGAAATAGTTACTCTTTATCTGTGCATCTGTATAACTCAGGGCATCTATTGTCTGTCCAGATGCTGTAAAAGCTCTTTAGAGTTCAAGAGGTTACCCATGTGGGGGAGGACAGCTTGCCCCTTTTGTGAAGACTAGGTACTAATACAACAAAGGGAATGTGTTCTGTTGCATTAGGACAGCATCTTGTCACACCCCCTTTCCTCTATAAATACGAACTGTTCATGTATTAAGTTAGAGACTCCTCGGATGATTATGTTTGTAAGCATTTGACGCGTCTCTCTATTTGCAAATAATAAAATGTGCCTAGAGAATTTTGTCTCTGTACTTCCTCCTTCAAGAGTTCTGATCGATGAAATTGCCATCACAATGGCTACCACAGCATTCTGCAGCATTACGTCATCCCATGCGGTTTGCGCTTAGTGGGACTATCGTTTGTCTTTTAACAGGACAATTACCCAAAACACACCTCTAGACTGTGTAAGGGCTATTTGACCAAGAAGCAGAGTCATTTGTGAGTTGCAGATGAGTCATGTGATCGTTCCTTCACCAACAGGAAGTCCCACCAAGTTGACAAACTTCAATATTGTGGAAGCGTCAATGGCATTATCCATGCCAAAACATGTTTTAGACATCTAAGTCTATATTGGTAAATTACCAATTCTCACTTAGTTACAAACACATTTTCAATACTCAATGGCTGGACTATAATAATTTGTCCTGGGGGAAACCAGGCTAAGGCCCATCACATCATTGGGTGGGTGGAAGCTTGGGGAGGGGAACACTGCAATCTCAAATTGATGCTCTGTAAATGCATAAAGCATAGTAAAAAAAACATACAACCTCTCTTAAAAAACAATTGCCATCAACCTTCACGTGACAAAGACATCCATCCGGATGCTCAAGTCAGAGTAAAGGTGCACTCCAGTCACATCATCATCCATCTGCAAATCTCTTTTTAGCTAAAAGTTTGCCTTTCCAAACAAATCATTGGTTTTGAAGATAAATGAGATCCGATTAATATTTAAGATAAATGAGATCCAATTAAATCTGATTCAGTCTATTAAAACAGACAAAGCAGTGCACTGCACTCCGCAAATGATCTACTGCACACCCGAACCTAACTTTGTCTAGAATTGTAATGGGTTGTGATGTGTGAGACAAGGGGAGAGACTTGTTGAATTTTAATTGTGTTTTTGAAAAGTTTGTCTCTCTACTGGAATCTCCACCATTTATTGAAACCACACAAATGGGAGCAAATGTTTCCCTTAAAACCTGTCCAACAGCAAACAATAACATTTTGGGTGGAAAGAAAAAAAACTAATCTGCAATGTACCCATGGCCAAGACTACGTAAGGACCAAGCATGATCAAACCAGGAAAACCCAGTCCCCTGGTTTCGGCTTCATTATATAGCCACATGGTCTGATTCCACAGCCACAAAGTGGGAAACATATAGTTTTTTGTTGTTCCTTTATTATCTAAATTTAAGGTTATGTTAGAAATTAGGTCAGTAGTGAGATTCATCTATGACATCCACTGAACAGGTGTGGCATATCAAGAAGCTGATTAAAACAGGATGAACATTGAACAGCTTCACCTTGTACTGAGGACAATAAAAGGGTGCTCTATAACATGCAGTTTTGTCATAGAACAAAATGTCACAGTTGTTTTAAGGTGTGCAATTGGTATGCTGACTATAGCAATGTCCACCAGAGCTATGGCTAGATAATGTCACAATCTGCCTCCAGTGTCATTTTAGAGAACTGGTTGCTCAACCACAGACTGTGTGTAACTATCTGAACGAGGTAGTAACTGTAAAGTATTCAATTTTGTCATATTTACATTTTTTGTGCAGTGTTGAGTTGTAGCCAGGTTTATCTGACTGGTTACCCAAAAAAAAACTTGCTCCAGAAAAAAGCTATGCTGCACCCACATTACGAGAATTATTTCTTCACATTTCGTCTGGATCTCAACACTTAAGTTGGAAAAATGCCTGAACTATGATTGGTCGCAGAAATCAATGGGTCAGGGCTAGATAGAACACACATGGGTAAAGGAAACATAAAAAAAATACATTGGTTTTGATACTCAGATTAGACAGCCCACATTTTACATCACTTTAACAACTGCAATGGAAGGAGGATTTAGCAAATAATAATGCAGCAAAATATTTCAGCATAGTGGCTCAGGTCTTTGTGGCTATAGAAAACAGCGACTCTACCGTCCACTGTTCTATTGGTTCCTGGCTACTTATTTGTTCTAGTATGTTAGGATAATTAATGTCGCTGGGTTAGGAAAATGAAAATGGCTATCTGCTAATTTGCTAAATGCAGCAGGTCTAGTCATTCACCACAATCGGATACTCAAATATCAGTATCCTATTTCCCTCTTGCATGTGAACGGTGCATAAAATCCGACAAGGAAGCAGCCAAGAGCCAAAAGAAGAGGGTGGCGTTACTTTCCTGGTCTTTTAATAGAGCCCTTGAGTTGAAAGGGGACCCTTAAGGACAGAAGTATTTTCCATAAATTAGCTAATTTGACAGAAATGGTCACAGATCCTAACATTTTTATCAATATTCTGTGTAAAGTCAGAATGTCTGAAATTACATTTCCATTCATGCATTTTCAAGGATACAGTGGATATATAAAGTCTACACACCCCTGTGAAAATACCATGTTTTTGTGATGTAACAGAATGTGACAAAGATAAATCATTTAAGAGCTTTTTCCACTTTTAATGTGACATATAATGTGAACAATTCAATTGAAAAACAAACTGAAATCTTTAAGCGGGAAAAATGAAAAACAAAAACCTTACACAACAGAGACATTACCAAGAACTGAACGTCCCTCCAAAATTTATGAAAAGACGAAAAGAAAACTGGTCAGGGAGGCTTCCAAGAGGCCTACAGCAACATTAAAGGAACTGCAGGAATTTCTGCCAAGTACTCACTGTGTGCTACATGTGACATCAATCTCCCTTATTCTTCATATGAATGGGCTATAGAGTAGGGTGGCAAGACGGAAGCAAGACGGAAGCCTTTTCTTACAAAGAAAAACATCCAAGCCCGGCTGAAGTTTGCAAAAACAAACATCAAGTCCCCCAAAAGCACATGGGAAAATGTGTTATGGTCTGAAGAAACCAAGGTTGAACTTTTGGGCCAGAATTCCAAAAGGTATGTTTAGCGCAAAAACAATACTGCACATCACCCAAAGAACACCATACCCACAGTGAAGCGTGGTGGCAGCATCAAGCTTTGGGGCTGTTTTTCTTCAGCTGGAACCAGGGCCTTAGTCAGGGTGGAAGGAATTATAAACAGTTCCAAATACCAGGCAATTTTGGCACAAAACCTTCAGGGGTCCGTTAGAAAGCTGAAGTTCACCTTTCAGCACAACAACCATCCAAAGCACACATCCAAATCCACAAAAGCATGACTTCACTAGAAGAGGATTAACGTTTTGGAATGGACCAGCCAAAGCCCAGACCTGAATCCAATTGAACATCTGTGGGGTGATCTGAAGAGCGCTGTGCACAGGAGATGTCCTTGCAATCTGACATATTTGGAGGGCTTTTGCAAAGAAGAGTGGGCAAATATTGCCATGTCAAGATGTGCCATGCTAATAGACTCCAACCCAAAAAAGCTGAGTGCTGTATTAAAATAAAAAGGTGCTTCAACAAAGTATTAGTTTAAGGGTGTGCACACTTACGCAACCAGGTTATTGTGAGTTTTTAATTTTTCCCCCTCAAAGATTTCAGTTTGTTTTTCAATTGAATTGTTCACGTTACAGGTCACATTAAAGGTGGAAAAATGTCTAAAATTATTTATTTTTGTCTCACTCTTTTACATCACAATAATCTGGCATTTTAACAGGGGCGTGTAGACCTTTATCCACTGTATGTCCTCCATCAATTTTTACAAGATGTTTGCAAGTGATTAAGCCTTCGTTAATCAGAACGCAGATCATTTCATAATATTACTATCACACGCTGTGTCATTAGAAAACAAGTACGCCTACCATACTGTACCAGGTTCAACACCTTTTTATTATGAAAAATGTACAAGATTGTATTCATATGATAGAAAATACAGTAAAGTTAATAAAAAGGTCTTGAAGAGGAACAGATAAAACAGACAACCAATCTATAACCTTACGTTCATATTCCAGACCAACAGTTTCCTTTGTCCTCCCAATTCCATTGGTAATAAGGAACACACACTTTTTGAATCGTTGGCACAAACTTCCCTATAGCAGAGAACTGCCTACATGACTGACTGACACTGTCCTGCTGTATTCCTACATTTATGATTATTTGCTTCAACATATTTTTTATGAAGTAGTGTCACTCCAAGGTCATTCTCATGATATACACTTGATTAAAGTAATCTCTAGGGAACATTAAATAGAAAATATATTTCATCATTCCAAACAAACCCTAGTCATTTGCATCAGATTCCCACAACGGAACTGCCAGTCGATGTTTAGGGGCTTTCAAACTAATCATGTAACTGTCATCAATAGAACCAAATGTGTTGACTGCATTTCAGGTATCACACAAATTATGAACTACTAAAAACTAAGTGTTTTTTTTAAGTAGCTTCCTCCAATTCGGTGTATTTTTGTATTATTATTCAATTGGTTTTTTGTTTACTGAACTGGGCAGTCAACCCATGTCTCCGGTGGATTACTCATGCTCTCCTGTTCAGTAGCAGGACACAGGGAACACCGCTGAGAAAAGGGCTGGTTACTGAACCTTGCAAATACTTTGGGAGGCCAACACATCAGCACATAAAATAACATCCAACAAACATGCCAGATCTCTGATGAATTCAATACAAAAATGGTTGTCCCCATATAACAACCCCTCCACAAAAAAAAAAAAAAGACACGCAATTGCAAAGAACTGCCAAATATAAATTTCGCCATGATAAAAAGCCTCTAAATATATATTAGCAAAAATGACAGATATGCAAAAACTAACAGAAGTCAATTTAGTTTTTAGTGAATTTTTCTGAACCATTTGCCCAAACACTGCATTCTGGTATATCATTCCCACACAATGATAATCCAGCATGCTGTTTATTAATCATCTTGATTAGAGGCCAGAGACTGTGTTCTAAATGTCAGAGGGTGCGGAAATAAGATCACTTTTATATTTTTGTTCATACTGAATACGATTATATGTATAGCACTCCTACTGTCTTTGAATACAGGCCCAGAAGGTCAGTGATTTAACCAAACCTAAAAATAGAACCCTCAAAACCAAAATGAGCTCATGAGACCACGCGAAGGACAGTCTTTCTGAGATCAGCAAGGTTTATTTAGTCTCCAGTTAATGCAGTGAGATGTAGAAGGGAGACTAGAGTGAGCGAGCGCAGTGTTCTACAGTTAACACTGCATACTAGAGGTGGAAGAGGGTTAACAGAACACCAGAATCTAGTAAAAACTAATTACATGGATTAATAAAAATAAAAAGGATTTTGCTAAACAATCACAAGTAGTTAAGTGAACTCAGTAAGTACCTTTACTTTCCAGGTTTTTGTAAATACAGTATTGACTACAAAGGTACATAGGAAACAATATGCCGCCTGATGGTTTGCAGAGGAGAAAAACTACTGATATACTTGATATACAAAGAAATACATTATTATAAAACCCAAATAATGGTTAAAATGACATGGCTGTACTAGTCTCATGATTGGGAGAGACAGAAAGTTGGCAGAAGTTTCAGAAAAATCTCTAAGGCATTCCACACAACAACTCCCTTTAAATATTAGATTATTTTAATGAGTCTAAAACATGGGCATTTCATCCACTGATAGTGTTGACAGCAGACACTTTAAAATAATATTTATATATGTACTCAGTATACAAAAACTAAACTCGGCTTAGAAACTAGTCCATATGCACAGAGAGGTGAGATCGGGGTTGGTCTACTCTAGTTGGTCATTATATACACTCAAACCTCCATTTAAATGAATGTCCTGTACATCTGGTGGTAGTTATCAGATCTGAATGTTGACTAAATGACACTTGGAACTTGGCGTGATGCACTAAGGAGCTGCCTTGATAGTGTTTAGTATCGATAATGAAATGGGGGGGGGGGGGGGTCTAAATACCACTCGATGTGAACGATTTCATTAAAAGAAACATCGGTTATAGATGACAGTATGTTTCAATGCTTTGGGTAAAAACAATTGACCAAATCCATGAGAAATACTATTTTATGTATGGGGACCATTTGTGGTTCTGGTCACCCATTTATTTAAAAAAACTGTTCCTAGTATGATAATAATGGTTCAGTGTCTTGTTCTCCCATGTGAATACTGACTCAAACTCTGTTGCAATCATGTTTTTTTTTTAAATCCAGCGTTTTTTTTGTAAATGGTACAAAAAAGGTGGGGAACCTGTATAATGGTTTAGCTTAAGAAACAAGCGACTTTAATATAATAGAATACAAAGAATAAATAGTTTGATGGATGAAGGAAGATATCAATTTCAAATCAGTATTTCTTTTCATTTGGAAGACGTTCAGATTAAACATTTTGGGTAAAGGGGGATAAAAATGATTGGTTTCCAGCTGTGATCCACAACAATATAAATTTAAGTTGTTAATGGAATGCAGTTCGACTCATGACCTCTTGCTTCTATTCTCTGAGCAATTTAGAAATCTTATGAGTGGTAATGATATACAGAGAAAACAATACACATCTATTTTCTACAAAGACCAACAAATAATGTATTAATATCTTACAATAAAACATCCTCTGTCCCAAGCAGGAACAATACACAGAGGAGTCTCTCAGGAGAACAGGAGGTAATGGGTCATGTTCATTAGGTCATACAACGGAAAAAGGTTTGAAACATTTCAAAACAGAAATACATTTTCCTGTCTTATTGATCTTATTGTCCCTCATAGGTTGTCTGTTTTCTTCCATTTGGGGACTAATGAACACAACCATGAAGTTGAGTGATGGGCTCTACGTAAGGAGGGGTCATGTAGGGGTAGTGGATGTACCCCTGAGTAGGCAACCCTGGAAGTTGGCTGGCAAAAACAGGTAGGTTAATTTGTGTGTTGTTTACGGTATCTGACACGCATGTCCATCGGTGACAGAGTACATGGATAAGAAAAAGTCCCATGCTGCAAAACAACCTTCTGAGTTTATATTCTCTCGGACTGTACAATCCCACGGCGAGCGGTGCAAAGACTGAAGACAATGAACTTTCGTCCAGGTGGGCGTCCAGTTCATAGCATGGTTGGGGTCACATGAGGGGATGAGGAGAATGAATCAAATAAAACACGTAAGGACAGGACTATAGTCAGTCAATGGAGGAAGAAACAGAATATCAAAAATACAATACTACAGAAAAAATGGGTTTTACAACACATCACTGTTGCAGACAAAGTCCACCAGGTCAGTGACCCCTAGCAGATCGTCCTCATCATCGTCCTGTGGCACCACCTCTAGTCCATTTGGTGCTATGGCAACAGCTGTGGCCCCAAGTTTTTGGGGCCCAATGTGAGCCAAGCTCTCCAGGGCCTTGATGGGACTCTGTCCGTTGGTGGGGGGGTGTAGCTCCACCAGGCTGTAGTCCAACGGGCTGGCTCCCTTCCCTAGAACACCACCTTCCTCCTCCTCCTTGATTTCTTTCTTTTCCTTCTCCTCGTCATCAGAGTCATCAGAGTCGATGCGGTTCACACGCTTGCGGACTGGACGCTCTCCCTCTGATGACTGGTCGGAATCATCGTCGTCGTCGTCGTCATCCTCCTCGGATGCCCGTCGCCGTTTTAGAGAGAGCCGTCTGCGGCGCTGCCTTGACTCTTCCTCAGATGAGTCGGCCCGCCTCTTCAACCTTGTCCTCTCTCTCTCACCGATGTCTGAGCCTCTGGAGCAGCTTGCTGAAAGAACATTGGATGTTACAGATAAATCACACTTAATATCGGAGTGAAGCCAATCAGTCACTAAACTAAGAAACAAATGAATGAGACAACTAAATAGAGAGAAACTACACTAAGCCTATGTCTACCAGGAAAAGTCTGTCTGACCTTCACTTTCGGAGCTATCAAGGCGCCGCCGCAATTTGACTTTGTCGCGACAGGCACCTGCCTTGGAGCCTTCCGAGTCACCGGACGACTCGCAGTAGTTCACCTGCTTTTTGGTCTGACTCCGGCGGGATCGGCGACGGCTACAGTCCAAGTCGCTGTCACTGAATTCGCTGGAGCCCTCTGACACTAGTTACACAGGTGGAGAATGAGTTCAATGGAGACAGAGCTACGTCACAGGGCCAACACCACATAAAAAATCTAGTTTCATTGTTAGATTTATTTCAGACCCTAAAACAACGGCAACATACCAATTTCGTCCTCATCCTCCTCACTTGTCTCCTCCTCTTCATCGTCAGAGTACCCTTCCGGTTTGCGGCGCTTTCGTGGCCGAGTGCATCTCTGACGCTTTGCCGGCCTCCTTGTCCTGGCGGTTCTGCGTCGTATACTGCCAAAGTCACTGTCGTCGTTGGAGTCCACTGCTACTTCACTCTCTGCGCCACTCTTGTCCGACGCCACAAACTCTTCTTCCTCCGTGCTACAAGAAGAAGCGTGCAGGGTAAAAACAAATGGGGAAAAAACCTGAAGAGTGAGTAACAATTGTTCATTATGGCATCCACTGGAAAACACTGAAACAAGTTTCTGTGGAAAAGGAACGTCAATGTAAGTTCACGTTTCAGCCTGGTTTTCCATTTGACGCCTTATGAACACAACCCTGTCTTGGCTGATGAACCCTCAGGATGAGCCCACCTGTCACTGAGACGGAACTCATCCTCACTCTCCTCTTCTTCCATTGTGCTGTCACTGTCCAAGTCGTTGAGACGCCGCCTCTTCTTCCTACGCTGGCCGGCGCTGGGCCGCGGTGGGAGGAGACCATTCTCCTTGCCTTCACCACCCTCTCCCGCAGCTAAGATGGTGGACATGTCCTTCCCTCTGCTGTGGCCTGTGATGTTGGCCATGTCCTTGCCTCGGCCAGCACCTGTGGCGGGCAGAACATAATTTAGACCCAAAATGGACACAAAGGGCTTATTTACATTACAGCACGTTTTCTGAGACATAGCGAAAAAGGCTCGAGATTCTAGAATATTTTGTTGTGTAAACTTGAAGATAGCGATAGCTCGAGATGCCATCTTGTGAGGTATCATGTGCCACATTTTCGATCAAGTCCTCCGGGAGGTTTGCAAGTGTGAAGACAATTTCATCAGAAGTGTATCAAGTTTCAGTGCGCATGCATATCACTCAATTTTCCCTCGATTGACACCCATAATCCTGTGTAGTATGTCGAACATGGCCGTGTAAATTAAAATCCTATGGAAATTATTATACAATCTAAGATAAATCTTTTGTTAAGTAAATAAGCACAAAGACTGCTTGAAGGCTAAAGTAGTTATGAAGGCTGTGGCAGCATTTCATTCCTGATCAGCTACTCTAAAACAGATGTGGAATTCCCAGAGTTTTTGGTTTCAGAATGGCTGGTTTTTGTTTAAATCATTAGGTTAAGTGAGGCGCAGATTTGTGGATCCGAGGACTTGGGCGTGCATAGAATGATTAAGAAGGTCCTCAGTACGATGACAAATAAATTTGATGACATCATGGAATTGAAACAATATTTACGATATTTTGGCTATGCAATATGCCTAATATGGCAATTGTGACTTACTGTAGGCTACCAAAATGTAGGTTATAATCTTGACAATTAATATTATTAGCAGTGCAAAAAAGCTCAATTATTTTTTTCATTTTTACCCAGGACAAATTGCAAAGAAATATAGAGTTTGTATAATGAAAGCAAAACTACTCTGGGTTAAATCGGACATATTTGAGTAGAGCAAGTTGGCCAGAGAAATGATTGACTATGAGGAAAAATGATAATGTATCATTCAGAATGCTGTAAAGCATCTATTCTATATCTAATTACTTGCAAAGCACCCACAAAGCAGGCTCCGATGTCAATTTGATTTTCTGAGAAGGGCCATAGTGAAGGAATAGATTCTAAATAAACTCTGAATTATACTCACTTGGCTGGGATAAGATCCACTTAATCTAGTAGGTAGCAGAGCAGGTTGGTTCAGAGCATTTTGTTTTCTGACATAACTTCCATTTCTTTTGCTGAAAACATTTAGCTAAAGTTCTGGTTTGACAGAGTTTGCAAGGTAACTAATCCAGCATTCGGGATTACCCACTGGTCGTGGCATATCCACAATACTCAGGGGCAAATGCTTGGAGCATAATGGCTCAGCAGCACTCAGGGTGTGTAGGAGACAAGGTAGCCTTGTCACAATAAAGCGACAAGTAAGGTGCCAGAAAGCTCAATAGTGGCTGCTGGCCGAAGGATGCATTCCTTTCCAAGCAAGGTGCTAGAGAATACTTCCAGGTTGAGCAAGCAGTGTAATAAGAAGCATAATCGAATGGCAAGATGCACTTCAGACAACACACATATTGCTCTTTCAATCATCTTAAACCAGCGAGGAGTGTCTGCGATGAGGCAAGGCATTACGCACAAACTGAACTTCACAAAATTAAGAGAGGAGGAAAAAGTAAATCTGGTAACAGATTTCATAATATTCTCCTACCTCCACCATCAGCCTCTCTTATGTCTTCTTCAATTGCTTCCTCAATAGCCTCATCAAACTCATCAAACCTGCAAACAAGACATTAATTGTATCAGCCACCACATTAAAATAAAGCCCCATATGACCATGTGTTTAGCACAGATGTTATACCTGTAGCTTATGCTTTTCTTTGTCCTTGTTGACCTTCGTCCCCAGCTCTTGATTCTTTCTTTCTTCTCTTTCTTCTCTTTTTTTACCACCTCTGCCTGCTTTTCATCCTCTACCTCCAACTGAAAATGTATTTGCAATGTATCAGTTCACGGTACAAAAGTGTAAACCAGTATAACCATAGCAACCAAATGCTACTTACTGAGGGAGTGATGATATTTTCAACGCTAATTCCAACATACACCAACCGTTCTTTTCTGGAGGGAGAAAATTATATTTAATATTTGAAACTTTAATACGTTTTCTTACGGTTGTCATTTTCTAGTTCCCACAAAGGGTCATGGTTCAGAGGTTCGTACCTTCGCTCAGCACGCTCCCTCTTTTTCAGTGCAGCATCAAGGTTAGTCAACTGCTCCTCAAGCTTGTCACAGAGCAGCTTCTGCAGGGTCACGAGGAAAGAGGGGTGAGAATGACAGAACAGCACACACAGCAATTATTTCATAACATTGGGCTGATTGCAACCTCTGAAGGCCAGTAGATCATCAGCAGCTAATGCCTTGTTAAAACATCAATACCAGCCTCCCTGGCCAGGGAGTTTGGCCTGCTGAAAATGCCTGGTTAATCCTCTTGCTTCGTCCATAGAGATGTGAAATAATGCTATTAGAACTAAATGTATATACCAGCATAGGCAACTCTTTGTGGCCATCGTCATGTAGAATAATTGTTGAAGATAAAAAAAGATATAACACAATGCAGTAGGGACGCATTGATAAGAAAATGATTGGCCGAAACCAATAGATATTCATATAACATAATCAGCCGACGTCGATACCCATGTTTTGTCATTTTAGTATTTGTGTACTTGGCAAGAATTAAATTTAAATGTTTCTTCTTATGAGGTTTCTACCTTGAACAGATGCAAATTCAATCATTTAAAAGTTATCTTTTTTATATATTTTAATACAAATTATTATTCAATAACTGTACATTATACAATGTAGTAAGTTCAATACAATAAAAACAAAAGGACACGAATTCTGGAAAAGAAAAAAAGAAAAATTACTGGAATATACTAGAAACTTATTCAGACAAAAGCACAATCCCTCTCAAATTGGTCTCAAATTTAAAACAATAATCAGCTGATACCAATTACTGGCCAATATAGCAACGCATGCCTAAAAGGTACACTTTGGCACAACAGGGAATGTGAAGAGGCACCTGCTTTAATTATACTTTTAAAGTATGTATACCCATGTAATGGGTATTGGAATTTTGTATTATTTGGTGTAGTAAAACAGTGGTTACAGTGGTAAGGCTGGTAGTAAAAACTAGAATATTGCCCCTGTTACATACATAATAGAAATTATACAGATTTTACAAATGCAAAATAGGCTACTCATAGTGATTTTTTTTTAATTTTATGAATAGAAGGCTAATAGGCAATCTGTGGCATGAGGTGCTTTGCTGCCAGATCAATTAATAGTGTGTGTGGAGCCATGGTACAGCAGTAACCCACTTAGTGCCATGCACATTCGTGGGGCCCCTGCCAGAAACCAGAGTTCAAGAACATTCTCCACCCTTCACTTCTACAGCTTCACCTTCCCTGGCTCCGTCTGACTGGCACTGTCACCAGTCTTGTAAAAACCAATCCAAAAAAAATATGTAAGGACAGTGGTTGCCCACTCTCCTTTAAATAATAAAAACATTCAGTAACTCATTACAAGTTGGATTAATATCAGTGCAGGAGAGTAGCCTTTATGTAGACATAATTTGGCTTTGTGTCTCCAAATAAAAAGAATCATTACTCAGTTACTCAACAGATGGGCATCTGTTAGTTGCAGGTAACCCACTTCTGAGTTTTGGTTACAATCCTGCCAAAACTGTAGTGTAACAAGAGGATGATTACAATTCTGAAGTTACTTACATGCTGGCAGGGTGGACAGAACCACTCCCCGTCTGGGATAATCATGAGGGGAGGTCTGAGACAGGCTGTGTGGTAACCGTTGTCACACGAGTCACACAGTAAGATCTGTGAAGAAAACCCAGAGGAGTGTTAGCTGGAACCCACTGTATTGAAGTCGTAGATGTCAATGGAGATAACTAATATAAATACAGCAGAGCCATTAATTAATTGTACTGTAAAAATATTTCTACTGATTTCTAAGCTTTATTAGACAGAGACAGTAGGGAAAGATACACGAGAGAGATTTGGCTGAAAACCCATGCTGCAGCAATACACATGCACTGGAAGAAGTGACTTAGACTCCTAGGCCACAAATGAAAAGGAATTTAAGTGAAATGATCGCAACCCTGCAGATCATTACGCGAAGAATTCAAATATGACCATCGCAGCTATATGCCCTCCACTGTGCCATTTTCATTGTCAAAACAGACAGGTTCATTGTGCTGATCAATGGGGATCGTATATAAGGACCCACCAGCTCGGGATGGTTGGGGAGGCCGCAGTGTTTGCAGGGGTCATCGTTGGGAGGAAGGTCATCATCCGAGGAGGTATCAGAGTCGTCACTGTGCCGCTCTCGGTTCCTGTTCCGTCTTCTTCTCTTGCCACCCTCTACCTTAAAACTCTCATCACTATCATCCTCCTCACTCTCCTCTTCACTCGACTCGCTTTCCTCATCTTCACCTGAGCCATTCTTTTTGCGCCTTCGTGTTCGAGTGTTGGACCATCGAGTCTTTCTCCTTCGTCGCCCCTGAAAACAAAAGACGTCATCTTGACGGACAAATCCAACGTATAAAAAATTCTAACAAACATTCTAAACTTCATGCGGCTAAGCGCTGGTCTAGAAGATATTGCTGATCCAAAAACAACACACATTAGCTCACGTGCATTTTACTAATGTGTAAATCTCAGTTTCTGAAAGAATTTACCTTAGATTTGGACTGTCCATCAACCTTCTCTCTCGGTTTCCTCTGAATAGTTTTATCCTGTTCTTCCTCCTCTTTATTCTCCTCATCCACTTTTTCCACAGTGGGTGTGGTCTGTTTCTTCTCCATCCTCCTGTCTTGGAACTCCACCCCTTTAGGGGTTGGCCTGCAGATCCTGGGGGACCTCCTCAGTGATCTTCCAGTCTCACCAGTGTCTGACCCTGAGTCCCTCTCCTCTCTTTGGAGCTCAGCTTTCCTCCGGTGGGTAATTCCACGTATTTTCAGACGTATCCCTTCCTCTTGAATCTCTGACGTTGTTACCGCATCCTGTTTCTCACTTTTGTCTTCATCCTTTTTCGTCTTGGGCTCATCTTCCTCAGATCCCTCACTTACTTTTACCCCACTAGCAGCTGATGTTCTGTCATCTTTCTCTCCACCTTCCTCTTCTTTTTTGTCATCTGTCTTGGTTTTATCATCACCCTTTTTCTTAGCCTGATCATCCTCTTGTACATCTTTTTGAGGGACATCTTCCTTCATAACTCGGTCATGGATTTTGTCTTCATCACTCAAAATCTCGGTGAGGAATGAGGCCTTCTTCCTGGTTGCCTGATTTCCTGATGGAGCATCACAGTTCAAAGATATTAGGTCTTTATTAGGCTTGATCTCAGACTTCTCTCCACCTATTACCGCCTTTTTTGGGCAGCCATCATCAGTATATTTCTTGAAGTCACTGTCATCCATCGATTTTTCCAAATGTATTTCCATAGGTTCCTCCATTGGGACAGACTCTTTGAGAGAACTCGCCGCTTCCTCTGGTGACGCCGATCTCGCCACGGCTTCGGGGCTAGGCGACTTCCCGGCGACGTCGGGGCTAGGCGACTTCCCGGCGACGTCGGGGCTAGGCGACTTCCCGGCGACGTCGGGGCTAGGCGACTTCCCGGCGACGTCGGGGCTAGGAGACTTCCCGGCGACGTCGGGGCTAGGAGACTTCCCGGCGACGTCGGGGCTAGGCGACTTCCCGGCGACGTCGGGGCTAGGCGACTTCCCGGCGACGTCGGGGCTAGGCGACTTCCCGGCGACGTCGGGGCTAGGCGACTTCCCGGCGACGTCGGGGCTAGGAGACTTCCCGGCGACGTCGGGGCTAGGCGACTTCCCGGCGACGTCGGGGCTAGGCGACTTCCCGGCGACGTCGGGGCTAGGCGACTTCCCGGCGACGTCGGGGCTAGGCGACTTCCCGGCGACGTCGGGGCTAGGCGACTTCCCGGCGACGTCGGGGCTAGGCGACTTCCCGGCGACGTCGGGGCTAGGCGACTTCCCGGCGACTTCGGGGCTAGGCGACTTCCCGGCGACTTCGGGGCTAGGCGACTTCCCGGCGACTTCGGGGCTAGGCGACTTCCCGGCGACTTCGGGGCTAGGCGACTTCCCGGCGACTTCGGGGCTAGGCGACTTCCCGGCGACTTCGGGGCTAGGCGACTTCCCGGCGACTTCGGGGCTAGGCGACTTCCCGGCGACTTCGGGGCCAGGCGACTTCCCGGCGACTTCGGGGCCAGGCGACTTCCCGGCGACTTCGGGGCCAGGCGACTTCCCGGCGACTTCGGGGCCAGGCGACTTCCCGGCGACTTCGGGGCCAGGCGACTTCCCGGCGATTTTGGCAGTAGACAATTTTCCAGCATCTTCGGGGGTAGCTGATTTGGTTCCTTTTTTCGGTTCATCCAGTTGTAAATGGGTTGATTTCATAGAGATGTCTGCCATCTCATTTTTTAGGCCAGATTTGGTTTCAACTGCAGCCTTTCTATCTGTGCTTGCAGCACTGCTGGATTTCTCCAGGGTTACAGCTAACATTTCAATGTCTGTAGGGCCATCACATCTCACATCTGCATGTGTTGACACCTCTGATTTCACTGTCATTTTTATGACAGTTGATTTAACTGTCTCTTTAATGCTGTCCAAATGGTCTCCTTTATTGGGGACTGGTTTGTCTGCCTTTTTAATGACTGATGCTGTATTGGTCTCATTAGGGCTGACCAAGTTCTCATATTTACTCTTTTCAGAAATCTCTGTCTTTTTAATTACAGAAAATGTTCCAATATCTTGAGAACCATCACATTTCTCAGCACACTCTTTGTTAGAAAATGTTTTTTCTGTATTTTTAATGACTGCCGGCATCTCTGTGCATTTAGAGCAGTCGGGTTTCTCTGTAATGGGGTCTGGTCTCTCGGTTTGTTTACTGATGACTGATGTTTTGAGGTTTTTAGGGTCCAACCACTTTTCAGTGGCTTCTGTGGTTTGTTTCTCCTTAACTACTGAAAGGGGACAAATGTCCAGAAATGTTTGTGATATTTCCTTATAGGTCACTGGTTGAGATCCAAAGGATGAATCCATTCCTTTAGTCTCTTCTGGTTTCTCTGACTTACTAGATGATACATTTTGTGTTTGTATTGATGTGGATGTCTTGACTTCTGTACAACGCACTTTCATATCCCACTTAGATGTTTTGACAATTTTTTCCCTTTTACGATCAGACATCTCTGGTGGGATTGTTGCATCCTGAGATGAAGTCAATGGCTCAGTCATTAGAGGGGGGACAGACTTTTTTAGGGAAGATTCTTTTATTTTCTCTGAAACTTCAGCTATTTCCTTTGTTGTCACTGTGGCAGTAACCATGTTAGTTTGGTTAGATTTATCAGGAATTGGCCCGTCCATTGTCTCCATAGTGTTGCTTGCCATCTCCCTTTCCTCATTGTCTTTTTCCATAGAAAAGCTTGTTTTCTCTTTTGCACTAGCTTCTCCTGCCACAATGTTTCCAACAGCAACATCTTTTTTTAGCTGTCCTTTGCCATAAGCACATTCTCTTTGTGTTCTTATTTGATTAGAGGATTCTCTCAACCCATTATTGATACTTCTTTCTATGACAGGCTGAAGATCACCATTCACTTGATCACTTTGAGTCTCCTTCACCGTCCCCTCCAGGTCAACAGACACCAGTTTATTTGTCTGCTCAACTTTAGGTGTTTCTTTGACGGTAGCAACTGATGGAGTTCGCACAATGATACTACTACCACTGCCACCATTATTATCAAAATCATCACTCAGTTTCATCTCTCTCTTTTTCAAAGGGATTTTGGCTTGCTGGTCGTTCTTCATTGCCCTTTGGAGTTCCTCTGCAGTCTTCCTCTTGGCTTCCTCTATTTGTTCTATTGGTGGCGTCACATGAGGTTTCTCTGCAAGAGGCTTGGATTCTGACACATCCATGGGCTCTTCTTTGATGGCCTGGGGGTTGATGGTGACCTTATCATCTACCATAGGCTCCTCTGATTGGCTTGTTGCCTCCACTTGGTTGTCTTTGAGGCCATTAGATGGAAATTTGGCATCTGATACATCCAGTTCTAATTCCTCCTTTTGGGAGTTTTTTTCTGTAATCTCTCTTTTTGGGGAGATCAAGGAAGCAGTGTCCTTCAAGGGTTTGTCCTCTTCATCCTCTGAAGTATCCTCTTTCTTTTTAACATCCCCTATAGGACCCAATATCAATAGGAAGTGCAGTTAAAACAGAACGAGGCTAATAGAAAATTTGAATTATACTAACTAAATGTCAAAAGATGTATAGCAGAGAAATACACTTATAAATAAACATTTTACTAGTGGCAAAGATCAAATTCAACGCAAGCGACTGAACTTTCTCAGTCTATCAATAACATGAATATTTGAATGAAAAAAAAATTACATGCATATTACATTATTGGTGTAATAAGCATTGTTACTAGAACACTACCTTCTCTGGTCTTCTCATCTTCCTCTCCTTTCTTTGTCAACAATGCTGGGTCGATTTGAGTCTTCAACAGCTCCAGGATCTCAGCCAAGCTGTTTCGATCTCTGTATATACATGGATCATTCAAATAAATTTTTCCAGCTTAGTAGTCATGATTAAATTAAATGTGAAAAAAGTAATCTATAATCCACCTGAGGGGAATATTACATACTAGGTTTAAGTAGTTAGCGAGGTAACTGGTCAGCTCTGAGTTTAAAATCAGGATACCAGGTACCGCCCGCAAAGTGACTCACCTATCACCAAGGCTAATTTATATGGCAACTTATCCTCTAGAAGGAACATGCTCTAAATCCAACCCTCTCACAAAGACTGCAACGTCATTATCATCTGCATTTGAGGCAGATATCTCATTCAATATTATATTCCTAAAAAAGTTTAATTAAAAACCTAACAAATTACACATTAAGTAATGGAAGGATGCGTTCAAATGTCGATGAGTAGGGGGAAAGTACAAAGGACAAAATATTTATAAGAGTAACATAAGACGGCACTGTTTCATTCTATTGAATTTGCAAAAAAAGGCTACTTTAACTTAGAATTAAGCACAAAGGAAAATGTGTGTGTCCATTAACTGCCGTAAAAAATGTCCATTAACTGCTGTTTCATCTTTGGCTCATGCAGTTCTCATGAGTGTGACTACCCACATGCAGCATGCACATGCAATTACGATTCTGCAGACATGCAATATCAATAGCTTGTCCATCTAAAACTAGTTAGATTTAGAAAATGCTAAATTCAAGTTTCCTTCATAACATTCAAAACAAAACTTTTGACATTAAAGTTCAATGGTAGCACTGAATCTATTTTTCTCTCACTAAGGCAGTCCAAAAGTATCAATCAAATGCATTTTTTACATCATCAGTTACAGCAGTTGCAAATGGCTTATACAGATACCAGCCTGAAACCGCAAAGAGCAAGTAGTTACAGACGCACAGTGGCTAGGGAAAAAGTACCTGACGATGCACTTCCAGGAGGACCCATCCAGGTCGTCCTGCTCCTCCACATAGACCCTCACGTTATTGTCCTGGTCAAGTTGAAACCAGTACATCAGACCATCCCTGTCCTTTCCAATTGGCTGGAGCCGCATCTTTTCAGGATCCTCTTCATTGATTGCTGTCTTGAACTTGACATTGTCATCAAACTGGCACTCACACAAGTGCTAGACCGATAGAGGAAAAGTATGGGACATTTTGTTAGTAGAGCGGCATGACACATACAAAACATAATTTAAATATTTGTATGAATATTCCCCATACATTTTCAAAATGAAAATCAACTAATCGGCCATCTCAAAATGATAGGCCAACTAATTACATAGAATGGCAACTTACTTTGAGGATTCCAGTCTTGCACTCCACAGACATATCCTTGTATCCTTTATTTTCAAGTTCCCATGCCCAGGTACTGTTGAACTCATGGCACACCTTTAAAGAAACACATAACGTGAGCCGTTGGTTAAAGGACCACTTCATGCTGGGGGGACTGTGGGTGGTGTGTATCATGCCTGAAAGTCTTCTAAGTCAATGAGATTTGTTTCACATATAAATGGCCAGAAGGAGCCAGGTTTGTTTTATGTGGACCAAATCCTCCACAATATTACCTCACTGTATAGATTGAAGGGCACGAGATATCTGAACATTTTCAGGTTTCTTTGTTTTGTTTCATTTTGCAAAGACCCTATTTTGTACCGATCGCAGAACAAGTCAATTTCATATGTATTGTCAGTAGTCCTTGATTGACAGAGCCATTAGATGTCTTCCTCCACACGGTACACTGGACACTGCTAGTTGGCTAACATTATAATAAGCACACAATGTCTTGTCATCATAATTTTTCAATGTTTGAAAGAGAGAAGGCCACTATACAAAGGGTTTGAATGACAGTGGTTGCTTCATGTTATTGGGATTCTCCTGCATGGTTGAATTTGTGCCTTGCTTACGGACAAAATCTTGGCTAGGTAATGAAGATAACTATTGAGATATATCTAGTCATCTCCTGTAAAATGCATAGCCTACTCTTCTTACATATGACTAGTTACTGTCATTAAAATAATTTAAGCCATGCTTACTGAAATCTGTGCCTGCGGAATTAACTGCGGAGACATGTACTGAATAATGAATTAACAGCTACAGCCAAGTTAGTGCCTGAACATTAAGTGAAACAATTTATACAACATCCAGATTTAGAGTAAAGTTGAGAAAGCATGAATTCTTAGCTATTTCTACTGCTTAAAGAGTGTTTTTGCCAAATAACAGTGAAGGTATAAAATACGTTCGCCAGAAGGGAATTAGCAATGGAATGTAAAAATTGTAAAGAGTATGTTTTTCATCTTCTAAAAATTGTTGCATTCTCCAATCTACTTTTGCTATAAATTCTGGATCTTGTGTTTTTTTTTATGAACAATACAGAAGATTCTATGATCATACAGCGAAATTAAAAGGTGCTTGTTCAAGATAGATAGTAACATTAGTAATTAGTACATTAAGGATTTGGGCAATTGTGAAGTGCCCCTTAAACCGCTAAAATATACTGTGCCTTTGGAAGGTATTCAGATCCCTTCACTTCCTCCACATTTTGTGGTGCTAAGTAAAAGGCATACTAAATTATCTGGATAAAGAATCTCAAAACTGAAAATTTAACTATTATATGCTCATCACCTTGCTAAAACCATCCCTACAGTAAAGCATGATGGTGGGAACATCATGCTATGGGGATGCCTCTCAATCACGAAAACAATGCCAGAAAGGCTTTGGGTCTGTGAATCTCCTTCAGAGGCCCAACCAATGCCCGGACTTCAGTCAAAGAGGTATAATACGTACTGTCAGCAAGTGGATGACAGTTCACTAATTCAAGGAAAACATTTTGAATTAAACATTACAGATGAAAATGGATTCGCTACAAAACACTGTAAAGTTGTTTGGGAACTGCAAAAAATTATAAGTTTTAGCATATAGCATATAGCTGGCTAGCTTCACTTACTAGCTTTTCTGGGCTTCTCAATCCAAGAAAAGCACTGTTTTGAGTTTGGCGTGGCCATCACTGTTTCTCGATATCTCTCTCCTCTGAGCCTGCCACTGAGCCAACATCATATGACAACAACACCCACTACATTGCGTGCTATGTAGTAGTGTTCAGGTTAAACATGTACTGGTCAAATAAAAAAATTATGAAACATTTCGAATATCAAGACACTACTGGACAGACATGGGACCAAACCACATTGTTCCAATTCACAAGTCTTAACCTTCAAGTAATGAACAGCATTTATTTTCCCAGCTCCCAATTTCACTAACGTTAGTTTAACAGTATCTCATTCTGACATGAACGCAGGGGTAGCTAACTAAACAGGTAAAAATTACATTATGGCGGTGCTGTGCCTATCTTTGTAGAATTTCAGGAGTCTCACAACTTTAGATGTTACGGCTATCGTAGCAGTAATTTTAGTTTTGCATACTGCTGTAATTTTCCTCCACACCTTAACATAGTCCTCAAATTCAAATGTAACCATTTCTAGAACCCATAAAGATGCTATGATAGCAAGTTCAATCATGTCTGAATGGAACACGACATCACGTCCATTATATGTCGTGGAGCTCTGCCCACTAAGGGGCTTCGCTCATAGTGGAGCGAGCAAGCCAGAGATTCACTCCCTGTCGGACCCAAACAAAAAATAAAAAGGGCCCAGACAAGGCACGCACAGGTCAACATTCAAGGCTGAGAAAATAATTTCCCCAACCCTAGTCCCACAAACACACACCCGATAACTGTCACAGACACGAAGAGAGAAGTGTGTAAGCTATATTACTAATTAAGAAAAATAATGAAACCAATAGCAATACAACAAACGACCACACCATGGTGTCTGAGGACAATGAGAGGAGTTTCAAGGAGCTCTGCCCCAATTGCTTGAAAGGCAGCTCACAGAGCAATTTCAGCACCTTGGACAGCTCCCATTGAGGCGCATTAATCACAGGGAGCAGATGTCATGTGCCAACGAGAAAGAGCTTGACCAGGGGATGACTGAACACAGTTTTACCTTCTAGGCGCCTATTTGGCAAGTGGTATTTGCCAACCCATATCCTTTGATCGTCAAAGGCAACCCACGCATATCAAAAAGATACTGTAAAAAAGGGGGCAACAACAAACAACTCGTGAACAAAGACCACCGGGTGGCATATAGTTTGGAAGTAGATGTGGCTCTAGCATCCTGCATGGTGCAAATGATGTCAACAGATAGGAACAGGTTAGCAAGTCGCTGGCTTTCAGGAACCAAGCCACGGTTCAACACCAGAGGGCGTTTAATAGTGCGTCCCGACTGAGACAGTCTCAGCAATGAGGGATCGCCCATGAACAACTGTATCAACTTCGGACACCAAACAGCTTTTGGGCTATCCGGAAAGATTAGGTTGACACAAAGTCATGTCCGAAAGCATCCGTCCCTAATGGTGGGCCGTCCTGGTCTCTCAGAGAGAACCAAAGGTGACAGTGCGCATTCTCTCTCATTGCAGAAAGGTCCACTTGAGCCTCCCCAAATCTCTTGCAGATTAGGGAGACGATGCAGGGGTGCAGGCACCGCTAGCCGCCCCGAGGGCCTCCTCGAGACATCAGACCGGCCCCCGCGTTCAGCCGGCCCGGAATGTGTACCGCCAATAAAGGGAACAAAGAGGTCTGTGCACCCTAAGCCACAGGCACGTCGCTGACAAGTGGAGTGCAGGAGACCTGACTCCTCCCTAACAACTGACGTGAGACCACAGAAGTCAAGTGGGTCAACACCAAGAGGACTGCCTCGAGTTCCAAGCAGATTGATGTGGCGGTCGCTCTGAGGCCACACATTCTCTTTACGGCCTCCCCAACACTTCAGACAGGCATCCGTAAACACCTGGACGAATGGCATAACTCTGCCCATGGGGACACCTTGCCTCAGCACAGCTGGGTTCCTCCAATGGTCCAGATCCCCTGCCGGGGAGGCGATAATGCTGTCCCAGTCCATTTCTAGCAGTGCTTGGCTGCTGGCCAAGGGGCGGCAAACCAGGGGCCCAGAGTGAGAGATCTGGGCTAAGGGGCAGCTAGAGGAGGGCGCAGGAGGCGGAGATGGGTCCCGACAAGCTGAAGTAGCCGAAGCCGCCACTGAAGCAGCTTTGTGTCTGTGGCATCATCTTGTAGAAGGGCCAGGTCGGGTGGAACGAGAGACACATGAATCAGCTGAAGTAGAAGGAGCAGCAGGACGCCTCGCGAGAGGTGACAGGATAACTCCTTGTCATCATCCACTTGCCTGAAGGTCTCGATGGCGGTAGAGAGGGTGTCCCCAAACAGTCCACCAGGCATGATCGGTGCATTGAAAAAAGTTTTCCTCTCAACCTCCTTTAAAGACGACAAAGACAGCCAGAGGCATCACCGCCCAGCGCAAATACTGTGGGCTTGGTTAAGGTGTAACACAGCCAACAGAACACGGGAGATTTCCATATACGCAGACAGCGAGAGGGTCGCTGCTCCTGAGATCATCTGAGCCACGGCCGAAGACAGAAGAGCCACGTTGTTGGAGGCCACCACAGCCTGCGCCCCCAACTCGTAGCTCTCCTCTAACAGTTGCGCCATGAAGTGGTCCTTCGGAGAAGGGTAGGTGGGCTTCTTAGCCTGCCATCCTTCCAGGTTGGGCAGGAATAGTATGGCGAGCTCCTGCTCCTACAGTTGGACTGCGTTGCTAATTGTGTCCAGTCGTCCCACCACCCTAGTGATGATCTCGCCGGTGCTTTGGCGGAGAGCGGAGTGTGCCAAAAGCCATCTGTGTAAACTGCCACCACAGGAACATCCAATACCGGCGCTTGCACCTCTTGAACTAGTTCCATTCATGGGCTGTGGGACATGAAAGAACGAGTAATGCCCGAGAACCCTACGCGGAGAGAAGTCATCATCGTCTTCATCCCCTGGACACGAGACACCTAGCCGCTACTCAAACCCATGGGGGGGAAGGGGTGAGGGTGCCCTGATCAAGGGATTCAAGCCCTGAGGAGGGCTCTCCTCCCTTTCCCCAAGGCCATCCTCAGAAACATCTTCAACCAACAAAGCAGATGACGACAAGACCACATCCAATGGAATCTCCTCCTCAAAATACTGCATTATCTCCTTCCTGGCAGAGAGGCAGCACTGCACACTTGAAAAACACCAGAGGGTTGATAAAGCCATTCTGCGAGTGCTTGGGGCCCATACAAGCGATGCAAGCAGTGTACCAAAATGTTGATTTAGCCACTCCTAATGTTCCTGCAATCTCTCTGATGGATATTGTTTTTGCAGCCTGCTTCACTTGCATTGAGATCTCCTTTGACAGCATGTTGTGGGTTCATAGCAACAGCTTCCAAATGTGAATGCTACACCTGGAAGCAACTCCAGACTTTTTACCTGCTACCTGCTTTTGATCCCTTGAAAAAAGGGGGCTACATATTAAAAAGCTGTAATTCCTAAATGCTACCTCCAATTTGGATGTGAATACCCTCAAATTAAAGCTGAGAGACTGCACTTTAAGCCCATATTCATTATTTAACTGTACACCGATCATCCATAAAATAATGACCACTTACAAGTGAAGTGAATAACATTGATAATCTCGTCATCATGGCACCTGTCAGTGGGTGGGATATTAGGTAGCCAGTGACCTTTCTGTACCCAGAGTTGATTTTTTAGAAGCAGGACAAATGGGCAAGTGTAAGGATCTGAGTGACTTTGACAATGACCAAATTATGATGGCTAGACGTAACAGCCCATGTGGGGTGTTCCAGGTCTGCAGTGATCTGTACCTATCAAGAGGTCGAAGGAAGAAAAAGCGGTGAACCAGCTACAGGGTCATGGACGGCCAAGGCTCACTTGATACACGTGGGGAGCGAAGGCTGGCTCATGTGATCCGATCCAACAGACGAGCTACTGTAACGCAAATTGCTGAAAAAGTTAATGCTGGTACTAACAGAAAGGTGTCAGAACACACAGTGCATCGCAGTTTGTTGCGTATGGGGCTGTGATGACGCAGACAAGTCAGGGTGCCCATGCTGACCCTGTGCCGAAGCGCCTACAAAGGGCCCATGAGCATCAGCACAGGACCATGGAGCAATGGTAGAAGGTGGCATGGTCTGATGAATCACGTTTTCTTTTACATTACGTTGACGGCCGGGAGCGTGTGCGTCGGTGAAGACCATGTGCAACCTGATGGCATTGGCCTCTTTCAGCAGGATAACGCACCCTACCACAAAGCAAAAATGGTTCAGAAATGGTTTAAGGAAGACAACAACCTCAAGGTATTGATTTGGCCTCCAAATTCCCCAGATCTCAATCGAATCAAGCATCTGTGGGATGTGCTGGACATACATGTCTGACCCATGGAGGCCCAACCTCGCAACTTACAGAACTTAAACGATCTGCTGCTAACATCTTGGTGCCAGATACCACAGCACAGCTTCAGAGGTCTAGTGGAGTCCATGCCTCGAAGGGTCAGGGTTGTTTTGGCGGCAAAAGGGGGACCTACACAAAATTAGGTAGGTGGTCATAATGTTATGGTTGATCGATGTAACTTGAATATAGTTTGGTAGACAGACACAATAACAAAACTTGTGTAAGTGTCCAATTATATCCAGACCTAACTGTCGGTGTGTGAGTGCAAAAACGTGCAACCCCTTGGGATCCCCAGGATTGGGAAACATTTGCTAGGCATACCCAAGAACACTGCCAAAGGAGGTCCCACAAAGTTCCTGAATAAAGCGTCTGAATACTAAGGTTCATGAGATTTCAGTTGTTTTTTTTTTATCTTCAATTCTTTTGGCAGAAATGTAGTCTTTACCTCAACAAAATGTTGAGAAAGTGAATGGGACTAAATACATTTTCCCAAAAGTCACTGTAGACAAATATTTTAGAATGTCCAGACCCCAAGTTTCCCTTAAAGCAATGCCTCACTGTACCCAGGATTTCCCAGCATTCAAAACTCAAAGGCGATGCCTTCCCAAAATGACACACTGCCTCTTTGTGTCAGCATAGTGAAATATGATTTTGCACTCACATAAATCACCAACGAAATACAGCAGCAAAAGTGACCGTAGGAGGAAATTTTTTCCATATTGTTGCTGTTGCCATATAGGGAGGACTTTCCACAAATTGGGCTATTTTAAATGGGCTTGGGGCAAGTCGATTAATTGAATTAAATTAAATGTATTGCCATGTCAACAAGTTGATAGGAATTTGTCTTGGAACAACTCTCAGACATAAAAACAAAAACTTAAAAGACAAACATTATAAGTACATTATAAGACCAAAACCCTGCAGACAAAAGACAATACCCCACGGCAATGAAGAGCACAGTTGATAGAATGCTGCAAATAATCAGGGCAAATTCAGATGCCTAATAGCCAAAGGGTAAGTGCCGTCTCTAAAACGTGATGTAGAAGTCTTAATACACCTATACCTTCTTCCTGATGGTAAGAGATTAAATAGATAGTGAGCAGGATGAGAGAGGTCCGCAATTATGTTTTTAGCCTTCCTGATTATTCTGGTGGAGAAAAGTGAAGAAAGTGAAGGAAGGCTACAACCTATGATTTTTGATGCTCTGCGTACCACTTTTTCCATTCTGATTTTGTCCTGAGCGGTTGTGTGACCGAACCAGACAAGCATGGAAAAAGTAAGCACGCTTTCAATGGTTGACCTATAAAAGTGGGTCATGGCAACTCGACTGACTCTAAACTTTTTGAGCTGACGCAGAAAGTGGAGTCACTGGTGAGCTTTACAGATCTTAATATTAGTGTTGAGCTCCCATGATAAAGATTCCTGGATTGTGATCACAAGGAACTGGAATGAAGTGACCCTCTTCACATCCACCCCATTAATGGAGAGCGTAGGGAGGGGACAAGGGGTCCTTCTAAAATCCACTACCAGTTCCTTGGTTTTAGAGATGTTAAGTGTCAAGTTAAAGCTTTCGCACCATTTCACCAGCCCCTCCACTTCTCTGCGGTAGTCAGACTCATCTTCGTTAATAATGAGACCAACTACAGAGGTATCATCAGCAAACTTAAACAACAAAACTGAACTGGTGTGTGATTGACAAAATTGTGTGTATAAATAATACAGCAGTGGGGAAAGGACCCAGCCCTGAGGGGCACCAGTGTTCAAGATTTTTGACTGTGAGACATAATCACCCATTTTAACCACTTGCTTCCTATCACATAGAAAGTTGAAAATCCATTTGCAAAGTGATGTTCTAACACCTAGCTCCTGTAGAGTATGAATCAACTTTACAGGGACGGTGGTGTTGAACGCAGAGCTAAAATCCACAAAGAGGACACGTACATATGTAGATCTTGACTCCAGTTGTTGAAGAATAGAGTGCAAACAGAGTGAAACTGCATCGTCAACACTCCTATTGGCTCTATAAGCAAATTGGTGAGGATCCAGTGATAGAACCAGTGATTTTGACACTCAGGGGCTAAATGATTTTGGGTGCATCAGACAATGAAGAGGGAATGATATGCTCTCTATGCTAAAAGCATTGGAGAGCCAATTTGAATGGCAGCTTGATAAACAGCCAAGAAGAAACTTTTGGCTGGATGCACTTAGACAGGAAGAGAACAAAAAAGACATGAGGGTACATTAAAAAAAAAGGTTAATGTTAATATGTAAAAAATGCTTTCCACTCAAAATACGAGATCGGGGGTAGTCAGATTTTCCTTTCTAATGGCCGATACAGAAGACCATTCTTTGACGTAAAATACATGGGCCAAGAGCTGATTTTACGTGGTGCATCAGTTGAGCTCTCAACATGTAGGTGGTTTGTCAATTTGTGTCAGAGACAGATGTAGCACATGCAATTTGCAATGTGTATAAAATTAGTGTATCTCGAGGTGGAAGCAAGGCAAAACATTTTAATACCACAAACTTAATAAGGCACTTGAAAGTACATCACATCGAGGAGCATTAGCAGTATTCGAGGCAAGCTCAAGTCCCGAGAGCCAATACAGCAGTCCCAACCATGGCTCAGGCAACTATACAGAAAACCCAAATTTACCCCCGCTACAGTCAAAAAGCCAAAGCGATCACTAAAATAATGGAGTTTATTGGACTTGATGATCAACCCTTTAGTGTGGTGAATGACCTGGGATCCTGCCGGCTAATGTCACATATGGAGCCCCGCTACAATGTCCCAAGTAGTAAGTTATTTAGCTGATGTTGCACTACATCAAATTGTGTATTCACATATTGACAGTTTACTGAAAGACAATGTTATTTCGATCCGTTTTGCAATTAATATTTGGAGCTCAGATGTAAGCCCAATGTCTGTGCGAAGTTTGACTGCTCAGTTTATTGATGCTGACTTCAATCTTCATAAAGTGGTTCTACATTTGCAAGAGTTCCCCGGCTGTCATTCTGCTCCAGCTTTGTCAGCGGTATACGAGAACATGTTCCAAAAGTGGAAAGTCCGAAAGAAAAGGTACATCATACTACGAGACAATGCCCGAAACATGGTTAAATGCATGCAAGACGCTTCATTGCCAAGCTTACCATGCTTTGCCCACACGCTCCAGCTTGTTGTACATGATGGCCACTTTAAACATTCACATCTCGCCTACTCCAGATTGCAAACTGTGAAGATATGGCTAAACCAGCCGATCAAAAGGCTGCTACAGGATGTACCCACCAGGTGGAATAGCACCTTGTTCCTTACTAGCAATGCACGACGAAATACTGAGTGAAACTCCAGAGGAACGGGAAAGGAGCAGTATCGCAGATGAAGCTTTACCTCTCAGAGGCACCAACCACTCGGAGCGCGCAACCACTGGCTTACTGGCAGAACAACAAGGGCCATTTTCCTGCTCTCGCAACCGTGGCACAAGCTTACCTCTCTGCACGCACCACAAGTGTGGAAAGCGAACGCTTGTTTAGCTTTGTTTCACATATCTTGGACTGTCTTCTGAAAAAGCGGAGATGCCCGTCTTTGTTAAAAAGAATCTACCGTTGATGCTTAAGAGTCAGCAAAAAGAGATGGAGTCACTTGGCATAGCTTAAATAGCCTATTTTAAGTTTGTCTCACTGCCTCATTTATTTTCAAAGGTCCAGGCTTACCGGCTAATTAATTTGATTTGCAGGATGTTTAACAAACTGTCAAAAACCCTTATTATTTTGCTTCCTTTTATTGTCTATTAGTCAGCTTTATAGTAATCTATTTACATAGGCTTTTGGCATCATTGAAGCATTCTACATGTTCAGATTTGGGAAATAACTGTTGTGCTGAACAATGTTTAGATTAGCCTATTGCATAAACTGCATCTGCTTGTTGACAATTAAATGGCTGTCAATTCACCAATAACCTTTTGTAGCCTTTTGATTTCATGTTTTTACCTACATTAAAAACAGAGCTTAAATTAATGAATCATGTAAATTTAAAAAGCATAAAATCGGTACCGGACGATTTTGCAGGCTGAAAATCGACTATCGGTGTTGCACCCACCCCACCCCCCCATAAAAAACATTGGTGTATCCCTACATTTAAACCCTATGTTCATTAGAAAATAGTACAAAGACAACATATCAAATGTTGAAACAGAAAGGTTTTTCTTCCTTGAAAAATATATACCCACTTTGAATTTGATGCCAGAACACATTTTTAAAAAGACTGGAAAAGTTTAATACATAGAAATCCCGGCGGAACGTTTCACAACTAATTAGGGTAATTGACAACAGGTCACTAACATGACTGGGTATAAAAAGAGCATCCCAGAGAGGATGAGTCTTTCAGAAGAGGGGAGGGGTTCACCACTCTGTGAAAGACTGCAGGCAAATTTACAAATAACCGTTTCACAACGTAAAATTGCAAAGAGTTTGGGATCTCATCTATGGTACATAAGATCACCAAAAGATTCAGAAAATCCTGAGAAATCTCTGTATGCATGGGAAAAGGCCAAAAACCAATAGAAGATGGCCATGATCTTCGGGCCCTCAGGCGGCACTGCATTAAAAACAGATACGATTCCGTAGTGGACATCACTGCATGAGCTCAGGACCACTTCCTCTGGACTAAAGAGAGGGACCGTCCAGCTTGTTATCAGCACACAGTTCAATAGCCAGCATCCATGATGGTATGGGGGTGCATTGGTGCACATGGCATGGGTGACTTGCACATCTGTGAAGGAACCATTAATACTGAACAATATATACAGGTTTAGGAGCAACATATGCAGCCATCGAGACAACGTCTTTTTCCGGGAAGGCCCTGATAATTTCAGCAAGACAATGCCACATTCTGCATGTAATATTATTAACAGCAAGTCTCCGTAGTAAAATAGACTGGATGCTCAACTGGCCTGCTCAACCCAGTGAAAACATTTGGCGCATTATGAAATGAGAAATATGACAAAGGAGACCCCAAACTGTTGAGCAGCTTAGGAAGGAAATTGTAGTGTGCATTAGCTGCTCAAATGGAAATGGAACACAGGGCAGATTTAACACTATAATAGCTGCCTTTTTCAAATGTGTAGCCAGATATTATATAAAGCATATCAGAGGGGAGTCTGGTAGAGCGGGGAATTGGGTCAGGGTACTACCTAGGCCTAATTTTGATCGAGGAAAACCCCTGTGTGAGGAAAATGACAAGCCCTGTTCTGTGTTCTATTTACCTTCACAAGGTACTTCTCCCATCTGTCTGCTGACACAGACTTGCCAATCTTCCTCAGTAGCTTCACATGAAGGTCCACCAGGAGTTTTGGAACTGAGAGGAGAGGGGGGATAATGACACCATTATTTATTATACATAAATCTAAACCCAAAATCACCACTGAATATAATACAGGCCAATACATAGTTACAGCATGTATCAGTTGAATATGAATCCCATACACACAATGTAACAAATCCATATTTTACGGATCATACTTACAGATTTCTGTGCCCAATTGAACATTTTAATTAATAACGCCTGCATTAAGGCAATGCCAGATTTATGGATGTAACAAGACATTTTGGACAAAATCCCAACTTTGAGGTCTTACACAATGGATAAATTAAAAATAAAGCAAAAGTCTGATTTTATAAGCATAAGGTAAAAACAAAGATAGTCATTTTGAAGAAAAGACATCATCCCATTAACAAAAAAATGTTTGGGCTAAAAGTCCACAGAAAGAAAACACAGAAGGAAATCAAATTTTGTTGATGTGCAAGTTTCAGAAACTGAAAAATGACTATCCATGACATCCACAGCGGTTGTCACATTGCTGAAAATGAGAAATAAAACTGCATGTCATATTTCCAGATGATCCCCCGTAAGTTGTATGCTGTACAAAAATGTTCCATGAACAAATGCAATCAAGGTTACACTGCCTGTTTCCGTCACCCCTTAAAACTTTAGTCTGTATTGCTTTCTTAACAACTCATCTCCATAACTAACACTGGGGGACAGTAAAGAGTGAAAAACAAGACTTTTAGAAAGCAACAGAAATGCCTTAAATAAGACTTCCCTCCCTAGAACATAAATATACACATTTCAGTACCTATGGTACTTTGACATTTTTATTATTTTGATTGGGTGAAGGAGCTATTTGGAAGCTCAGGGGTGATGTAGTCCCCATGACGGCTTGAGGCAGAGATTGAAAATGTTGGCAAGACACCAGTGTTATGACCCCTACTGTTACTATCACAGCCATGACATCTTAAGTGATCACAGACCAGACCAGTACATTTAATACTCCAACAGAAAGATGGCACCATATGTAGGACTCCTGCCCTGGGGCATCAGGCTTTGCCCTTCAGACCATTGGGAAGAGAGCCCAGTATTAACCCTTCAACATCACTCCCAGCAGCGTCTTGTCTCCCACCCAGGGACCAACCCAGTTTCATTTTAAGGACAGGTCAGCACAGGGATGAAGCATATTATGTTGCTGTATAGTACTGGAGTTGTCTACATTCATGCAGATTCCTATATATTGGTTATATAAAGTTTGGAAACCTATATAGACCACTGATAATAAGGAACACGGTTTCATTTGGAAACTATGCTCAAACAGACAAAATAATAAAAGTTCAGAGTTGTTCAAAGTTTAGGAAAATACTAATTTCTACACAAAATAAAAACTCATGTGCATGGTACAACCGTTGCAGGATGCATTGTGGAATGTAGTTTGCTTTATTAAATCAATACTGAAGATTTTTTAACAGTATGAACAAAACGAAATGCTATCAGGACAAACACAAAAATATTGAATTATGGCAAAATGTAAATACAACAATGTTTTGAATGAACCAGACGTGTCTTTACGGGGTACACCACCGAGCAGGAAGCCCTAGAGGATGTGCGTGCGCATGCGCAATAAAGCGCGATCAAACCACTTTATTCCAAAATATTGTAAATACAATGCACAATGTTGTCCATACCCCAACATAATCAGCTATGCAAGGACGAACTACAATAGCAAATAAATACTTTCATACATTTTAAAAACAGACTAAAACATTTTATATATGCTATGATGAAGTGCAATTCAGTCCCTGGCAGATAAAGGCTGGCTTTGCTGGAAAAAAATCCTTAAACATTTAAAACCCCAAATTTCACGAAAGCCCTTTAATCTTCGATAAGTTAATAGTTAAACATTTCAAAAGAGTGCATCTTTTTCCCATTGGATCCTAAAAATGAATCTGAGAGAGCAATACATTAATTTAAAATGCGTTAAGACGTTAGGAAACCACACAATAACACAAGAACTAGAATCAACGCCACAAAACACTGTGCAATGGTGTGGAGTCGCACCTCCCCACAGCAACTCGCGCTTTTCAAACTATACCTGAAGATGTGTCTTGGAGATACCTCTCCAGCTGTGGAAATGTAAGCTCCGGTAGATCCAGCAAGGCTCCATACCGCTCAAGAAAAGAGCATATCACGGCGTAGCTTGGGCACAAACCGGGGGAAGAACCCTCCGATGCCGCCGAGGCAGCCATCTTTTCCAGTGGAGCAGCAGGCAGTAAGCTCGGAGGACCAATGACTGCCCACAATTCACCGCGTCAAAGAAAATAGTGGCCCAGAGGTCTTTGCGGTAAAAAGTCAAATTACTAATGTAAACAAACCAGTATGAGCGGGGAATCATCAGTGAGTCCTCGTTTATAATTTAGGCACCGACTGAGCGGACCTTTTCCACATTTTCACTTACTTTGTTTGTTTTCCCTCAAAGACTGAATGGCGAACACCGTCACACAGTGGTTCGGACGCAGCTGCCATTTTGTACAGTTGTTTAGGATTGGCAACTTGTTTTCTATATATTGTAGCTAGCTAAGCTTGCTGAACTGTGATACACTGCCTTTGCAGTTTTCAAAGTGCAGTGCATTGCAGTCATTTGCACTATACGCAGTATTTCCAACACATTGCAGTTATAATGCACTTTAATATGTCTACCAGCTGACACAGTCGAATAAAATAACTTGAAAGGAGCGGTGTCGCGGGCAAATCACCCGTTACTTTTAATTGGCCGATCTCCTTTTTCAGTCATCATGTAGCCCACAACTGACATCCTTAATTATACAACCAAGCTAACAGGGATGAAGGACACCATATGATTCCTGTGATTCGAGTCAAAAGTCTCGAACTCCCAAACACTAGGGAGACTGGGTGGGCAGACGGCAAATTGATGCGAGTACATATTCTGAATTAAACTGACCAGTGATGGGTCGTTCGCGAACGAACGGTTCTTCTTGTTAGATCATTTAGCTCCCCGATTTAATTACCTTTTGAGCATAAACAACGATTATTTTCGAATGAGTTACAAAATTCTACACTCAAGATTGCATACACACACTGCAGAAACAACAACTGTTGGCGAGAGCACACGTTGTGTTCCAGTGTAGGTTCAAAAAAAGTAAGCTACCCAATAACCGGTAGCCTATGTAAACAATTTGAACGTGCATTTCACGCTCCAATTAAAATATAACCATTGCCTACTTTGTATCTTTACATTGATGATTTGCTCGTTTCATTATTCTGTGGTTGTTTTTT
This sequence comes from Esox lucius, assembly GCF_011004845.1. Classification (NCBI taxonomy): domain Eukaryota; kingdom Metazoa; phylum Chordata; class Actinopteri; order Esociformes; family Esocidae; genus Esox; species Esox lucius. The sequence continues at coordinate 30,161,155 of NC_047575.1, forward strand.
AGAATTTTGCATGAAGAGCCAAACAATTAATCAAATGTATTTTATAAAAGCCGCTTTTACATCAGCAGTTGCCACAAAGTGCTTTTACTGATATCCAGCCTGATACTTCAAAAGAGCAAGCAACAAATTAACAACCTCTTTCAACTGAACGGAGCCGCATGAACTGAGTGAAAAGACTCCCATCACTAAAACTTAACAGGGCGCACCTCATCTCCCAACAGCTCACTCAATTATCTTAAAAACAAGGAAATTGCTCCGTAATGAGCGTTAGTGTCGCCCGATTGAAAACATTGCTCAGTGCCTCTCCAGCAATGTCAAATCGTCAAACCTAAACCATGTAGGCCTACTCAAAGCGTAGGTAAATAGGCAACGAGTTTGACTTGTTGGATTAAATTGTTGCTTTATATTGTTATGTACACTTTGTAAACGCATTGATTCTCATACATATAGTATTTAAAATATATTGATAAGCATAGGTCTTATACAGGTAGCGACTGGTCATTAGGGGCAGGTGGTGCACAGCCCCACCTGTTGTCAACCGAAAGAACTGCAACAAAATTTGTATTTATATTTCTCAAAGATTACTTACCTATAATTTATTATCCATGAATTTAGCATCTTCCTAAATTGCATATCATTTGTGTTAGGATTTTATTTCATGTTCATTGGTCCCTGCCTTGCTGCTTCAGACTGCGCTGTCGATTCGAGTTCGCAATAGTAGGCCATAGGCTAAGCATGAATGTGGGGCTAGCCCCCCTCAAACAATGTACATTGTACATTGTACATGTGAAAATATTAATATGCATGCTCAGAATGTTTGTGATCAATGTAGATCACACAAATTTGATGCCAAGTGGGGCTGACAGCCGGTAGCCCCACTACAGCATAATTTAGTATTTCAGACCTTATTGGCTGTCTGTCTGCCGCCAACTTTAGTCGGCAAAGAAGCTTGAGGAGGGTAGATTGTCTTAGCTAGCTTGTTAGGTTCACAAACGCCAGATAACTTGGGAAAATGAATAAAAAGTGGATTTCATACTCAAGCATCGGGTTGAAACCCTTAATTTGAAGGAGAAACTTGAAGTAAAGTGACTTGGTACCTATCAGCCACAGATATTGTCATCACTCAAACTGCTGGTAAAAGTAACCACAGGTTTAACGTGGGGTGGTTTTTGAAGAAAAAGTGGCTAACAAAAGAAGGCACTCTTCTGTTTTCCATGTCTGCTATTTGGTGGAGATGGTACTTGGTCGAGGAAGGGTTACAAAGATTTGAAACATCTTTCTGAGAGGATTGCAAAACATGAGAGCAGCGGGAGTCATCTGGACAATGCTGTGAAATTGGGCTTGCTAGGAAGGGTAAATGTGGCAGCCCAAGTTGACAGTGCATTCAGGCGCTCCATTGAGCTGCATAACAGGTGGAGGAAAACAGGTACGTTCTCAGTCGGATCATAACGTGTTAAACTGTGTGGAAAATGTGAAACCGCACTGCAGGGGCACGACGAGGTGGACTTCCTGAATCCTGGAATATTCAGATGCATTTTCGAGACTGTGTGTGAGGGCGATTTTAGACTTCAGAGGCACTATGACGCTCAGCCCATCTGCAAAGGGACATCTAGCACTTTACAAAATGAACTGTTATACTGTATGTATGAAGTGTACATGGAGGACATAGCCAAGCAAATGGACGATACATCATTTGTTTCCATACAGGCAGATGAGACAACTGATGTCTCCTGTAAATCACAAAGGGTGGTTGTGTTGCGATCCAATACATGTTGCCTGACAATACAGTGATAGAGAGGTTTTTGGAATTTGTGGAAGTAAAAGATAAAACTGGACTTGGCCTCTCTAATAGCACCAAGGGTGTGCTAGAATCACTGAAGCTGGGAGAAAAGCTGATTGCTCAGACTTATGATGGTGCGGCTGTAATGAGTGGAAACGTCTGAGGGGTACAGACGCTAATGAAAGAGACATACCCACATGCCCAGTTTGTTCACTGCTATAACAACAGCTGAAGCTGACCTTGCAGCAACTTTGTTCAGCAAGGATGCGCATCCTGAAGGTGTTTTTTGCAGATTTAACTGCTTTTGCCACCTTTTTCTCTGGCGCTCCAAAACGTGTTGCAGCACTTGCTGAGGCAACACAGAGACACATTCCAAGGCCACCCGCTGTACGATGGAATTTTAAAAGTAGAACTGTCAGTGCAGTTTGGGAAAACCGTGCTGCGCTGCTCCTGTGTATGGAGGACATACACACAACCAGGATGGGATGAGGCCACCATAAGTAAGGCATACGGCCTGTCAAAAAAACCGAGCCTTTCTGCAGCTGCTGGAATATTTTTCTTCCTTATGTTTTACACAACACTCTGCAAAAACGGAGCATCGGTGCATCTGGAATTAGCAGTGCGCTCACCCGTTTTGAGGAGAATGTCCAGAATATGCAGAAGCAAACTGATGAATGGCCTGCCAACGTCCACGATGGAACACACGAGCCAGGCCAACGAGTATCTAACACAGCGCCGGTGATGAAGGAGGCATGCGACACAATCATCTCCCAGGTGGAGCAGAGGTTTTCACAAAGTGACCACCTGATCGCTGCCAAGCTGGTTGACAGCTCCCTCTTCCCACAATTTGTCCTGTTATTCCCTACACCTGAGCTTGACTGTGCGGTGAAACTACGGCCTCTAAGAAACAAGGAAAAGCTGAAGTCTGAGCTGACCACTCTGTACCGCCACACTGAGCTTCACACTGGTAAGACGGCCCTGTCTCTGTTAAGATCCATCCATGAGAACAACCTAGAGGAGGCTTTTGCTGAGACCGTCACTCTGCTGAAAATGATCATAACACCAATGACGACATCAGAGTCAGAGACAAACTTTTCTACCTTGAAGAGGGTAAAAAACTTCACTCGCAATACCATGGGACAGCCGTGACTCAACGCATTGGCCATGTTGTCCATCGAAAGCCAGCGGATTCAGCAACTACATGACTTTATTCCCAAAGTCATCGAAAAGTTTACACAGAGGGAAAACCGCCGTGCCACCTTTTTCTTCAAGTGAGCCCTCAGCCTTGGTGAGTGAAAGCATATTTTATCATCCTGCCTTTGTAGTGCTGGTCCGTGCATTGGTCATATTTTTGTGCTGGATCGATTGATATAGATGGTGACAAATGTCAGTGTGTCCATGTTTATCTATTAAGGTTGTTGTCATAGAATGGATCTGTATCCCAAAAAAGTTGTTTCTACTTCGTTGTGGCCTTCAGTGGTGTTGAGCTCATTGCGGTTTTCCCCTATAGGCACATTTGTTCTGAACTTAGTTGCATTCCTAATTTAAGTGTGTAAATGTGACAGTGGTAATTTTGTGTGTGTGAGAGAGAAGGAGAACATTTACACAAGGTCTCTCTCTCCAGTATGTGTACTACAACACCTGGTAGAAGCAAGCCGCTCCGTCGTTAAGTGTTTTGTGGAGCCATGCTGTTTGATGTTAAATAAACACATACGTAGCAATGGGGAGTTTTGTAGCTTTACTGGTATGTATCCTATATTTTGAAATGGTTTGTGCCCCACCAATTTCTTACATATAAAAACACCACTGGTCTTATATGCAGTTCGAAAAAGAGAAAATTCCAGAAGTTGTTTCCCCCCAAACCAATTAGTCCGTTTTGAAAGTCGGTCAACACTACTGAATATTAATTATGCAATCCAAAAATGTAGGCCACTACCAAAACTAAGTTTTTATTATTTAGGTAGAAAACGAAATGACCGAAACTATAGATTCAGTCATTCTAGAATTAAAAAAGCATCCCCCTAGCCAGCACTTAATTTGTTTTGTGGTAACCTGGACAAACATACCCACAGAATTCCATTAAATGGCGTCCTAATGATTTGTTGACAGGTGGAAGCAGGTGAGGTTTTCAACTCTTTGCAGAAGAGTTCAAGCTCAGTCTAATAGCGAGGTGATATCCAGTGCACAGCCCTCATGTCAGTCCACATATTTTCTATAGGTTTAAGGTCCGGGATCTTACTGGGCCTTTCCCAGATATTGAGCTTCCTTTTTCAAGCCATTGATTTTACTGTAAGCTTTGCATCAGTGTCATGTTGAAAGATGAAAGGATTGTTAATCTTCAGCTTTCTGGGAAAGAGCAGCTAGGATCTTGATATTTGGAACAATTCATTGTCCCCTCCATCATGACCAGAGCTTTTACCCTGATAAAGAGAAGCATTCTCATAGCAAGAAGCTAACCACCCCCCATGTAGTTTTACTCATACGTTTGCATACACTGGCAGAAAATGAAATTTTTGCATTGATTTTGAAAATATTACAGATCATGCAAAAAAAAGAAAGAAGAAAGTGTCTTATATTAGGATAGTGATCATATGAAGCTATTTATTATCATAGTTGTTTGGCTCCTCTGTAAATCATAATGATAAACAAAATCACCCAAATGGCCTTGATCAAAAGTTTACATACCCTTGAATGTTTGGCCTTGTTACAGACTCACAAGGTGATACACATTGGTGAAAATGGCAATAAAGGTGAATTTCCCACACCGGTGACTTTTCAAATTGCAATTAGTGTCTATGTAAAAAGAGTTTGTTAGCAGTGCATCATGTGGATGCACTGAGCAGGCTAGATACTGAGCAATGGGGAGCAGAAAAGAATTGTCAAAAGACCTGCGTAACAAGGTAATGGAACTTTATAAAGATGGAAAAGGATATAAAAAGATCTCCAAAGGTATGGGGAAAGGCATGGGGAATCTTGTGAAAATTGATGGCAAGATGAATGCAGCATGTTATCAGAAAATACTGGCAGACAATTTGCATTCTTCTGCACGAAAGCTGCGCATGGGACGCTCTTGGACTTTCCAGCATGACAATGACCCTAAGCACAAGTCCAAGTTGACCCTCCAGTTGTTACAGCAGAAAAAGGAGAAGGTTCTGGAGCAGCCATCAGTCTCCTGACCTTAATATCATGGAGCCATTCTGGCGAGATCTCAAACGTGCGGTTCATGCAGGACGACCAATGACTTTGCATGACCTGGAGGCATTTTGCCAAGATGAATGTGCAGCTATACCACCTGCAAGAATTCAGGCCTTTGAAGACAAATAGTACAAAAGACTGCACACCGTCATTGATGCTAAACGGCAATACACAGTGTTAAGAACTAAGAGTATGTAGACTTTTGAACAGGGGTCAGTCCATTTTTCTTTGCTGCCATGTTTTGTTTTATGATGGTCCCGTTATGTTATGACCTACAGTTGAATGTGAATCCCACAAGAAATTACATTTTGCCTGCTCACTATACAAATGGTACATATATTACCAATTGTCCAAGGGTATGCAAACTTTTGAGCACAGCTGTAAGTTGTGTACTTTGAGCAGTGATGGGCTTTACACCAAACCAATCTTTTGTAATTGTAGATATAAAATGTATACCCTGGTCTCATCCAACCATAAACATTTCCCACACAGTTTTGGAAGTCCTTGCAGAAAGTTTCGATGTTCTTTTGAGAAAATGCTTACATTTTCCCCGACTTGGGAGAATTGGCACAAAGGTTGTAATAAACTCTGGAGGGAAATTTGATACTATTTTCTTAATCTATAGATTTGTATACATTTCTCTTCTGTAGAATGCTCTTTGGTCTACATTTTTCTTCAGATTAACAGCTTGATCAGTGCTCCAGGAGTACGTTTTTTTTTTTATCCATAAAATGTGAGAGCAACTAATTTCAAAAGGGGGAGGTCAATGGTAAGATTTCCTCGTGGTCTTCTATTCTTCCAAGATTTAACCAAATTAGATTTTATTCATTTCATTTGTTTTAAAGGTTTCAACAGAACAATGTACCATTTGATATTCAGTGTTATGAAAGGGTTGGTCAAGAGTTTGAATACATTTGCAAGGCACTGTGTATATAATAGTATGAGATTTGCAAAATTGAACGGCACCTACATTCTACATGAACAAATGAAGGTAACAGAACTGAATTTTAAATACTTTAAATAACAACAGTTTAAAACTAACATTGTGTAAGTGTTGTGCAATCCAGTCACAATTGGAAAGATGAAATATTTTATTTGTTTCTCTCAACAAATACTTAAAAAAGCATTTGGAACATTTCCCTATGATGACCTGAAAAAGAATAGGAAACAAAAATGAATCACAGACATTCTAATACATTAAAACATTCACACTTTTACATTTTCAATCTGAAGTTCATTCCCCCGGCTACTGGTACAGTACCACTGAGGGCTAGTGCTGGATAAACACAAGGACTGGCTACCCATGATATCAAAACATTGTCTTCCACTATGCTAAAACCATGTTATTGTCGTCTCCTTAGAACTTTACCGTTAACCATGTTCTGAGGTGATAACACACACTGCTCCAAAAGATGTAGGGAACAAATCACACGTCGGATCTCAGTGAAGGAAATATATTAAAGATCTAAATCTGTACTGTACATTGTGTCATTCGTTGAGAACTAAATGGCGTAACAGCAGTCAATGGAAACCATCATCAGCAATGGATTGGGGGGCTAGATTCAAACTCACACCAGAAATCATAGTAAACAACTGAAATCACAGGCTGTTCCAACTTGTGTGAATTTCATCACAGCCACTCACAAAGTGACTCAGTAGTGTGTATGGCCCCCACGTGCCTGAATGCACTCCCGACAACGTCTGGGCATGCTCCTGATGAGACGGTGGATGGTGTCCTGGGGGGGGGGGGTCTCCTCCCAGACCTGGATCAGGGCATCAGTGAGCTCCTGGACAATCTGTGGCACTACTTGGTGGCGTCGGATGGACCAATGCATTACGTCCCAGAGGTTCTCAATAGGATTCAGGTCTGGGGAACATGAGGGCTAGTCAATGGCATCAATGCATTCGTCATCCAGGAATTGCCTACACACTCTGGCCACATGAGGCCAGGCATTGTCCTGCACCACGAGGAACCCAGGGCCCACTGCACTAGCATACGATCTGACGATGGGTCTGAGGATTTCATCCTGGTACTTAACAGCAGCCAGGATAACGTTGGCTAGTACACGGAGGTCTGAGCGACCCTCCAAGTATATGCCTCCCCAAACCATCACTGACCCACCACCAAACTGGTAATGCTGGATGATGTTGCAGGCAGCATAACATTCACCATGGCGTCTCCAAACTCTTTCACGTCTGTCACTGGGCTGTGTGCACAGGTCCCACTAAAGGATGTCAGGCCCACATGCCACCCTCATGAAGTGTGTTTCAGACAGTTTGGTCAGAAACAAGCACACCAGTAGCCCGCTGGAGGTTATTTTGAAGGGCTCTGGCAGTGCTCCTCCTGTTCCTCCTCACACAAAGGAGCAGATGCTGCTGGGTTGATGCCCTTCTACGGCCCTGTCCAGCTCTCCTCGTGTGACGGCCCGTCACCTGGTATCTCCTCCATGCTCTTGAGACTGTACTGGGAGACTCAGCAAACCTTCTTGCCAGGGCATGTATGGCTGTGTCATCCTGGAGAAGCTGGACTACCTGTGCAACCTGAATGGTCTGCAGGTACTGCCTGATGCTACCAGTAGTGACAAGGGACACTAGCAAAACCAGAGAAGAATCAGTCAGGAAGGATTAGGAGAGCAATTCTCTGTGGCCACCACTTGCAAAACCAAGTGGTTTTTCTTTTTTTTGGGGGGTTGTCTTGCTGTTGCCTCGCCTGTGCACTGGTTGTAACTTTCATTTGCACCAAAACAGGTGACATTGATTCACAACCGCTTATGCTTTTTTTTCTATCTGGACAGATTGATATCCCTGAAGTTTAATTGCCTTGGTGTTATAGTGTGATGATTGTGTTCTCTTTTTTGAGCAGTGTAGTTTATCACTGGAGATAAGTTTAGGACTCCAATTGGGTCTGACGGTTTAACAAAACACATTTGTATTCTATTTTCTTTAAGAATTTATGATGTATTAAATTAAATAATAAAATGTAACAACCACAGATTGCAGTGTTTCAACATATAGATTTTGCACCTCAATGTGGTGTCTGAAACCAAGCTGCCCTGACAGCTGAGGGACACATACAAAGACATGTGGGAACAACTGTACAAGCTGCATTACATCCTGCCTTTTATCAATTAACCCAACCTGTCTTACATTGAAAACGTTTAATGCTGGTTTGGGATCCCTCATTGTTACGCTGTAGGGACGGGTGTGGCAGGTGCGACGGCAGCAGCTTCCGGCTTGGTTCCCTTCTGCTCAGAGATGGGTGTAGAAGGGACCTGCTCGTCCTTGGGTTCCACGATGCTCACATGGTCGGGGAGAGGCTTTTTGGGACCAATCTTACCGCTGGGATCCCAAGGCAGCATGATCTTCACCTTGATCCCCAGCACACCTTTGGACAGCCATAACAGACATCACACCTTAAGTATTAGTAACCAATTAATCATATCGCATGAGAGAAATTTACCAAAATCATGGTTTGGCTAATAACCAATGCCAGATTCACACACAGGGCAGACTGAAACCACAAATAGCTGGGTTTGGTAACTTCTCATTTCAATGAGGCATGGGGGGGGGGGGGGGGGGGGGGGGTTTAGATCCAGATTTTCACATTGACCTTGATACATAAGCCTTGCACAGCCACCTGGATCCTGCGAGCTCACATGAAAAGGTTATGCAGATAGTCTGGTTGTGATGAGTTTGGAGCCGCCTAGCGTTAAACAGGGCCAACCAACACATTCATGGTCTAGTCAGAAATGACAATGGATTCTTCTGAGGAGCTTAGTCGCTTTGGTTCCACGTCATGTGAGTTTTTTGATTAAAGGTCGATCCAATCGCATTGAATTAACTTTCCTAAAGACCCAACGGAAACGCCCCAGACTGATTTCCGCATAGCATTTAAATCTAAGCTCGCACGATAAAGCTGTTGTGCTTACGGTAATACTGGCAGGCGCTGACCTTTAAAGTGGAACTGACAGCATTTTAACATGAAATATTATCTTTATAAAAGTTTAAATACATAGAGTAACAACATAGACACCCTGGGATCATTTTCAAGCGATCCCAAGCCATTTTCAGATTTCCATACTTTGATAGAATGTTGGGGGCATGTGTGAGAGTTCTATGGCAATGTTGAATGTGAAAATTGACATGGGTTTGGACAAAGACACTGTAGTCAAAATAAACATCAGTCTTGTACCCTACAAATACCAGTATACCACAACAAATCAGACCAAAAGGTAGGCCAATATATAGTTATATATTAGGGTTGCACAATATTGGAAATAACTCCCATTCTGATATTTAGTTTTTCTGCGATATGAAAAAATACAGGATGTCTTTACCAGATTACTTGAAAAGCTCAATTTAAGAATACTTAATTATTCTAGAATAATTGGGGTGATTTTATACAAAACTGCATCTTCATGGAAAAGAAAAAAATGAAACTGAAAATGACGTTCCTTATTTTGGGTAGTTTAATTTATTATATTAATGAATACACTGTTTAATTCACCATAATTCTATTGTATTCATGTAATACTCTTCTATCAATTCAGGCTAAAGTCAATGATCTAACATGTTATGATTTTAATAATGCATGTTGCTTACCCTAAAAAAAGGGGCTCATTTGTGAATGAAGAGGTGTGGTGTCTATAAGGGATCCAGGAGATTACAGGAGGCTTTATCTCAGTACTCAAACCAGGTTAAAACAGAGCATTCTCTACAGAGGAAGTTTCATTATCAAAATAGGGAATTCATGTGAATGACAAAATCAAAAAGTAATTTAACATTTTATTATAAATTAAATTACAAACCTTTTTAAAAATAAACATATCTTTTGATTTAAACTACATGTAAAACGAAAAAGAGCAGCTATACACCAATCCTGAGTGGTTTACAAAAACAAGTGTTTATAAGACAATTAATTTGTAATAATAAAAGCAAAACCTAACTAATAAATACCAATGAACCTAACATGAATAACATATCAACACAGAACCATTGTATTTCACAAACTTTTGTTTAAAAAAAAATAATAAACCTCTCTTAGCAACAGTGCCAAAGGAAAAGTGTTGATCATCATGGCTAGACAAATGCTGATTAAATTGAACTTTTCAACTGTATACAATCTGGTTTCTTTCTAAACAGAGTACCTAGTAAAATAAAAATGTCTTGCTCACAACTGTAAAAAAATATAGTAAATCTATATTCTATTAAAATATAATTACTTGACTTTAAGCATGTATACATTGCCCACTCAAACTTGTAGGTTTTTGGCCAAGAATACCAATCTATTCACCATTACAGGCTTGAGACATGACCATTGGCAAGTGACAATGTTGCCACTTGTACTGAAAAGCCTCTCTGAGGGGGAACTTGTAGTAGTTAATGGATAGATACTTGCGGGCAAGCTTGGCGAGATGTGGAACGCTTACTCTGTTTTCCACCATGCAAGTGGATCTTCCTCTTTGTATATGGAAGGTGTTAGCAGGTAGTTGTTTAATTCTGCTTCCACAGCATCCTTGTGGGTCAGAGAGAAATCACCCTTTGCTGCAGCTCCGCTCTGTTTAAAGAAACCTCCCAAGGACTTCTTGGCTTTCTTTGCCTGGTACGTATCAGCAACTTCAGGCTCTACTTCAGTGCTGCTGCTTGACGTCTCCTTCTGGCATTGCATCATTTCTGATGCCACTCTGGCCTTGACTTGGGTCTTCACTTCTATCTTCTACTTGAACTGGGGGTCCAAACAAGAAGCAGCATCTAGCAGCTCCTGAGTAGCTTCTCTATATTTCTCGTTGTTGTAGTGCAACATCTCAGTTTAAGGTCTTGGTCGTGTTTGTGTCTCCCTCTTGTATTAGCAGCATTGAAGTGTTAACGAGGTGAAGAACTGGCTTCACATATGAGACACTAACATAGTCTTCTCCTGAGAGTGCATCTGTGAAGTCCAGTAGTGGGCCCAGTGACTTACTGACAGATTCCAGGACATCCATATCTTGCCAGGTTAGAATTAGATGGTTTGTCTTCCTGTCCTCAGACAGGACCTGAGTTATAGTTTTCTGCTGCTATAGTATCCTGCTGATCATCTTCTGTCTGGAACCCCATCTTGTTTGGCATTCTAATATGAGGGAATGTGAAGATAGATTGAGTTACTTCTTTCAAGAGCACTTCTGGCCTTCCAGCTGTGAGAGAAGTGACCAACCAGCTTCTTGCAGACGGTCAGACTTATGTAGGGCTCCGTTGTTGCTGTATAATATTCCACTTGTGATAGCTATGTTTCAACTTGTGGCTTGCATTTCTCGTACAGCTCTGGGATGGCAACTTGAGAAAAATATTTGTCAAGCGCTTGTCAAGCGGCCGGATAATGTTTTTAAAGCCCTCTTCGTAAACCGTGTTAATTGGTACCATGTCTTTGGCTACGTGAAATGTTATTCAATCTGTGATTTCTCTGTATGGTGTAATACTGGCAAAGGCATCCGAAATCGATTTTAGCTTTGGACGGCATTGAGCTGCATTGCACTCGTCATACGAAGATTTGTGGTGCCGCCCTAAATGATTGAACAAATTGGTCGTGTTGCCTCGTGTTGTGGCAACAATTGCAAGGTACTCTCGACAAAGTACCTGTTTTTGGTCAACATCATCCTGTCTGTAGCTGAAATATTTCCATATAATTAACGATGCATTTCTTTTTGCAACCAAATACTCCATTTCTGTCTTTTTTGCCTGTTCCTCGCTCATCATTTCGTCACACGCAAGCAGAGCCTGCATGTCAACCAAATGCAGCAACAAACTCTGTGTTTAAAATTATAATTAACTGTGTATCCAATAACCCATAAATCGGAGTAAATGATGTTATATCACAGATATAATGCTAGTTTAACATTTTAAAAAGTATATATTGATGTGTTTACCTTACTAAATCACTCGTTCTGCGATATGACTACTGCAGATGCATACATCGCAATGTCGATGCTGAAACGATATCATGCAGCCCTAATGTGTGTGTGTGTGTGTGTGTGTGTGTGTGCGCGTGTGTATATATAAAATAAATAATCTTATTCACTGAACTGTTTGTTTAAAGGCACTAGCAAAAGTGCAACTTGAACATTCAACTGAATTGTGTGGCTTTAACAAATTCCTATGTAATGATCTTAATATCAATGTTAATACCACAGGAGTGGTTGACTCCCTCTCCCTCACTTGAGTACTACACAAGAACATCAACTAGCCAGAACGAGGGAATTGTAAATAAATCCAAAATGTTAGCGTGTTAAAATATCACTTGTACAGCCTGTCTGCTAATGCATGCTTCTGCCCCAACCTACTCTCAATCCACATTACTATAGAAACATTCTTGTCTGACCCAGGGTTTTTTCTGGCTCAAAATTAGTCAACGGTGGTACCCCAACACCCGCTAACCCGCGCTCCACCGGACCACTCAGTGTCTATTAGTGTTAAATCTGCTCTGTTGTCCATGTCCACTTGAGTAGCTAATGCACATTACAATGTCCTCCCTAATAGCAACCCATATATTTATTCTTCACATATTAACATGTTACATATTTGATCTTTTTTGTAGATCAAATATGTAGATTTTTTACCTCGCCCCCCCCCCCCATTTTCTCACCAGCAGACATTTTATTGGATTTAAGTGAATACAGCCTTTAGTTTCTGCTTGGCAGATTTCCTAAGCCCCCAAACACATTGTCTCCACAATGCTTCTAGCATTTTGAGCATATCATTCTCTCCATTATATCTGTGCCAACCAAAATAATTTAGCCATTCAGCATCAATACTATGTTTATTAGAAGATCTAGGAATCACAAAAATATTAAATCACCCAAGCTGTATAAATAATCACAGCCAATATTATCATTATGTTATGTGCTTGTTAATTTGACTTGCATAAAAAAAACACAAAGATGTATATATTACAGCCTCGTCGTGTTGTTTTTTCTCCATAATTGCCTTGACCCCACATCATTTATCTCCCTTTTGACTCACTTCAGCTGTACTTGGATCTGTGGCTTGTGCTGATAAATCGTCTTCATGTTCATATATTGATATTGTTAGTGACTTAAATATGTTACTTGTAAATTTTTACACCATATATTGCATATATGTCTTTGGGGACAGTACATACCCTAGACTCATCTTTTCACCTAAAATACCACACAATGGTTTATTAATAACTTAACTTACCAAGATATTTAGTATGGATAAATCCCATTATGTTATATGATGTGTGAAAATCTAGAGGCCTAACAATGGCTAAACCTGATGGAAATTTGACAGGGGAAAAAAGGTTGCTGCACACCAGAACCTGCTGTAACATGTTCAGCATGCTTGCCGTGGCTCTCTAAAAAGGTCATCCATTTCACCATGACTACGTTTTTTGGGAATAAAGATGCATTGCAATGCCGGTGTTGTCGAAATAGACTAGTCAACTAAATTTGCGGCAAGATGCACAAGATCATTAGCCTTAGGAGTACAATTCGATAAGCAAAATATTTTATTGATAAGCAACACCATTCTATGTATATAGGGGCATATTTTTACAGTCCCGTCAAGAAAAATACCAGAAACGTATTCCCTGAGTTGGTTAGAGAAAATCGGATCTTTAAAGCACTTTCCTAGAAACAATGATGGATGTAACGCGGCGGCTCAAGGCAACTTGGGCCTGTAGTGTGAATCATAAAAAAATATATACTTAGAAACCTGGAGAGTCCTTACCTTGACGCAGCAACACATGGCGAACAGCAGTGTCAACGTAGTAGTTAACTGGGTCTCCGCTGTGAATCATGAGGCCGTCCACAAATTTCATGGACTTGGCTCTCTGGCCCCGGAGCTTTCCAGAGACCACCACCTCGCAACCCTTGGACCCACTCTCCATGATGAAACGCAGGACACCATAGCAGGCTCTGTAACAAAAACAGGACAATCGGAAACAATCAAGCAGTGTCACTGGAAAATGTAATTGTCAAGTGACAACATTCAGGAGAAAAGTGTCTTGTTGAGTTGTGACAAAGGTGGATTGAGAAAGGTGGATTGAAGTACTCTGTAAAATTGTTCCTTACCTGCGGACAGCCAGACCTCCAAGGAGCTTGTAGCGCAGAGACTCTGCCTGAGCAATGGCACACAGACCACGAGTTGCCACCTTCTCAGCGTACAGCTGGTGGTAAGACAACCAACATGAACAGATTATCAACATGCAGTGTGTTACACAACGCCTGAGAGTACAATGTCTTAAGTATTCAAAACTCTTCACAATCTTAAAATGTTTGGTGTGTTATGGACTCCATTTAAGATTATTACATTTTTCTGCCATTAATCTACACACTACCCCATACTGACAAAGCAAAAACACGTGGTCATTTGTGCCAATTTATTGAAAATAAAACAGAAATACAAGTATACTCAGATATCCACCCACTCCTGTTTTGGCTGTGTGCTTCAGGTCCTTGTCGTGCTGAAAGATTCATCTTTGCCCCAGTTTTATTTCCTATAATGGTCCCACCATGCTTCATCATAGAGATCGTATTAGCCAGAGGAGCTGTACCTTGTTTTCACCAGACGTAGCGTTTGACTGTCATGCCTAAAAGTTTGAGAGAATCCTTTTCCATATGTTCTCAGAGTCCTGTAAATGCATTTGGCAAACTGCAGGCAGCATGTCATATGCCTTTTATGGCCTGATTGATGGAGAGTTGGCTATCCTACTGGCAGGTTCTCCAATCCTTATGTACATGAGATCAAAATGTGTTTTCACTTTGACATTATAGAGTAGTGCGTAGATTGATGGGGAGAAAGAAATCAATTATAAATATGAATTATTATTAACAAATTATAAATACAGTATAGAGTGTAGGGGCCATACTTTCCAAAGGCGATTTTTAATTTGGTGACATGACTTCATCTTTCGTGCTGCTACACATTATTAGAGGCTAGTTATTGAAATAGCACATTCTAAAACTATTATGTAAGCCTTCCTAACGTAGCAAAACGGGTTTGAACGCTCAGTTGATTAATTCAGTTAAACATGTACAGTGGGGAGAACAAGTATTTGATAACCTGCAAAATCGGCAGTGTTTCCCTCTTACAAAACCTGTAGAAGTCTGTCAATAAAAAGATAATCTACAGGAAGTAGTCAAGAACTACAGGAAACGTATGATCTCTGTAATTGCAAACCAAGGTTTCTGTACCAAATATTAAGTTCTGCTTTTCTGATGTATCAAATACTTATCTCATGCAAATTAATTATGTAAAAATCATACAATGTGATTTTCTGGATTTTTGTTTTAGATTCCTTCATTCTCTCTTGAAATGTACCTATGAAAAAAATTACAGACCTCTAAATGCTTTGTAAGTAGGAAAACCTGCAAAATCGGCAGTGTATCAAATACTACTTCTCCCCACTGTACAAGTACGACTCATTTTATTTTCAAACGTAGGCCTAAATATACAATGGGACAACAGATTTCTATATGTGCATTTTACTGCGCATTATCTAATTAGAAAATATGGATGGAATTGACAGATTCGACTGACAATATTAGTAAACATATTTGATAAGACAAATAAGAGACTAAAGTGTTTGTCTATTAACTAATAATGTTGCGAAATTAGGAAGCAAACTACTTTTAGTAAATTATATGTGCCTGTAACTTTCTGCAGATCTGTGAAATGCTCTGCTGCACCCTTGGGCTACACATCCTAACTGATTAAAACTGACATAATTCACATTTGTTGAGATGTTTCTAACATCAGCATAAAACTCCCGTATTCAGGTTTTTGCAAAAAGATTGTGGTCAGAAGAATATTTGCAAATAATATCTGGCTCCAATAATCGTGATCTGGAGCACAATCAATTATGTAATAACTGAGACAAACTGTACAGTTATTTAAATTGAGAAGAAAATGAGTTTCATTAGCTATTTTTCTTAAAAGTTGAGGATTACAGATGTTTAAAAGTTTAACCATTTAAACAGTCACACATTATTTGCAATTAAAGCATCTATCTTAGCCATAACAATAACTGCCCAGGTTTCTGAAACTAAGCGTACTTGTCAGCCATTCAGGCCAGGTGCCACTGGGGGGAAAAAGGGGACATTGCCCCTCCAGATGGAATATGTGCATCTCAAGTTTTGTTTCCCCATAAACACTGTAAATGGAACATGAATAAGACATGAACCCCTCATTTATGGAAAATGCCCCATCAGTCATTTCATCCTGCAGCCACTGGATGAAGACAAACAGGGATTTGGAAAAGGATGTGTGCAGGTGGAACAGCAGGAACAAGCTGCACTGTAACTTGTCCTACACTGTAAATGTAATGTACCTCGACACTGCCCTCTGGGAAGCCAAACCTCTTCTGGACCACTGCGGTCAGTTCACGAATACGACGGCCCTTCTCACCAAGCACGTTTTGTGTCCTGGAGAAAAGAACACATAGGTGTGTCATAAATGATCTCTAAAGGATCAAATGTCCATGTTGCCATTTTTCTAAAGATGCATTCAAAAGGAGTCACCATATCTAAACCACTTTAAGAGATATGCTAAAATCTAAAAGGAAGTAAAAACATAATTTTAAGATTGTGTGCTTAGCATTTCTAATTTGGCTATATTTAACGTTATCTAAAATGAAAAAAGGAAAGTGGAGTGCAATGTGCCTTCAAGCATCTCATTCTGCATTAAATCAAGTGCAGTCAGTTTAACTGAGGCCATCATTTGAGCAGGACAATTGAGACAAATCCATATTACCATGAATTCACTTAGTAATCACAATACAAATTAGTATGAAAATTTACACTCGTTAGTATTACACTTGACTATGACATTAAATGCAATTACATAATTTACTCTCACCCTCATAAACAGAATAATTTATTTCAAACACCACATTTCTCTGGAATAGGAGAGTTATTATTATAAGACCAAACGCCCACAGAAAGTGATCAATTAATTGACGTTTCCTAGTTACCACTTTGTGTGGGGTTTTGAACTCACCTGGTAGCCAGGATGATAATTTCAGTCCTGGTTGGGGTGACACGAACCTCCACACCAGAGTATCCATCCTCAGCCAACTCTCTGGTGAGGAACTCATTCAGTTCTGCTTTGAAGATGCCATCAGCAACAAACTTGAAAACACAAGGAAAAGTCAGTAAGGTCGTCAACCGAAAACGTCGCTTGCTTAGCAGATGTTAGTTTGACACGCAGCATCCTGGCTTCGCATCGCAACAATCAAGAGCTCAGGATTCTGCAATAGAATTCATCCTTCACCAAGAGCTGAACCGCTCTTCAAACGTTGTCAAAACACCAACACCAAATATGGCCATAAACGCTTTGTAGCTAACCAGAAATGATCAAAATATTGGTCAATTTACCATGTACAATCCATTAGAGATAATCAGTTGGGCTGTGCGGTAAGATTTTGTTACAAAACATCCACTTTACAGAACTATATACTTAAGAGCTGAAAATAAATAGCGTTATTTATATTTTGTTGAATAACAAACATTTTAAAGTTACGCTTACAAGAGTTGACTAGCAATTGTAAATTCAATTGGAGCCATAAGAACCCGTTATATAATGTTCTCATCTCTGGCAGAAAGCAAAGGCATAACTAAGAAGGAAGGCTAATAACTGTACAACCGTATCATACCTAACAAAAGAGCAGATTGGATATTATATGTTAACAATTAAGTAGAAAACGGTGGAACGCTTAGTACAAACGTCACGACAAAAACTAGCGATCCGGGGTAGCTAACGCATTCTTTGGCATTACTTCACTAGTCCTAGTACATTTACTACTACCATTTGTTTGATATTTTATGATAATCTACAATGCTGATCTTAATTACCTAGCATACATTTCTTGTAGTTGGTGACTGAGAAACATTTCGAGGCTTGAGTAATAAGATCCTGTTATCTTAAACTAGTTGGCTAGCATATTTTTCTCCACTACCATGTTACTACACTGTAGTGTAGCATGCTAGTAGTAGCATTGCTATAGTATGGTATCATGTGCGTGTGCATGTTAGCGAGTCAAGTCACCGACTAGGGATTGCCTAAAGCAACAGACACCTTATTTCTACTCATACGACATGTAACGCAATAATGCATAGCTAACACACCATATGGCTTCTATTCATGACAACTTAAATATTTAAAACAAAAGATAAATCGGCACAAACCTTCCTCTTCTTAGATATTTGCACCGCCATCTTGGGACGTTTCGTCAACCGGAAAGACCTTTCTGGCTTCCCGGAAATGGCAATATGCAAAAATAATAAACTAATACGAATTAAAGTGGGAAATTTAAAATGAAAATGTCTAAATATCAGTTTCAGAGTGGTCAACCTTATGATCTAATTCGAACCATAGTTGATTTGAGTATTACGTCCTTCTAGCAATGACTTTGCTGATGGTTACTTGGAAAGTGTACATAGTATTGGGCTGTGTGGTTATCCCACCTAGCGATCTTATGATGAACACACTTAAGGCCTTTTCACACAACATTGTTCTTAGCCCTAGGCTGTGCAGTGTGAACATGCCTTTAAATTCCTCTGTTAAATGACTGAAGCAAATCCGGACCAGGGGAAAGATAGAATAACCTATCACATCAATACCAATATTATACTCTGTCACTAAACTGGCTGGTAAGTAATAAGTTGAAACTAGGCTTCCAGCTGCAGCTGTTTACTCAGACCACTGTACTCCCACCTGCTGGTTAGTTAAACAGTAGGGTAACATGGGGTAAAAATATTCTTCTGCATCTAATTTTAAGGACTGCTGGGATTTAAAACATTGCATTATTTAAATAAGTTTAACGGTATGAGATGGCGTGTAAGGAAAATGTAGGAAACCAACTTTCTGTCACGTTTGGAATATCCCAATTTTCCATGTAAACAAGCTGGCAACCAGACTTCTGTAAATGGCTTTTCTAGTTTTTGGTTTGTTTTACATTGAGCTCATTTGGGGTTCCATTGCATATGTCTACTTTAGATAACATAATGCTGTTCTTGGTTATTAAAATTAAAGAAACATTTTCTCTATCAGTACATGGTTTTAACTGTGGTTTTATTTGGGTGGGTGAAACATCCAATTTGAAAAGATTTAGTGGAACTGGCTTTGAGGGCCAGATTTAAATACCACTGACCTAGGGTAAGTGTTAAATCAATTCAAAGCCTAATGCCCTCAAACTCAACTAGACATTAAAGTCAGTTCCACACTGTGGAACCAGCTTGATACATGCCCTACAAGGTCCTGAACGGGCTGCTATAGCCATTTTTCTCTTCTCTGCGATTAGGTAGAACAGGTCAAATATATCCAAATTAAGAGCTGTAATTTTTATACAATGCTTTGTTTTGTTAATAAATAAACCCAGGGTAACAACATTCATATTCATGGAATCTCACTACTGGTCTGACACAAATATTTTGTGAATTGCTCAATTAAACAGTACAAATTATTTCAGCAAATTTTATTTATTTCTTTACACAATAAATAGTTTTGTAATATCCAATGAAATAACATTGATTCTCTGCTATTGCTTTTGAGGCTACATCATTTGTTTCTAACTTTGAAAACAGAATGACAAAAATCTACTTTAATGGTTGTAGCAAAGTTTGTATATTACAAACACAATTTTTCCAATATAACAGGGAGGGTAAATGTAAACTTCAAAAATAAGTTTGATGACATTCAGATCTCAAGGAGATCAACAAGTACATAGCAACATAGCTGGCAGACACCTACTACTGATCAACAACTTAAATTTGTAACAATAAGTTTCAGTATGCTATTATCCGGAATCTAAAATTGCTGCACAGATATTTTCATCCCCAAGCTGTCTGTAAACTGTTAATATTCTTACATTTTACAATGAAAAAGTATACCTCTGACACAAAAATACTACATTGGCTATTTAAAGGCTAGACAAATCAACAAATTTCACATGAACAATACTCATAAGAATATATTTGGAACAAAAGCAATTAAAGAGGACAAATAACGCAGCAATCACGAGCGATACCAATCAGCAATACTGAAAAGGGCATTAACAAAAAAATATCGAAAAAGTGCTTCAGTATTTCAGTCAGTTCACTGTCTGTAGGTAGCTAGGAACTAAGATGATTCTCCTCCGGGAACTTTAAGGCTTTTCTGACCCAAGGCATGAAGAATGACCTTGAAATGCTTACCACTTTCAACTTGAACCTGCATCTGTAGTCCTGACTGAAGAACTATTCTCAACAGCAACCATTATTGACTACTTTAAGCCTAGATTAGTATCGACAATAATATAGCTAGAACTTTGTTTATTTAACAAAAACAGCACATAGATAATCTACAATTATTAGAAAACTACAACTGCCCTTGGCCATTTTGAAATGTCCAACGTTAATACAAATGAATTGTACAAATACATTTGAAGAGTGGGGTTATTCAAAAGTGTCAGGGGCAGTTTTGTTCTGCTTTCACATGCTGTGACCATGATTCTGTCCTTAGTATTACAACGATTCCTAACTAAAACTGTAACTACAAAATTGCCACTTTTCCCTTGTTTATGAAATGTTGGAAATACATTTTCTCTAAAAAGATGTTGGTATTTCAGGTGCAGGAGAGGTACCAGCCTCTGTCATTTTGTGAATTTCTCTTAAGTGTTTTGAGACATCAAATCAACACACCAAGAACCAAACAAACATCAGTCTTGGACTTGGTGTTCTCTTGCATGTTTTTCTTTTACATTGTGAAAAATTAACAATCATCCCAGAAATCAGTGTAATTTTGTTGCATAGTAATCCAATGGCAATACTTAATAAACAAGGCAGCAAAAGCTCAATGCCAAGTTCTGAAGGTGAGGAAATAACATGGAGATCGAGAGAGAGAAACGGAGGAGAGAAAACAGAGGGGAGATTTAACACTTTAGAGAGTGAGAGAAAAGAACAGACCAAGGGGAAAAAAATCAGAGATTAAATAGAAAGAAAACGTGGGGTTGGAAACTGTCAGACATGCACTATGATTTTGGTTCTCTGCGCCACACACCGTTTCAGCCACACTGGCTTGGGACTGTGTGGAGAGAGAAAAAAAGCTAATCTCTGGCCCCCCTCTTGGAGCCTCTCCGTTGGGGAGTGGGGATACACCCTGGCTGGGGAGGCTGGTTCATGGGCTCTGAAGCCTGATGTCCCTCCCTAGGACGGGGGTCAGTCGGTACAGGACCTGGATCCACCAGATCCAGTCTGATCTGGTTGTGGGGAGCAGCCACCGCCACCGGGACGATGCCATTACACCAGCGTGATCTCCACCTCCTCCCTCCTCTTCACCTGCCCCCTAGGCTGCTGTGGCTGGGGGGGCGGGGGAGCAGCGCGGACCTGTCCACAGCACACAACACTCAGTGAAACCTCATCTTAAATGGGACAAGGATGAGTAGCCACACCGTGTGTTTGATGCTTTTCATTAGCTAGTGTGTGTGTGTGTGTTTGGTAGCTTACAGGTCTAATGTTGCCCCCCACACCACCATCTGCTGGGTACTTTGGAGGCTGGGTGGAGCTCTGGGCGGGACCTAAGGGTGGGAAAAATGGGATGGAACTGTCTGAAATGGGAAGTTATGATCCTGACTGATCCAATAACTAAAGCGTGTTTTTAAACAGTTACGAAATATGAATTGTAGTTTATATCTTTTCCATGTCTAACATCAAAAGGCATGATTTGAAACCCTGATCCAACAGGGTGAAAATCTGTTGTTGTGCCACAGATCAAGGCTCTTAACCCTAGTTTCCAAACTATTATAATTTATATGCAGACTTTTATAATAACAAATATAGCCTGCATCTGGTTACTTACATCTGTTGTCATGACACAAACAATAACACAGGACAGATGTAGGACTAGGCTGTCAATAAAGTGCATTTTGATGATAATTCAATATTATTTTTGGTTCTTACTCTGCAGGGGGCTTTTGAGTGGTGCAGGCGGTGGCCTATGGTGGCCATTGATGTAGGATGGGGGGCGAGATATGGGAGATGCGCTGGCGCTGGACGGGCTGGACTGGGGTGACGGCAGTGTGGGGGTCTGTAGTGGGCTACTGTGGAATGGGCCCAGCTGAAAAGGGCTCCGCGGGGAACGCTGTGAAAGGGGAGAGGGCGACGCCTGGAAGACAGTTAGTGTTCATATGTACAAGTCCTGTGGAAGTTAGTTGAATTGAAGAAACAACAGTTCACATTCTAACCAATTCTCCCAAATCCCCAGGTGCGTTTTATTAAGAACATTCGCTGTATATTCTGTTTCTCGATGTTTAGAAAATGACATGAAAATCTGAATATACATTATAAAATGTACTTGCATTTGCGCCACTTGTAAATGTAACTTTTTGTTGACCAGCTCACTACAGCTGTAAAAACAATGGGCCTCATTCACCAATATCTTAAGGTTTTTCTTAATTTTGTTCTTAAAAAAGGTCCTAAGAAAAGTCTTTCAGATTCATGACATGTTCGTAAACTGCAGAATTGTTTGCAACATCGCGCCTATGTTCCTATAATGATGAATCCCCTTGTCCTCCTAAATTAAAAGCGCGTGCCAGTTGTCCCTAATTAGCATAAGTAAACGCCCCGCCAATCCCCATAAAAGGGCATGAGACTGCAGGGCTGTGTGCGCACACAGAAATCACACTCAGAAATTCAAAAGAAAAGTTGAGCAAGGTAAAGACTGCCCAAACCAAAATCTAGACAGTGGAGCACTGGACCCCAAACATAAAAACACTTCTGTAGTTCTGAAGTGGAGGTACTGCTGCAAGTGAACACCAAACAAGCGGTCATATTCAGGAGCGTCAGTAATGGATTTAAAATAACAAAAAAAGATGCATGGGATGCTTACGCGTTCAGTGAACGCTGTATCCGGGGAAGGGCGCACAACTGAGGAAGTTAAAAATATTACCAATCACAGATGAATAATGTAAATTATTATTGAAAAAATATTATAAATTATGAAATTTTATTCCAATCCTATATATAATAAAACTGTAGAATTGAAGAAAACACAATCAATATCTATTTGGCACAAATATGTAGTGTGCTCTTGAGTGTGCATAGATTTTGTTCTTACCTAAGAACAAATCCCAAATAAACATTGGAGAATGTCGGAAAGTGGGATTTAAGGAATTTCTTCTTAAGAACGGTTGGTGAATGAGGCCCAATGTTATTTTATATTTTATAAATATTTCCGGCAATTGTGATGGCATAACATTTCACTAAAGTGTTACTTTATTTATTTCACCTAATATTTAATTAATTTTAGTAACCAGGAAGTGATCAGGAAATGTTGCTTGCCCCAGTGCAACCTGGTCTCAGGGGTAGATGATATTAAGGTTGTGAGACTGTGATGGCCACTCCAGAACCTTCAACTTTTTCTGCTGTAACCATTGGAAGGTCAACTTGGCCTTGTGCTTAGGGTCATTGTTGTGCTGGAATGTCCAAGAGTGTCCCATGCACAGCTTTCGTGCAAAAGAATGCAAATTGTCTGCCAGTATTTTCTGATAACATGCTGCATTCAATCTTGCCATCAATTTTCGTCGTATTGTGCTCCTTGAAACAACCACACTGTCTTTTTCCAGAGCAGCCTGTATTTCTCCCGAGGTTACCTATGGGTTTTTCTTTGTATTCCAAAAAATTATTCTGGCAGTTTTGGCTGAAATCTTTCTTGGTCTACCTGACCTTGGCTTGGTATAAAGAGATTCCCGAATTTTCAAGTGACTGAACAGTACTGACTGGCATTTGCAAGACTTTGGATATCTTTGTATCATTTTCCATCTTTCTAAAGTTATATTACCTTGTTAAGCAGGACTTTTGACAGTTCTTTTCTGCTCCCCATGGCTCAGCATCATTATGATTTAAAAAGGAGCCAAACAACTGTCATAATAAATGACTTCATATGATCACAATCCTTAAATAAAATGATCAGATTTTTGCATGATCAGTCATACTTTCAAAATAAATGCCAAAATGTTACAATTTCTGCTAGGGTATGCAAACTCATGAGCACAACTGTATATAATGGACATCCTCAGTATTAGTATCTTCATGAGTTACACCAGGGCTGCTCAATCCTGTTCCTGGAGAGCTTCTGGAAAACCTGGAGGTTTCCTCTCCTCTCTAAGCCAAATCAGGTTAGTCAGAACTAGGGATTGGAGAGTAAACATCCAGGACGTTAGCGCTCCAGAAACAGGACTATGCAGCCCTGACCTACACAGTATGAAGCAGGATGTGTCAGGAGGGAGGAATTTGACATGCATTTTATGATTGTAGAGTACACAGATCAAAGGCTGGTTTTCCACAACAAGATTAAGCATGGTCCAAGAACATTTCATAAAATGTCCATTGACCTCTCTTAGGGTTGGTGTACCTGCGCGCTAGTGCTAGCCTTCCCTGGGATGTTGCCATTCTTGTCGTCTCCATCGCCCGCTGCCAGCAGGTCTTCCACTAGCACGGCAGGGAAGACGCCTACAGAGCCGTTAAACTCCCCCTCCCAGAAGCCATCATCCTCGTGGGTCTCGCGGCTCAGCACGCGGATTATGGCACCCTCAGGGAACGAGAGCTCCTCGTCTGTCTGGCCTGCGTAATCATACAGGGCCTTGGCGAAACACACTGAGAGTAGAAGAGAGGGAGAGAAAGCAAACAAGATGCATTTAAAAAGAGGCTAAAGATCCATTATCTAAATTAAATTGCATGTTGATGTTGTTGATTTGTGTGGGTAAAATCCTAAAAAAAACATTTTAGGGGAAGATGAACTATAAGTAAGAGGCATTAAGTGAAAAAGTCAGAAATTCTCTCATGTCCCATTGACATTAATGTATTACTAATTCAGAAATTCTCTCATGTTCCATTAACATTAATGTATTACTAATTCAGAAACTCTCTCATGTCCCATTGACATTAATGTATTACTAATTCAAAAATTCTCTCATGTCCTATTGACATTAATGCATTACTAATTCAGAAATTCTCTCATGTCCTATTGACATTAATGCATTACTAATTCAGAAATTCTCCCATGTCCTATTGACATTAATGCATTACTAATTCAGAAATTCTGTCATGTCCCATCGACAATAATGTATTACTAAGTGAAGAAAAGCAGTTCTGCATGTTTTGCCGGCTGTGTCCCTCACCGCTGCTCAAGTCTCCGTTGATGCTGGGCATGCCCGGTGGGGGCAGCTCTGACTCAGCCAGCTCAGGCTCCGTGGAGTTGTTGGAGGAGTGGGAGCGGGCATCCAGGGCGGACAGGGACTGGAGCATGCTCAGTAGGCTATTGGACGTGGGGAGCTGCAGGTACTTCTCTGGAACGTAACCCACGTGTCCCGTCCGGTTCCTGGCCTGCATGCAATGTTAGAGAACACAAAGTGTTTCAGTGACTAACAGAAACATCAGCAAAACATGGGCAAGTTGAGGTAGCACCTCCATTTTCACTGTGTTTCAAAATGTTGCTTTGCCAATGAACACAACCCATGGTGTGAGATATGCTGCAACTAAAGTGTACTGCTTACTTTATGTTAGTTTAAACCAGAGGTACAGCTAATTTTGGGAGTGCTCTATACCTTGACCCAGTCCTCCATGTCCCCATCATCGATAACCTCAAGCACTTCCTGCTCCTCGATGGTCAGCTCGTCTGGCTGAGACGCCTGGGGAGAAGTAAGATGTAGTGTCATGATTACTAAATAGCCCCAGTGAATTCTATTAATATATTGTATGGTGTTGCATATTTGGAGATTGTTGTAAAAACAATGTACCACCTTGAAATATTGTCACCCTAAATAAAGATATGCAAATAAGTATAATTCAATGACGGAATATTGTACAAAATACAATTATTTTTGTTCAATTTTAACAACTGCAGACATGCCAGATATCTACAGATAGACCTATCATTCACCAAGGTTTAGTCAAATTACAAATTCATTAAAAAACTCATTCCCAAACCCAAAAACCTGGCAAATAAAGTTTTGAGAAATTCCTGGCAGGATAGGCGTTGTGTTAATCTTCCATAACACCTTCTCTCACGTTTCCTGACCACCCAAGCGTCAACCACGACATTGTAACATCGTTGGTGACCGTGTTCTGGTGAGTCTGCCAGGCCTAGCGGTCCACTGCTATCTAAGAGGTGAGACAGGCTAGTGGTCCACTGCGATCTAAGACTTGACCCAGCCTTCTGGCATATTGTTATACAAAACGCCTATTAGGTATCACACACACAAGTATGTAACTGCTTTGATCTGAACCCCGGTCTACGGTCTAATGATTAATACCTTACTGATTTTAAGTAGCAGGCAGGGCTAACCTGTTCTGATGAGTCTGCCAGGGCTGTATTTGACCAAAGTTAGCTGAACAGTGAAGATAGTTACAGGGTTTTTATAACCTTCTTGTACAGCCTTAAAAGCTCATTTTTATTAGTATCCATACTGACAGACCTACTCTATATTAGGACCCCACCTGTGTTAGGGACCTGTCTTGTATATGCTAAAATAAGCTAGATCTCTTACAATGAAAGCATAGCATCTCTATAACTCCTCAATGCACTGCTCTTTAAATGGAAAATCTAAGGCCCGGTATATTATCTAAGGACCAATATTTTACATGATTAATATTTAGTCATAATTTTACAGCCCTGGTTCTTTTAAACATGACTTTTGGACATGAAGTTATATGGAATGAGGTTAATTTATCGGAGCTGATAACAGTACCAGCTCCAAGCCACTAAGTTAACTGTTGGTTCAAAGATGCGAGTAGGACTTCCGTTCCAAATCACAGTGTATTGGCGTGTACCTTGTATGAGTAGAGAACTTTGCAGGTGAGGGGGTAGTTCCTGAGAGTACTAGATGGACTGGAGCTGCTGTCGTCCAAAACCTCTCCGCTGTCCTCCAGCTCCTCCTCATCCTCCCTCTCCAGGTCAGCTGTTCCCTGAAGACGCACGAGACGTTTCGAGGGGGATCACAAGCCACTAAATCCATAGTTGATCAAAATGCTGAACATGCAAGTCAGTGAAACCAGTGTGATCCTGGAATCTCATAGGCGGTCAGTCTGGTTTCACAACACTAGTCAACCTCAAACACACACAAACACATGGAAAGGCAAAACGTTCACCTTAAGGTTTAGAAACAGTGCCTTAAAGAGACAACCCAGTTTCCTTATTATGTGATTTACCTGAGACCAGAATATTTCAGTAGGCAAGTACAGGGGAGAAAAATGACACATTTACATGATTTTGCCTGTACATTGCAAAGATGTGAAAAAAGCCACGTGTGTATGGAAATAAATGTGCTAATAAATATGTGGAAAAAGCATTTGTTTTTGTTCTTTCAATAAATGTTTGTTTTGCTACTCACAGATATTGAGGGGTCATTGGCGTTCAGGTTGGCCCACCGCTCATTCTCTAGCTCTTCCATGACCTGGTTCATGGCGCTTTTGAGCCACGTCTCCACGGTGACGCCCGCCTCTCTCAGCAGGTCCAGACGAGCCTCCGCCTTCAGCTTCACTGTCTGGAGGTGGAGACATCATGGTAGGCATTGTCATGGTTGGCATACATGTAAGTATTCACCCCCTGGACATTTCCACATTTTGTGTTACAGTGTAATTTAAATTCTTCTGACAATCTCCACTAAATATTTTGTAATGTCATATATAGAGAGAACATTAAACTGATTACTAAAGTATATACCCCCAAGTAAATACATGTTAGAAACACTTTTATATTTGTAAGTGTAAAATCCTCCAGGCTCTGTCAAGGTGTTTGATAATGGCCAGATCGCAATTAGCAAAACCTGCCATTGATTTAAAAAAAAGTCTAACCTGTAAGTAGGACATGAATATTCCATGTATTCTTGTTAAGTAACTATTTGCCCTTGTTGAGATTTGCCCTTGTCCTGAAAGATACATTTCTCTCAAAGTGTCTGATGTAAAGCAGGTTGTCCTCTAGCATTGTGTCATTGCTTTATCTGCAATTACATTAAAAACTCCCCAGTTGTTGCTAATGTCATGCATACCCATACCATGATGCTGCTACCACCATGCTGGAAAAGAGGCAGTTATTTAGAAATGTTTTAGAATATGTCCAAAACTAAAGCCTTTGCATTCAGGCCCTAAATTTTATTCCTTAGATTGTATAGTTCTTTTTGTTGCAGTATTATGTTACTGCTGCTAATAGGATGCGTGCTTTAGCATATTTTTGATATGTAATATTTGTTTCTGTAAATTTGTATTTTAGATCCACTACAGTCTGGTTGTTCTATCTGCAATTTGTCTATCACAGCAATTTAAATATTTTACTTTTTTAAATTGCTTATGGCCTATCATTTTATCTGGATGATAAGATCAATTTCAATGACCTTCTGTAGTCCAATAACATGTAAATAAAAAAGTCCAAGATGTGCAAATACTTATGCAATCACCTGATATGTTATTTTATGATCAATGTTATTATTATCATCATACGTTTTGTCAGGTATCATATGCCACGTTATATAAAGGGTATGTTCTTTGTGTATTTAGGGGTTTTCAAACTGGGAACATAAATCAAACCAGGCTTGAGAAATTCTTTTCCCAAAATCCCCAGGTTTTCTAGGAATCTAGTCTTATGGATTCCCTGATTCCAGGAATGGTCCAACAGAAATATATGACGCAACCCTACTCACGTCATGTTTTCATCAGACCTGTGTTGGCTGTATTCTGCCTCATCAACCAGCAGGGGGCATCAGAGACAAGGCTCAGTCCAAAACCCACTGACATCTAAGAGGTGAGACAGCCTAGCGGTCCACTGATATCTAAGAGGTGAGACAGTCTTGCGGTCTAGTGATATCAAAGAGGTGAGACAGCCTAGCGGTCCAGTGATATCTAAGAGGTGAGACAGCCTAGCGGTCCACTGCAATCTAAGAGGTGAGACAGCCTAGCCGTCCTGTGATATCTAAGAAGTGAGACAGCCTAGCGGTCCACTGATATCTAAGAGGTGAGACAGCCTAGCGGTCCACTGATATCTAAGAGGTGAGACAGCCTAGCTGTCCACTGATATCTAAGAGGTGAGACAGCCTAGCGGTCCGCTGATATCTAAGAGGTGAGACAGCCTAGCGGTCCTGTGATATCTAAGAGGTGAGACAGCCTAGCGGTCCTGTGATATCTAAGAGGTGAGACAGTCTAGCGATCCACTGCTGTCTATTTGACCCAGCCTTCTGGCATATTGTTATACAAAAGGCCTATAAGGTATCACACACACAAGTATGTAACTGCTTGGATCTGAACCCCGGTCTACGGTCTAATGATTAATATCTGACTGATTTTAAGTAGCAGGCAGGGCTAACCTGTCACAAATGCACTTTTATTTTATTAATACAGGGAAAACCAACTGTGACCGAGATCTACGGGATGCCCAAAAATAAGCAAAAACAATATAGATAAAATACAGATTTACAACTGATTTCAAAACACATTAAGAATAGCAAATACAATTCACTGTAAAACAGTCATTCAACAAATGTTTAAACTTCTTGCCGAGCATTCCAAGAGTAGGGGCCATAGCAGGTGAACTAGATTTTATCCATCTCTGAATGAGCCAGGGATACCTCTAGTTAGGGCCAGTCCAATGTTACTCACCTCACCACAACTCAACAGAAGACTCTAACAAGCAGATCAAACTACAGATATCTCCATGCAGCCAAACAGATTGATGTTGTCCAGATTTGTGTTTCCTTCTTGAAACACAAATGCCCTCAACCATCAAGAGTTAATCAAATGTATTTTCAGAAGTTCCTTCTATGTGTATGTCTGTTAAAGCAAATTATCACCCCATTTAAATCGATAAGCTCCTCTAAAAGCACCGTTTCATTAGTGATTTCACCTTGTCTACAAAGTGACCTCAGCCCTTCTCATCTCCAATCAAAATGGTTCAGGACAGGTGTGGTTGGGGCATGTACTGCTCTCTCTGTTTTAAGGCCAGACTTGGGTGTTACTTTTATTTGGTCATTTACACCATTGAATTTCTGTCAAGCTGGTACTTTTTATCTAGACAGATATTGCAGATCACGTGAAAACATCCAACTAGTTAGCAGACAATACAGCTAAACGCTGCAAATCTTTTCATTAGGAAACTGAACAAGCAATAATTTGCACGGAGTAAACACTGAGTATAGTGACAGGTGAGTGTTTATGTACATGGCTAATAAAGTGTTTGATTCTGACACACCAAAATGTACCTCTGCTCTCCGTAGATTCTCCCTGGCCTCCTCCATCTTGAGCTCCAGCTCGCTTCGGTTCTGCTCCGATGGGCCCTGCTGAGTCCTATAGTCCTCTAGGGCCTGAAAGGTCACATGTGACACGAAGAGAACCAACTCATGTCAAGGATAATGTCTACTCCCAGTGTAGTGCACTGCTTTGGCCCTGTGATAGTACATGACATCCTGTAGGGAACAGACAGCTCAGGACTCATCATAAAACAAAGTGGACCACAGAACAATGGAGGAGGAACCTCAACCAGATAAAATGTAGGCAAAAGCAAAACAATGTTGCCTTTAAAAATGGAGAAACTGAAATAATAAAGCAATAAATGGGCAGGGAACATTCGAAGAGAGTCAATATAATGAAACCTATCACAGAGAAAACGACTCATTTGCCATTATTTCTAGTAAAAGGCAATGTTAAATCCTTGGTTTATTGTAAAGCCCTTGCATAATAGTTCAGTCAAGAACTATATATCTGCTAGAAAAACTGGTTATCTTATCGACAGTGTTTCACAACAACCAACCATCAGGCCAGTGGTGCGACGGTTGAACTTTTAATCGTTTTCAATTTTATTACTTCCCTGTGACAGTGCAGGCATCATAAAACAGATTAATGATTAGTATTTTATATTGGGTCTAATGAGGTCTCTGTCTGTCCACTGGATGTCTACGGTTACCAATCTGAACTTGTAATCACAGTCTCTCAGACTCAAAATAAGGATTTAGGAACTGTTTCATGACTTAGCGTTCATTTCAGAATTGACAGCATTATGTGGCCGGCGTCGATCAAATCCCAGACCAACTCTCCTTTTCTGAGACCCTTTCAGAACACTTTTCTCCCGCTCCCTCTCTCACCCTCTGACAGTGGATGATGCTCTTGTGTTCTCTTGCCACTCGGGTCGCCCATTTCCGGGCCTCCTTATCCAGGCTGTGCTCTTCCACCGTGCCACTCTCCTTCTGCAGCTGCAACACCTACAGAACAAGGATGGTGGGGGAGGGAGACAGACCCAGGGTGTAGTTGAGTAGTCAGATAATATTCGGCTAAATGTCTGTATTTGAGGGTGAGTTTGTGTATCAAAATAGGTAAACAAATGTAAATACAAAAGACCTGGGTACATATAAAACTACCACATTCACTTCTTATATTTATGGTAGGATACTGAAAGCAAAACCAATTCAAATCTGGATATTGGCAGATATCGTGAAGCCTGGAGCTAGGAATACACCGTTTTGGTTGTGTGTATGATATGATCAAGCTTGTCTTTGTGGCATACGTCTTGCTACGATTTGAACCAACATTCCAAAATAGATTTTGACAGCTTTGTCAGTTCTAACATTGTTATAGGACAAGCAAATGCACACTACTGCATTGGGACAAACTGTCAGCATTTTTAGGGAAGATGTACATTTTCTGATGCTTCATATGGACAGACTGCACATGAAATCACTTTAATCTGCTTGTTCGTTAAATTGCTATTGACTTCCTGTGTGCCTTACTGCAGTTCAAACAAGAACTACGTTTGTTTGAACTGTCTTTCATGTAAAGTACAAGACTAATCAAAGAGTGGGACTTGAAGGGTTGGTAGTGGATCCAGTAGAGGCACAAAAAACACATCAATAGCTCTGAAAACCGGTTTTCCAGACAACCCAGAACCATGACATTACTGATCAATAGAATCAAGACAGGGAAGTAAAAACGTCTATTTGAGAAGGTCAGTAGTAACTATTAAGGAAGTCAACCAAACAAACAATGGCCCAATCTCAATCACATGCTATATCCATACTAATCTCAATCTGACATACTATAGGGCTTTGGAAACAGTATGCCAAATGTGCCTGGATGGCCGGCTAATCCCGGTAGATTAGATTTCCACAGTTTGCAAACATGCACGTTTTCTTGGGGTACAATAGCCAACAAATCCATACTGTATGTCAATATACAACAATGCCCTGTCTCTGTGACGGTGACGGACAGCTCCGTCATCTCCCGCTTTTCCCGGATTCCCATTGTTCACAAACTCACCCCGGACTGCTTAATTTGTCTTGTCTCCAATTGTCATTCACACCAGGTCCCAATTAAGTCATTAGTATGTGTTTAAATGTTTCTCCTCTGCTCCCCTCACTTGTCGGTTATTGTTGCTTGTCTCCATATGTACCTATCAGTGGTGAGTGTTCTCTTTTCTGTTTTCCTTTAGCGTGCTTTGTGTGTTCAGTGTTTATTTTCAATAAAAATATTACATCGAATGCCGTTCTGCCTACGCCTGGTTCCTCCTCTCCATGACAGTCTCAGTCAGAGATGTGATCAGGACAACATCAACCTGTCTCAGTCAGAGATGTGATCAGGACAACATCAACCTGCCTCATTCAGAGATGTGATCTGGACAACATCAACCTGCCTCATTCAGAGATGTGATCTGGACAACATCAACCTGCCTCATTCAGAGATGTGATCTGGACAACATCAACCTGCCTCATTCAGAGATGTGATCTGGACAACATCAACCTGCCTCATTCAGAGATGTGATCAGGACAACATCAGTCAGAGATGTGATCAGGACAACATCAAACTGTCTCATTCAGAGATGTGGTCAGGACAACATCAACCGGTCTCCTTCAGAGATGTGGTCAGGACAACATCAACCTGACTCCTTCAGAGATGTGATAAGGACAACATCAACCTGTTTCATTCAGAGATGTGATCTGGACAAAATCAACCTTTCTCAGTCAGAGATGTGCTCAGGACATTATACAACCCCGTTTCCAAAAAAGGGTGCTGCGTAAAATGCAAATGAAAAACAGAATTCAAGTGCAAATCATTTATCCCTATATGTCATTGAAAATAATACAAAGACAACTTATCAAATGTTGACACTGAGAAATGGTATTGTTTGTGGAAAATACCTGCCCATTTAGAATTTGATGCCAGCAACACATTTCAAAAAAGTTGGGACAGGAGCATGTTAACCACTGTGTAGGAACACTTCTTTAAACAATACTCTGTAAGTGTTTGGGATCTGAGGAGACCAATTACTGTAGTTTTGAAAGTGAAATGTTTTACCATTCTTGCTTGATATAGGATTGCAGCTACTCAAAAGTTCAGGGTCTCCTTTGTCGTATTTTTTCGTTTCATAATGTGCCAAATGTTTTCAAAGGGTGAGAGGTCCGGACTGCAGGCAGGTCAGTTTTGCACCCGGTCTTTTACTACAGAGCCATGCTGTTGTTATTCAAACTGAATGTGGTTTGACATTGTCTTGCTGAAATAAGCAAGGCCTTTCCTGAAAAAGACAATAGTCTGGATGGCTGCATATGTTGCTTCAAAACCTGTATATACAGCTCCGGAAAAAATTAAGAGACCACTGCACCTTTTCCTTTCCTTTCCAAGAAAGTTGAAAAGGAAAGTTTTGAGTGAGGAACAGAAGCATTCAAAATGCTGTGGTCTCTTAATTTTAACCCTTCTGTTCCTCATTTTTAAATCTGATAATTTAAAATATAAAAATATAAAACTTTTGAGTAGTAGGTTAATTACGATTGTATAGGAGTTGAGGATGATCAGAACATTTATTCTTGAATAATATGGAAAGATTCTATGCATATTCCTCTCCTCTGCAAGGTATTAAGTCTAATTCCAGACCACATTCTGGGCTTTACTCAGTAACGCGGTACGTTCTGAACCTCAAAATATTTAACTAATACAGCAGACAAACAATTAAGACAGGATAGACAAATCTGTTTTATACAATGCCTTTCTATAAGCACTGTAAGTCTGAAGTATCTGCCAAACTGAGGAAAATGGACAAACATTTATTGGGACTATCCCTGGACAACAAAAAACTATAATTCTTGTTTCCAGATACAAAAGGATTTCAAAAGTTTTATATTGCACCCTAAATGAACAGACCGCTGACTGGTTCAACCAACAGGTAGTGTATGGTCAACCTTTACTATTAATATAATAACGAATATAATATAATAAGTTCATTTGACTGACCACCTCAGCCTTTGCAGGCGCCTGACCCCATGAGGGATTAGCTAGAGACCTGGGGATGATGGCCAAATTGCATCGCCCGTTAGGTCATGACTGATGAGCCCTGGCATGCTTCATGTGCACACAGCTGACCTCAAACCTCAGATACAAGAATAAATGGTGGATAATGTACATTCAGTTAAAATGTTTTTCCAATTGCAGGTGGGGGGGGGGGGCACAGGTGGGGCTGCGCTAGGTAAGAGAGAATGAGGGAGAGCGAGAGAGAGAGGGCCGTCGAGAAACAGTGTTGTTCATTGTGGGCCGTACGTAAGGACCATACAGAGTGAAGGAGAGGAGAGCCACACTGAGCTCCTGTCAGAGGCTGAGGCGGCCAGGGTGGAGGAGGGAGTCTGACGAGGCCCCCTTACAATGCACCCTTTTCACAGACGCCCTGGCCGTCCGCGGTCCTGCCTGCCTGTGCAGTTCTTTTCCGGATCTCTCCGTCATCTCGCGCAGGGAGGGGGGAAGGGCGGGTGTAGGGGGCATCTGCATCACTAAATGTTTTCTT
Organism: Esox lucius; assembly: GCF_011004845.1. NCBI lineage: Eukaryota > Metazoa > Chordata > Actinopteri > Esociformes > Esocidae > Esox > Esox lucius. Next base: position 30,195,899 of record NC_047575.1, read on the forward strand.
TAGGAACAGGCCACTGCTTGTTTGACTTCCAACGAAAACAGCCAGAGCATTGGGGCTTCCAACAAAGTGACCAGTGTGACAGTGTTTTTGGTGTCTCCAACGTGTCCAGTGTATGTGTCTCTCCAGTGTTTTTAGTGTCTCCAGTGTGTCCAGTGACTCCAGGGATTACAGCCTGTCCTATCGTTTCAGTGTGTCCACTGTCTCCAGTGTCTCTCTAGTGTTTCCAGCATGCCCAGTCTCTCTCTCTAGTGTGTCTAGTGTCTTTGTGTGTACAGCATGTCCAGGGTTTTCAGTGTGTCCAGTTTCTCAGGTCATCCAGTGTCTCTCAGTGTACACACTCATCATACACACACTCTCCACACATCTTACACACATGGACACACAACATCTCAACACAATGAAATACCACAAGACAAATAATTCAGAAAAAAAAGAATAGGATTATAGTGATAATTAAAAACTGAAAATAAAGATCAAGAGCAGAGAAAAACATGGAATAGAAGAAGCCATTCAACATCACGTTATTCAATGTGAAAAGTTACATTAGCATAGCACCACAGTCCATTAAAAAAGTAGCATTAGCATAGCACCAGCCACCACGTTCCATGAGAAAAGTAACCTTAGCATTACGGCAGCCATCACGTTTCATAAGAAAGGTAGCCCTGCTACCCACCGTGTCAGTGTCGCTGGGCTGGAAGAGGATGGCTGGGGCACTGTGGAACACTGGGTTCTGCTGTACAAACTGCTGCCGGTGGAATTCCTGCATCACCTGGAACATATACATACACACTTGTTAAGGTAACTTCATAATACAGCACAATAGTGACAATTGATGATCTCAGAGCATTCAAGTGAAAACATGTAATGACACCAAAGACTCAGTCCTTTGATAGTAAACTATGTAACTGGAGAGTGACAGCACTGTTCTGTTCCATGTCAGGGCCATCGAAGGCCCACTGACAGTCAAAGCAGAGCACAGTATGATCCAGGGGAACGTTCACAGTCATACAGCCGGCTGTGTGGCATCACGGTGAAAGAGGAACCATATGGGTCAACGAGTTGAAATCTGACCTCTGTTCAAATACAGAGCGCCCGCAGCCCGCTGCCTTACCAAAGATACACAGTCATACTGGTCTGAGCTTAAATGAACCATGAACCAAGGTCTGGTTACAAATATGTAAGATGACCCAAACAGCCCTGCACTAAGGAGGTCCATATTCCAGCGGTAATGGGAACAGCTTGAGACAAAAGCCTTTTGCGGTAGTGGTTTCTAAATCTTTGAAGGAAAAATGTTGACCGACCTCAGGAAAGGTTTAAGATTACCTATGTCCTGAACCATCATATTGACACAAATTACATACTAGGTTTCGAACAAAGATCTTCTACAAACCAATAGACCTTGCATGTAGCCTCAACTAAAGCCTAGACATTCGCTCAAATTAAATTCAATCAAATGTATCTTCTAAAGCCATTTTTACAATAGGAAATAGTCACAGTGATATATGCACACCAAGCCAAAAAACCCAAAGAGAAAGAAATTAAATGTACAGGGGATAGGAAAAACCAGAACCTAGAAGAACTAGAAGACCAAGGCTCCAAGGGAGGTGCTGGAACTCTTAAGGTTCACCGACTGAACCAACTCTGGTGTTGCAATGTCTCTGCCTTCTCCTTAGTTGACAAAAGCTGCCCAAAGCAGCCTGAGACCAGGCTAGTTTAATAAAGTGTAATGTCTCCATTCCCTCACCCCATTGGACCTCTCCAAGAGGACAGAGAAGGTGTCATGGACAGCCTTGTAAGCCTCAATCTCCGTTTGGCACAACGAAACCAGGTAGTCCTTCACCTGGTCATAAATAGCCCCATCCAGGACCTGAGGAGCACAGACAACCCAAGAAAAACATTATCACATAAAAACACATTTGCACATTGGTGGTGCTCTAGGTAATCTGAAATATCCCTAAAAATCTAAATAAAAGATGAGATGGAATTCCTTTCGTGAGTATATGAATGAGCTGATGTCTCACCTTGATGCAGTCAATCAGGTCTGTGTCGTAATAACGTTGCTGGTGTGCGTTAGCTGCAGCTAGCGTGAGCAGGTAGTCGTTCCTGGCGTGTGTGGCTTTGGAGTTACATTCACCCCTTTTGGCTTTCAGCTGAAACACACGTGTTTGGCACATTAATTTCATAGGCTTAACGTCATGTTACAAACGTAATACAATTCTAGGCCCATTTTCAGTTTAGTCACTGGGTATACATGAAATGTACTTATTGAATGCTCCCACCTTTACATTGGCCCTCTGCAGACTGGACCTGGACTGGAAGAGACTTAGTTTGGACCTGGATAGAATAGAAGAGAATGAGGGATGGAATGGGTATGTGACAGTCACACCATTGCTTCCAGCATTTTCCATTGTCACTTGGGTCCATTTCAGGCTACCGGGTATGGATAGGGTACACCAGGCTCCAACTGGCCCACCAACAGGGTGGATGGATTTGTCCATAGGTGACATACCTATATGACAAGGTAGCAGCGTCTCGGACTGCTTTGTGTTTGGATAGTGGTATAAGGTATGCAGAGACTTGGGTCATTTTCTTATACTAAAACCCCCAAAATGGTTTGGTACTAAAATTTTTTCAAAAATACTTTTTCTGAACGGTCTCAGTGTACACTAAACTATTCACTGTTGGTTAACCAGCTTCCAAACAGGTATAAAAAATAAAACAAATCTTGACATGTAAGAAATATTTCACAGCAATTATAAAAGGAGTTCCATAATAAATCTCGTTGTCTTTATTTTCACTCACACTTTGTTTTTCTGCTGTGGTACAGCTTTGCAAATCAAGTACTATTTCTATTTTTGAGTATTGTTTTGGCATAGAGTATTTCAGTATTAAACATGGTATTGGTAACAGAGTCAACATGTTGGGATTGTGCCAAGACTAGTGTGTAACGTGATCGTACTTGGCGTCCTGCTCAGCCTTGTCCCGGACGGCTTGGGCCATGGTCTCTGCCTCCTGGTACTTCTTCTTCGTCTTTGCCAGCTCCTTCACAGAGTCCTGTAGCTCAGCCTGCACCACTGTCAGCTGGTCAATACACTAAACAAACAACCAGAGGTTATGTCATGGCTGTGTAGCACATACTTTTAACAGCCATTGCTAATTACTTGTGGTAAAATACTGTATATCAGCTAGTCTATATACTTTTTTAATGCAACTTTGAATTTAATACCAATTTCACAATAACACCCCCAAGCAAATAATACATAAGGACACCAATTCAACTGAAGTAAGGCACCTACAGACTTTAGTTGTTGATGAGCACCAAAACAAGCAGCTGTTTAAGGTGCTTCCGTATCTGCATGTTCCGACAGGGGAACATGACTGTAGCACTGATATACACTGTTAACAAAGTAGGCAACTGCAATAGCTAGGTACTAGTTAGCTATCTACCTCATGAACAACGGTATTGGGAGAAAAGCAGCCAACCGGCACGTGTCATGCCAACATCTAACAATCTGACTGAAATCATAGATGCTTTTTGCCCATGACCAGAGCTAAAATGCGTTCACAAACCACACATTTTTGGCATCATCTATTCAGTGCTAACAGACCTTAATAAATACCTTTTAAGACCTTTAAAAATACTAAATAAGACAAGACTATTCAATGACTTTTATTTGGTTAAATTTTCACTTTTTATGGACCCGCGGATACCCTGTTTACACTAATTTCACAACAGATTTTCATGTGAATAATTCCAAAACATGTATTCAGAGAAAAATGTGCAAATAAAAAGCTATGTGATGTCAAGTGCAGCACAACAGAGAGAAGGGAGGGAGCAGGTCGGCTACCGTCCTGTTGATACCACTGATTGGGCTGGGAGTCCGCAAACTAAGCAAAGCTAAGCCATGTTCAAAGTGGTTTGGCCTCTATACCTTCTTGAGCTGCTGCTCTTTCTGCAGCCTGGCAGTCTTTGCCGGGTCAGACACCTGGTTCCTGTAGTTCTCACAGGCTGTGATTCTGGACTGGGTCACCTGCGCCGTGCCCTCCAGGTAGGCCTTCCAGACGGTGTACATGTTCCTGTAACAACACGCACGTGAACAGAGTAAATGCACTTCATATACTGTACCTTTCTGTAAATGTCACTTGTGCATAATAGAGTGGTATGAATGATAATGGAGAAAGACTGAAGTCTCACCTGTGGTCTGTGGGCTCCTCTGGTAGACTGTCAGGCCACTCCCTCTTCAGGTACTGATAGGCCAGCTTGTGTAAAGCCTAGAGTGAGGGACAGGAGAGACTGCCTTAAACCTCTGGACTAAAGACACTTGTCTCCCCTTGATATACTGCTGCAACAAGTCCTTTGCATTATTACGGCCTGGGTTGGCTTAAATCATCATATAAATGTTAAGAAAAATGGTTGAGACATTTCTTGCAAATTGTAACATATCATACAAATTAGATTATGTAAAAACAATTCAGAGAAGCTCCACAGTGCTTCTTTAAAGTGAAATGTAAGATTTGCCCATTTGTATATTTAAATATGGTCTTGTTTCGAGAAATGCTTTGTTTTCTGTACAGCACTGCCACACACATTTACGTAGTAAAAACAGAAAAATCCAGACACTGTCACAAATTGAATACATGTATATACATTCCTGTTCGCCTGTGGGTTTGGTCCTTCAGCTGGTTGAGATTTGAGTAAAAATGCCCACAGGTAAGTATTATTAAACCAACCTAAAAATGATCTATGTGCCAAATTATGTATTTGCTCATGAACCAAGCCACATGCACAAGACGGAAGTACACATGTTATGTATTCATTCTACCCAGTGTTTACACATTATGTATGCATTCTACCCAGTGTTTACATGTTATGTATGCATTCTACCCAGTGTTTACACGATATGTATGCATTCTACCCAGTGTTTACACAATATGTATGCATTCTACCCAGTGTTTACACGTTATGTATGCATTCTACCCAGTGTTTACATGTTATGTATGCATTCTACCCAGTGTTTACATGTTATGTATGCATTCTACCCAGTGTTTACATGTTATGTATGCATTCTACTCAGTGTTTACATGTTATGAATGCATTCTACCCAGCGTTTACATGTTATGTATGCATTCTACTCAGTGTTTACATGTTATGTATGCATTCTACTCAGTGTTTACATGTTATGTATGCATTCTACCCAGTGTTTACACGATATGTATGCATTCTACCCAGTGTTTACACGATATGTATGCATTCTACCCAGTGTTTACACGTTATGTATGCATTCTACCCAGTGTTTACATGTTATGTATGAATTCTACCCAGTGTTTACATGTTATGTATGCATTCTACCCAGTGTTTACATGTTATGTATGCATTCTACTCAGTGTTTACATGTTATGAATGCATTCTACCCAGTGTTTACATGTTATGTATGCATTCTACTCAGTGTTTACATGTTATGTATGCATTCTACTCAGTGTTTACATGTTATGTATGCATTCTACCCAGTGTTTACATGTTATGTATGCATTCTACTCAGTGTTTACATGGGGTTGACATGGTTTTGCGCATGTGACAGATTAAGGACATCTCAGTGGATATTTTGTCAAATATTTTGACCAGCTGAAGTGCAGACCACAAACCCAGTAGAAAAAGTTCAAATTGTGTTTTATTCAACACTCTGGCTTGTAAGGAAATTTCCACGGCTTTTACACAGCTGGTATCATAGTCTAGTGCCAAAGGGTGACATCCTCTGTATCTTGAAATAATCACTGATTATATATTATTAGTCAGGGTACATACATGACCCTACTGACCCTAGGCAAAAGTGGTGCACTATTTAAGAAACAGGGTGCTGTTTAAGATGAAGAAATGGCCTCATTCATCTGTAATACCTGAAGTATGCTCAAGTTTAGTGGTGGAATTCAAACCACAGAAGTACCCCCCGGAAATACTGCTTGCCGGCAGTTAGGTTGAGCTTTGAGGAACTGAAATAGCATCACCTAGAGTAAACACTGAAAGAAAATACAGACTGAAATATTTCAGTGTGTCCTTTGGTACAGAAGAGTGCATGTGCACACAAAAACGTGCACATACAGCTAGGGAACACATTCTCAGCTAAACAGAGAGGCATGTGATCTACAGTAAATGTCTGAAGTAAACCAGCTTACAGCAGGCAAGCACATGCAAACTAGCATCTACTGCACCTACAGTCTTGAAGTAGATGGCTCACTTCTGTCAGACTGACTGAGCATGTTTTAAAATCAGCTATTGCAGTCAGATACTATTCACCTTCCATATAAAATTACAATTCATTCTGAATTATAGAAGTCTGCAGTTGCCAATGGAAAAGTAGTCCTTCTCAAACAATAATTTATTGACTGATCAAGTGATCGAGATCTGTTTGTGCCGTCTTGCCAACTCCAAATATAGGAGAACGTTATACAATCTGGGACTGAATTATTAGACAAAAGAAATATCAAGATACATTACCAAAATCGATATGATATGAATGACGATATATTAAAAAGCGACAAACTAAAAATGAGCGACAGACTGAGTACCGGATTCCAACAAAAATGGGAGTAGGCCTACACAAAATTGAGAATTCATCCCACCTGAGTTATATCATTTATTACTGGCGTAATAATATTATAGCTTAATAATTATTAGAACTTCTGTAATATTATTTTCAGAGAAACTGATTATTAGAAATATATTTTAAATCAAAACAAATTCAAACTTCAGTTAGTTTATTTCCATCAGGGACCTGAATGGAATTGATTACAGAAAACTATTAAATTATTCTGAAATCAGGCTAGACCTTCTGGCTATTTCAATGCACAAGTCTCCTTTTGAAGTTTTTTGCTAGCCATTGCAGCCGGTTCACAGCAACAGGCTTCAAAGCTGCCCTCTACTAAGACACATTGTTACCACCTGGCCCCTCATTTTCCACTGCATTTAAAAGGCCACAACTGCCTTCATTATTTCCCGTTAAAGTTAAACATTGTCTCATAAGGAGAAGCATCAGAGGGTTACAGTGTATAATAGTTTTTGATTTTGGTCTCATCAGACCAGAAAGTATTTTTCTTCATGCCCTCAGAGTCCTTCAGGAAGCAGGTCATATGCCTTTTACTCAAGAGATGCTTTCATCTAGCCAGTATACCAGAAAGTCCTGATTGATGGAGTACTGTAGATATGGTTTCCTTCTGGCAGAAGCTGTTAAAGCGGCCATTGGGGTCTTGGTCACCTTGCTGACTGTGATCCTTTTTGCCCAGTTACTCAGCTTAGTTTACTCAGTTCTAGAACGAGTCTTAGTGGTTATTCCATTTTACAATGATAGAGCCCACTGTGCACTTGGAAACATTCAATGCTTTAGCAAATTTTGTATTACCTTGACCATCGCTATGCCAACAGAAATATTGAAGGTCTATGGACAGTTTTTTGGACTTGAGGGCTTTTTGTTTGCTCCGACATGCAGTGTGAAGTAGACAGGTATGCCTTCCTAAATCATATTAAACCAATAATATGAACTTCCTAAAAGGAGGACACTGACACAGGACGCATCTGAGCTCAGTTTGGAGAGTCATGGCAAAGGGTCTGAATTCTTAAGTCCTTGAGATGTTTCACATTATATTATTCTATAAATTGGCACAAATTTCTAAAAATATGTTTTCTCTTTGTCATTAAAAGGTATTGGGTGTAGATCAATGAAACCCATAACATAAAATGTGCAGAAAGTGGCTTTCCGAAGGCACTGTATAGAAAATGAACAGGCAAATGAACAAATACATAACAATATTAGACACATTAAATAATAATAATAGAAAACAATTGAAAACAGTCTCATATTAATACACTGTATTACAATAATTTAAAAGATGACAAACTAAAACAACTAACTAGCAGTTTCCCAAGCAAAAGCTATATCATATAGCAGATCATCTACATGTGAGTTGCTTGAAAGGACAGATTCTAACAAAACCATTAACAAAAATCTACTCATACATTAGTCAGACATACTTCTTGTGAATAATATTTTTTTTAATTAATTTATTACTCATCCTTTACCCACCTCATAGCATTCATACCAGTGAATCTCAATCTTCATCCAATTTTTTGCCTAAACAAAAATCATTTGATTCATTTTATCACACAGTCCTATCTGGTGAAATCCATAGGCCAGTCTCTGAACCCTTTGGTCTCTCTGGCTTCTGATGCCAAAACCCCAAATGACTGAATCCACCGCCACAAACCCTGTCATTGTGGGAGTCGCAGAGTGTAGCCAGCAGAGCGGACATGTCTGCATTGTAAGGCGAGGGATCGAGGGGACGGGAGGACGGGATAAGGATGAGAGACAGAGGGGGTCATTTTATCACTTACCGTGATTTGAATATCAATTGAGTCATGGCAGTGTGCAGGTGTTAGTAGAAACAGAGAGGGACAGAGAAAAAGAGGCAGAAGGTTAAGTCTGTTGAAAATGACTGTGACCCGCTTTGGTTCAACAGTGTAATGCTCATCTCTAATTTGACATAAAAAATAAATAAATAAAATAAAAAACAGGATTTCATTCAACCTTCACAGGCCCGGTAAAGCCATCTGCTGATTATACCAGGGGTCTGTTCATTAGGAAAACTGTTTGAAATGTTATGCAACAAGTAAACAATACCCCATTTCAGTAAAAAAAAAAAAAAAAGTACTCCTGCTGCCTTATTACACAAACAAACAACTTAAAAATCCTACTGATTAAATCTTCAATCCTCAAAAACTACAGTGTATGCTCTAGTAGTAGTTAACCATTTGGTCAGTTTAGCAACCAAAACAACTCCTCATAGCTTCCAACCCCTAATGAATGGGCTGACAGTGACTGTTCAAACCTAATACTAGGTACCTGCTTGCACTCACATGCCCACTGAACTGACTCCTTTAGGACTGATGGAGCAACTGCGTCCAAAAGCATTAAATAACATATACTTTTGAAATAACTGAAATAAAAGCCACAGGTGGCCAGGGTGCATTCATTTGGCACCAAACTAAAGTGGACATCCAATCAGACACGCTTAACCCAAGTGAGCACTAACAAACTGATCTCAGGGGAAAACCTAACTTAGTTTACGGAAATGTGTAACAGACAAATTCATATGATGTTACCTGGATTAGAGTAAATTACAATGCACATTTAGATTAACTCTAAATGTGCTCTCCACTGGCCCTAGTGTCCTGTCTGTACCGTGATGTAACGTATCTAACGAATTCAGCTATCAACATACTTACATATACTATCTTGAGACCAGCATTGCCCTAAACCAAAAACAATGTGGTCCAGTATGAAGGACATCACTGTAGTATACTGTATTATTAACCGGGAGGTCTGAATAATAATTTGCTGAAAACCAAGGTATGACATCAGAGCGCAAGTTACGTAACCGGTTCGTAATAGCAATAATGCATCTCTGGGTTTATTTGTATATTGTCAATGTTTACTGTCAATACACCACAGCTAAGTGTTGTGTCCAAACACTGCACAATGCACTGTGTCTAAAAACAGTTCTTAGTAGATCCCTATAATTTCCACATTGCAGAGAAAAAGAAGCATCATTCTAATATAGACTGGAAGGGGAATCTTTAAAAGAATTTCCAAAGATTGATACAGGATACAAAACATATTCAAAAATTGGCAGTCTGAAAATTTGGTGCTCATTTGGAGGGGAAAGGTAATAACAATAAACAACGTTACCTTTTGTGAGATATGTCTAAGCTGATTAGGGTTGACATTTGACATACGTGCCGTTTGATGGTTAAATTAAACATCATTAATTTAAGTAGATCTTAGGTCAACAACACACATGCTAAACGTCATTAATTTAAGTAGATCTTAGGTCAACAACACACATGCTAAACGTCATTAATTTAAGTAGATCTTAGGTCAACAACACACATGCTAAACGTCATTAATTTAAGTAGATCTTAGGTCAACAACACACATGCTAAACGTCATTAATTTAAGTAGATCTTAGGTCAACAACACACATGCTAAACGTCATTAATTTAAGTAGATCTTAGGTCAACAACACACATGCTAAACGTCATTAATTTAAGTAGATCTTAGGTCAACAACACACATGCTAAACGTCATTAATTTAAGTAGATCTTAGGTCAACAACACACATGCTAAACGTCATTAATTTAAGTAGATCTTAGGTCAACAACACACATGCTAAATATTTGACAGTTGCATGATATGTTAGTGAACTTTATTAGGTTTACAAGCCTTTTTCTCCAGATTTGAGCAATAGCTTATTTATCACCTTATTTCAATGCAAGTTAAAACAAGATCCACCCCATTTCCGCCCCAAAAGATGACAAATTTGAAAGCTATTTACCACCTTATAGTAAACATGAGCTAATAAGCAAGTGGTTAAGCCTGCAAGCTGTTAGTCTTGTGGCAGACCGCATAGTCATGCAATTATAATATGTTTGTACCATTTCCTGTGAAAATTTGCACAGGGGAGAAGTAGTTGGAAATGGGACATGTGCAGGGAAAATATGCTTTCAGAGATCACTTCTACATTACAGTTCAAAAAAATGGGGTCACTTAGAAATGTCCTTGTTTTCAAAAGAAAAGTAATTTTTTGGCCATTAAAATAACATCAAATTAAAAAGGAAATACAGTGTACATTAATGTATGTAATACATGTTAATGTTGTTAATGACTATGTTATAACTGGAATCGGCTGATTTTTTACGGAATATCTACAGAGGCGTACAGAGGCCCATTATCAGCCACCATCAGTTCTGTCTTCCACTGGCATGTTGTGTTTGCTAATCCAAGTTTCTCATTTGAAAAGGCTAATTGATCATCAGAAAAGCCTTTTGCAATTATGCTAGCATAGCTGAAAATGGTTGTGCTGATTAAAGAATCAATAAAACTGGCCCTCTTTAGACTTTCTTCTTAAATGTGTCAGTCTATTATTTCTGATAAATTAAGGCTATTCCATGCGAGAAATTGCAAAAACACTGAAGATCTCGTACAACACTCTGTACTACTCCCTTCACAGAACAGCGAAAACTGAAAGCTGGCAGCTGCATTAAATAGTACCTGCAAAACACCATTCTCAATGCCAACAGTGAAGAGGCGACTCTGAGATGCTGGCCTTCTAGGCAGAGTTGCAAAGAAAAAGACATATCTCAGACTGGCCATAAAAAAATAAAATTAAGATGGGCAGAATAAGGCTGACAATGGACAGAGGAAAACATGAAAATAGTGTTATGGAAAGACAAATTAAATTTTGAAGTGTTAGGATCACAAAAAAGAACTGCTTGATGCCATCTGTCAAGCATGGTGGAGACAAAGTGATGGTCTTGGTGTGCTTTGGTGGTGGTAAAGTGGGAGACTTGTACAGGGTAATAAGGATCTTGAAGAAGGAAGGCTATTGCTCAATTTTGCAACACCATGCCATGCCCTGTGGCAGGCACTTGATTTCCTCTTACAACAGGACAATGACAAAAAGCACAGCTCTGAACTATGCAAGAACGATTTAAGAAAGAAGCAGTCAGCTGGTATTCTGTCTATAATGGAGTGGCCAGTACAGTCAGTGGATCTCAACCCTATTGAGCTGTTGTGGGAGCAGCTTGACTGTATGGTATGTAAGAAGTGCCAATCAAGCCAATCAAACTTGTGGGAGGAGCTTCAGGAGGCATGGGGTGAATTATTTTCAGATTACCTCAACAAATTTACAACTAGAATGCCAAAGGTCTGCAAGACTGTTATTGCTGCAAATGTAGGATTATTTGACAAAAGCAAAGTTTAAATTACATAATTATTATTCCAATTAAAAATAGAAATGACCATATTTCCTATTTATTTCCTTTTCAAACTCATTGCATGTGTGTTTTGATAGAACATAAACACATTTCTAAGAGACCCCAACATTTTGAATGGTAGTTTATTTGGGCAGCTAGCCAGGCAGCTAAGCCAATAGATAATCCATTAGTAAGTTACATTTACACTTGATATTTCTAATTTTGCTGACGACAACTACACTATTGATTGCATACATGCAGTACCTACAGTATTTTACAGCTACTATTATAGGGAGGTGCATGACCCAAATGGAGACTATTTGATAATGATGATGCCACTGGATCTTTAGTGACCACAGAAAGTCAGGACACTTGTCTAACTTGCCATCCTACTGACAACAGTCTAATTCTCTGTTTCTGTCCAACACACACGTTGACACATGCACACACAAAACCATACTAGCCACAAAAGTCCTCACCAGACATAGGGCTCACATGCTCTGGCCTCTCGATGGTTCGGGGAAATTAAAGTAATTAATTTATCCCACAAACACTTCAACTGCATTGCTGGTTATTGTGCTTCCAAACGTTGAACAGATACAAAGACAAAACATAAATGTGATAAAACAATAGCTCCTAAAAACTAAAATAGCTCCTATCTTGGTCACAATATTTAACCTATTCAATGTTTGTAACCACTTTCCCCAGCAATTGTGTTGAAAAGTCTAAGGAATAAATGAACAACCATTCAATGGCATTAAATGACCCTAGTATCTGGTGCTTAACTTTCTCCCTTAAAAGCAAATGTAAGAAATATAAAAGATTGAATTTAATCGCAAATCCCTTGCAGCCTAAAACCCTTACCCTTTTTCCCCCTGGTGAACTTCTTAGCCATGTTGGCAGTGTGTTTTAGGTCTTTGTCCAGTTGCATTGTGAAGCGCCGTCCAATGAGTCTGGTGGCATATTCTATTACACTGGTACACTTCTGAATTCATTCTGCTGCCATCATTCATTACATCACCAATAAAGATGAGTGAGCCCGTTCCAGAGGCAGCCATGCATGTCCTTGAAACAAAGTTCCTGCTTCACAGATGAGGTGGTATACTTAGGATAATTGGCAGTTCCTTGTTTTCTTCACACTTTTGCCTTTCCATCGCTTCCCTTTGTCTCCATAAAACTCTGTTCCAAAACTCTAATGGCTGATGTTTGTGCTTCTTAGAAAATAATAATCTGACCTGTTTCTGTGTGTGGGTGTTTGCTGCACATTACAAATGATTCTCAAGAGTAGTAATTAAGAAGGGTTTCATGTCAGTAACTGTATCTGACAGTCAGCCAGCTGAACATTTCACTAAACTCAGCGCGTGCGACCTGAAACAGGGTCATTCTCACTAGGCTCCAAAATGAATAAAACACTCAAAAAGGGAGGGACTAGCCAAGTGTATTCATTAGTCAACACTGCTGCAAAGCTATTGGTTCCTAATGAATACAACTCTAAACTTGTCTCATAAACATTGGTTTATAATTAGAATTTGGATTATGTTTTCGGTCCAGTGTGGACTAATGAATATAATCTAGGAGTTATCAGACTATAAGAGGTTTACACCTTTAAAAACATGATAGGATGTGCCCTTGCAAACAAATATGCTAAGCACACAGTTTGACAGGTGCAGAAATGAACACACTCAAAAACGGGGTATTAAATGGGACTTCCAGTTCTTCCCTGTCTGATGGACACAGTAAAAACACACAGGGACAAACAGGATGTCAACAGCAGGGCTGCAGGGTGACCTTTAACCTCTACTTGAATGCCAGCACATTGCTGTAAGGTCCTGGGTGTGTGGGAGAGAGGCTGATACAGAGACACATCAAAACACAGATAGAGAAAGGAAGGAAAGTCGAGAGAAAGGAGAACAGTGACAATGGCTGTCTTTATTGTCTGCCCCATTATTCAAATGTTTTATTGTTGTACTGATTGTTAAATTGCTTAGTTCTGCAGTTAAAAAAACAATTGTGTGTCTGTAAATTTGCTGTTGTGTATTGTTATTTTTATTAGGGTGTCAAAAGCATTTTTGGACGTGGTTAAATAGCATCTATATTTCTTTACCACATGGAATTGTTTTTAATTTTGTACACAATTCCACATGGACCTTTCTTTAAGCACAAAACACAAGAGCTGATCATTTCTGTTTCTATGTTGCTGAAAACCTTGTGCATAGAGTCAATCATTTACAGGTTATGTCAAATATTTCTAAGTAAAGCAAATATATTCAATGTTCTTGATATTGCCACACTATATGGTCAAAATAACATTTGTGAAAATGCCATTGCCTTTTTGCTTATCAGCTGTTTAGATAGAAATGTCTGGAAGCTTAAGGAAATACATGTCATATATTATATCTATATTATCTATATTATACACACTTTGGTTTTTGACAAACTGATAATTTAAAGATCAAATCACTACATGTTGAAATACCTAAAAAGGGATAGGCTATGCACCTCTGGTTAAATAGGTAGGCAGTAGTGTGTGTTCACATGCGCACTAGGTTTTCAGTAACAAAAAGGCAAAAGTAACTGTTGAGTCTTAGACTTAAGAGTCCACACAGAATCATGTGCACTTAAAAATAGTTCCATGCAGTGAAGAAATGCAGATGGAATCTGCTTAACATTACTGTCATCAAAGAGATGTACTACAATAAACATGACTTGTGTTTGGCAGTGAAAGAAATGTTAAAAAAATAACACTATAAGCGTATACGATGGACAAGGAATTTCAAAAACATATTTGACACCCTGTCAACCTTCAGAACTACCACATGCCCTAAGACTTCAGTGCTAGGTCCGTAGGTATTGACTGGGTTGGGGAAATCCCAAGCCAGGACCCCCTTTTCTCACAGTAATGATTTACATTCCACACAGGGATACAAAGCCGGAAAAGACCAAAGCAGTGGGGGGGGGGGGGGGGGGGGGGGGGGGGGGGGGCAGACAGTAAATTGACATACACAGGAAGCTGAGGCCAAAACAATTCCAAGACAAGGATGTGGACCACACAAAAATACCAAAACAGAGACAGATCTTGAAAGTGGTCCTCTCAGAGGAGATATGATCAAAACTGAGTCCAGATATTCTCAATAACTGAAATATCAACAAAATCTTAACCACACCTGAACCGAGCAAAGGTCATGTGGTTTGTTTTTTAAGGCAACACAAATAAGGGGACAGCAATGCCAAAATGAAATGGTATCCATGTGCAGAAATTAACATGACTCCAAAAGGATAGAGAGAAAAAAATATGTAGAGACAGGAAGAGACACTTACCTGGGCGTAGTCCCTCTCTAGGGCAGCTTTCTTCTGACTATATGTCCTACACAGAAATAAGGTAGAACCACAATTAAATACAGCATACAATTATGCGGGGAACAAATTATGAATGTACACTAGAAGAATTCTTTATGCCCACTACTTGCTCAGTTCATTTCCAGGATCAGATGTAATCAGATGTCTTATCCGGGCCTTTTTGGGATTAACCCGAAATAATTTTGAAAGTGAAGCGGTTTGATCAAACAATCAGAATTCAACCTGTGTGACCTTAATTACAATAATAGACTAATTACTTTGTTAGGGTAAGGAGTGGGCTTCAGAAAATCAGAGGTGTATGTAAAAAAATTTTTATTGTTTCTTAATGCCCAAAAGACTGACGATTTCAAGAGCCAAAGGACACACTGGTAAATTGTTATATTAATTCAACAAACACTATAAATTATTAGACTTTCAGTTATGATTAAAATATCAAAAACAGAATGGGTGCTTTAAGCAATTCTAGGCATTAGGAGAAGCAAGGTGGCATAGTGGTTAAAGCATCAGACCGCCGTCTTAATTTGCAGGTATCATGTAATACGTAAAAGATTCAAGGCGCCAGGTGGAAGGCATGACTTATTCATTCTGCAGAATCACAATGATGACATTTCTACCTCGGCTACATGAGTTGTCAAAGCTTTAACTTGGTCACTTCAAGATTCACCATTCTTTGTAAGCAACTCCATTGTAGATTTGGCCTTGTGATGTTGGTAATTGACCTGCTAAGTCCCTGCTAAGTCACTCTACCAGGGTTGTGTCGAAAGCAGACTTTTATTTTTAATTTGAGATCAAGCCAAAGAACAGAAAATGAAACCCAAGACACCTCACACTGATCTAACCATGCCCCTGTTCCACTCTCAACCACCCCCCACCTCAGGTCCTCCAGTCGATCACGCTCTCCAACCACCCCCCACCTCAGGTCCTCCAGTCGATCACGCTCTCCAACCACCCCCCACCTCAGGTCCTCCAGTCGATCACGCTCTCCAACCAACCCCCACCTCAGGTCCTCCAGTCGATCACGCTCTCCAACCACCCCCCACCTCAGGTCCTCCAGAAGATCACGCTCTCCAACCACCCCCCACCTCAGGTCCTCCAGTCGATCACGCTCTCCAACCACCCCCCACCTCAGGTCCTCCAGTCGATCACGCTCTCCAACCACCCCCCACCTCAAGTCCTCCAGTCGATCACGCTCTCCAACCACCCCCCACCGCAGGTCCTCCAGTCGATCACACTCTCCAACCACCCCCCACCTCAGGTCCTCCAGTCGATCACGCTCTCCAACCACCCCCCACCTCAGGTCCTCCAGTAGATCACGCTCTCCAACCCCCCCCCCTCAGGTCAACCAGTAGATCACTCTCCAATCACCCCCTACCTCAGGTCCTCCAGTAGATCACACTCTGTATGGTGTTTGATGTGTAGCCTGCTCAGCTGCTCAGCATGAGTATGTTTCAGCTCCTGGGTAACTTTCACCTGCAAAACAAATATGTCAGAAAACCGTCAACTCCTGAGGAAGTATGTACCCCCCGAAAAGTTTTAAACATGTGGATACTGGGGCTGGACCCGAGTATTCTAATATTCCGATATCGTTTGGTATGTATTTAGTATTCATTATCTCTATTCGAATAGTTATATTCGAATATATCTTGTTATATATAAATCAACTAATAATGCGTAGCGATATGGAAAGGACTTGCAACAAAACAATGCACTCACTACACAATTGGCGGATCTGGTCTGGTCTTGTGTACAATGAATGCGTGGCAACAACTGCTTGCATGCCAACATTAGGCGGCCAAGGCGAACAGCCAAATACATTTTGTGAATGCACCTGACATCCCTCTCACTCACAGCGGTGAACGTCACGCTTCAGTTCACCTTGGCCGTCTAATGTTGGCATGCGATTGTTGTCACTACGTATTTTTTCGTACTTGATGCACATGTGCTTTTGCAAGGCAATACAGCTGGGAGCATGGGGATTATTTTTGCAGTCTCTACAGAACCTCCTCTACACGATCTAAGTGCATATATCGCTACCGGGACATCAACGCCAAAGATGCATCAGGATTGCTACTACAGTTGGGATATCTGCGCAGTTGAATGAGATTCAAATAAGTAAGATGCCCACATTTTTACAAAAAATAAACACCCCCACAGTATATTGACAGAAGAACATTGATATATCATTTTTATGATACAAACAAGGTATTACGGTGCTATAGATCATAAATAGCGATGTATTCACTGGTAATCCGGATGAGCCTTTACACATTCGCCTGTCTATCTTGAACGGTCATTGGCGTTGCCTGGTAGAAGTGTTCCTGGACAGAATAACCTTCCTCCGCCTCTTGATTATGTTCAAATATGTTGCATAAACGGAAAGAAAGCTACGTTGAGGCGCTGTTCCACTGCATAATACAGTCTCGACCCGCTTTGGAAGCTTTTCCACTCCATGGTACCAGCTCCACTCGGCTACACGCCTCGCCTTTTTTGCTTTTCCACTGGCCAAAAGTTGGGATAATACCTGGTACCAGATACTTTTTTGAGTACCTGTTTCGTCGAGGTTCCAAGCAAGCTGAGGCCATACCAAAAGGTGACGTGAAAACAAAGAAGACTTTTGATTGGACAAGAGTGACTCAAAGCGTGCAGCAAAGCAAAACAACAACTGTTCTGGGGATTCATCGACGCTTGGAAACTGGCGACGGGAAGACCGCAGGTGTTTGCGGAAGTGGAACGTCTCGACGGGAGATTTTTGAAAGCAAGTGTCAGGCACTGTGTGTTGGTGGGAAGAATCAGATTGAGACGTGATAGCTATACTGCAACAGCTCCAACCACAACGAGCGGAAGCGGGGACAGCTGTACGGTGAATGAGGACAGCATGGCGGGGAGTTCAGACGGGAGTGGAGTGGACATCGTTAAATGTGGATGGGAGACAGGAGGGATGGTCTTATACCGGGGGTGCCAGGAAAAAGATTAGGAAACGAGTTCAGGGGAAGGAGGATCGGGAATCCAACTCAGGTGGGGAGGTAAGTAAGGATGTGAGAGGGGAGGGGGATGTCTGGTGTCCGCAGTGCTGGCGGGACGGTGTGAGTGGGAGGTGCATCGGGAGACTACAGTAGGTAGAGATCATTATCCAGTTGTTTGTAAATTAGGGTTCGGGGTATGGTAGAGAGGTCACACAAAGATGGTGTTTTAGGAAGGCAGATTGGAAAGAGTATGAGCGTGTGTGTGGAGGATTGGGAGAGGAGGAGGAGGGTATGAGAAGGCAAGCAGATGAACTCAGGGAACATGGGGATGTAATGGTGAGGAAAGACGAGACCAGGGAGGGGATGTATGTAGAGTTCTCAATGTATGAATTGGAGAAAGCCTTGGAGGGGTGTAGGAAGACGGCCCCGGGAGATGACCGGATATGTTACGTGACGGTTGAAAAAGCGCCGGATTGTGTGAGACGAGTGGTGTTGGAGCTGTATAATAAAATGTGGAGGTCTGGGACTGTTCCGGCTGGGGGGAAAAGAGCAGTGGTGTTACCGTTTTTGAAACCAGGTAAGGACCCTACGAGGACGGCGAGTTACAGGCCCAGTGACGTTGAAGAAAGTGATGTGTGTGGCGTATTTTGATGTGGAGAAGGCATATGACACCATGTGGAGATAGGGGCTGTTGATTAAGTTGAGTAGGTTGGGTGCAGTAGGTAAGCTGTATAATTGGATTTTGAGTTTTTTGTTTGGAAGAGTGTTCCAGGGGAAGGTGGGGGGGAGGTCCTGTCCAAGGAGTTTGAGGTTGCTAATGGCACGCCGCAGGGGAGTGTGGTCACCCCATTATTGTTTGTGTTGATGGTCGATGACATGTTTGGGGCAGTGGGTCCAGGGATGCGGGTGGCTTTGTATGCAGATGATGGGGCAATGTGGAAAAGAGGAAGGAATGTGGACTGGGTAATGAAGAACATAAAGGAAGCAGCTATAGGGGTGGATGTGTGGTCATTGACTTGGGGGTGCAGAATGTCAGTGGCCAAGTCGTGTTTTATGTTGTATTCTAGGAGAAAGATTGAAGGGGTGAGACTGTGTCTATATGGACAGGAATTGGTGCGGGTGTCCTTGGGATGTTGTTTGATGAGAAGTTGACTTGGAGGACCCACGTACAGTCGAAGGGCTATGAACCTTATGCGGGCAGTGGTAGGGTATGATTGGAGAGCGGATAGACATACTATGGTGTGTATGAATCAGACGCTGATTAGGTCAATTTTAGACTATGGGTGTTTTTTTTATGGGTATGCAGGTAAATCTGCGTTGAAATGTTTAGATGTGGTCCAGGCGACCGTGTTACGGCTTTGTGTAGGTGCGTTTAGGACAACATTGGTTGAGGCCTTGCAAGTGGAATTTGGGGAGATGCCAATGGTCCTGAGGCGAGATAAACTGGCACTGGCGTACTGGGCCAGATTAAAGGGGAGTGTGAATGGACATCCAGCAGCCAAGGCTATGGCTGACTGCCGGGAGAGGGAAGTGGGCAAGTTGAAGGTGTTTGGGTGGGTGATTGGGAAGTTGGTGGAGGAGTATGGGATAAGTGAGAGGGAAGTGGGGCCTACAGTCGCACTGGGTAATGTTCCACATTGGTTGTTTCCAAAGCCAGGGGTGGATGTCAGTTTGTTAGAGGGAAGGAAGGAGTGGGATGGATGGGGTCGATGTGTGAAAAGGTATGTTGGTGAGGGGTACTACAAGTTTCTCCAGATATAGACAGATGGGTCAAAGGATCCGGGGAGTGGGAGGGTTGGCGTGGGGTTGTATGTGCCGGAATTTAGTGTAGAGATGCCTCAGAGACTGACAGACCGGGTGAATGTCTATACGGCAGAGATGGTGGCGATGATTCCTGGGTTGAGGTGGGCGGAGGAGGTGAGACCATTGAGAGTGGTGCTGTGTTCCGACTCAGCGGCGGTGTTAGGCAGCTTACAGACCGGAAGATCAGACAGAGGTGAGTTGTTGGTGGAGATGATGGTGTTGTTGTTGGGATTGGAGAGGATGGATGTGGTGGTTCGGTTCTGCTGGGTGCCGGCTCATGTTGGTGTGGAGGGTAACGAAGGGGCCGATAGATTGGCTAGGAGTGCGTGTAGGAAGGAGGGGGTGGGTGTACAGGTACCGTTAGGACGGGGGGAAATTAAAATGTTGATAAAGGGGGTAGGTGTTGAATGTTGGCAGAGGAAGTGGGATGGTAGCAGGAAGGGGAGAGGGTATTATGGGTTGCAGTGGACAGTGAGGGCCGAGGTGAGGAATATGGGGTGTAGGAGAGAAGAGGTGATCGACTACGGTTAGGGCATACAGGACTGAACGCGTCATTGAAGGTCGTAGGTAAGCATGAAACAGGGTTGTGTGATGGGTGTCGAGTGGAGGAAACGGTTGAACATGTGTTGATGTATTGTGAACAGTATGATGTTGAGAGGGAAAGGTTGTATGAGAAGGTTAGAGGGGAGATTAGGAAGTGGGATGTAGAGGGGTTGCTGGGGGGCGGGAAGGGGAGTGGTATGGTAGCTAAGGCTGAATGTCGATTTCTCAGGGCTACAGGTCTGAGCGGGAGGATATAGGAAAGGCAGGCCGTGAGCGGCCTCACACTCCGGTACGGTAGGTGGCGGTATATGCACCTTCAATGGATGCGAACAGCCATTAAATAAAAAAAAGAAGAACAAGCTGTTCTGCTATTAGCTGTCCAGTGTCAGAGAGTGGTTTTATGAGACGAGAACCGCGCCTCTTTGCGGGTATGTCCCATTGAAATGAGTTAATTTCAGTGCCAGTGCATAGGACCAGACTCGTAATGTGGAAAATAGGTGCTGCTGATTCAGCTTAGCTAGACCAGAATGATTCGCATTGTACAGTAGTTTGATACAATGCTAGCTGACTGTTGTTAGCTATCTACCACCTGCGTGAAGCTCAATCATTTGTGCCGTAAACATTTGTTTGTGCGGCTATCATTTTATAGATATTAAAGACTATTTTATAGGCCTCTCTGAGGTTACTCAGCCCCCAACATCCTTCAAAATCAACCAAAATAGTATTGTTTGTTTGTGCTTCGTTCGTGACGGTTTGTGCCGTTAACATTTTTGTTTATGCTGCTTCAGTATTTTATATTAGACGTTGCATTTTTGGTGATGGCTTCACTCTGCCCCCAAATTGCTAGCCTGGATTAAAAGTGATAAATGTTGTTTGTTGCCCTTACTGTATCCGAATCCAGGTCTCCCATGTGAGTGGCTGTGGCTTTAACCACTGCACCACGGTACTACGTTTGCCCAGTGTCGGTATTGCATCTCCACATTAGATCATTTTGTCACGCATTAATAACACGCTAAGTTTGAATATTTCGCTAGACAACATTAGGCATTGGGTTTAATTGACTAACATTTCTTATTAAGTTTACCTCCTCCACAAATAGCATCTATGAACTGTATGACTTTCCCCACTGGCTGTTTTCAGCTTATTAGCCATTCATGAATGACATTGATACAATAACTATCAATATAGGCGACGATAACTGACTTTTTAGTCAAGTGAAAAGACGAGAGAATCGTGTTGCCAGCGAACTCTGTCTATCCAAATCATAATGCATAATTCGAAAATCCAAAAGAACTGTTTTATATTAGGCTTCCTATAACGTAGCTACTGGACAACAACATTTTTGTCTGTCTTGAACAAAACCCCAAGACAGTTTGTTTTGACTGTGACAAGAGTCGAAAGCGGGACCAATTTGTTCTGTAAGTCAGTGTCTATACCCACTATGGCAATCAGGCGGTCCGGCAAAAAGGACTTCATTCCTAATGGCGCAGAAAAATTTAACAATCACTTCCAGGCAGTTTGAAGGTAATCATTCTGTTGTCTAATGGAAAACGCACATCAAATACTGTCAAAGAGTTTACTAAAAATACTGTTCTTCGTTGACTCAAAGAAGACTCTAAGAACCTCAGGGTAACATTAAATGATCTACATCTAAGAACCTGTCTTGCCACAGTCAATGTTGAAGTGCACCAGGCCGGGGCACCACCAGGGGCAAGAGGGGGCTTAGCCCCCACATTTGAAGTTTTAAATATTCTATTGAAAGATATCGCCATTATTTTCTGCCCCCTCAGTCACTTCGTCCTAGCACCTGGCCTGAAGTGGATGGGTTAACTGTCAGAAAGAAACTGCGCCAACTTGGCCTACAAGGGAGTTTAGAAAGGAAGAAGCCTCTGCACAGCTGAGTAACAATAAATTCCACATTATACTAGAGAATACGTAAGACGGTTAGGACAACTTCCAAAAAGTTGAAATGGAACTGAAGTGATCTTGCAAAAGGACAATGAACTAAAACACTTGAGCAATTGCACAACCAAACCACTCAGGAAAAAAACATAGAGGGTCAGAAATGGCAGAGTGATAGCCCAGATCAAATGGTGATCACACCAGATAATGACTAGATATCTGATCCATGCCCCTACCCTATTTACAAGGTATCTGTGACAAACAGATTCATACCTATATTACCAGTAATATGAAATTCATAATATTAAGGCCTTATTACATTAAAAAATACATACATTAACTGTTCATTTATATGAACTGTGAATAGAATATCTGAATTTGTTGCATGTTGCGATTATTGACTTAACTGTGCAGACTCTTACCCAGAACAACTTAAAGCTACTGCAATAAACTTTAGATAGCCAAAGTAAAGCTGCAAATACACATACTTTTGAACTTGTGAATTCACATTAGGCGCGCAACAATATTGCACATGTCAGTTTTGGTTTACCTACCAATAACTAGCTTGCTTACAATTATCCTCCAAAATATGCTGCTTAAGTTGTCTGATTTTATTGTGGAAATATTAGCTTGACTGACCCACGTTTGTTGACTATTAATTTGAAATTTGGTATAAAAGAAACCACTTTAGAAAAGTAATAAATCCAAGATTTGGATGAAGAACACATTTTTCTTCTGGTTATGATATTGCCTACAGTATCATCATCATCATCATCTTCCGCTTATCCGGGGCCGGGTCGCGGGGGCAGCAGTCTAAGCAGAGATGCCCAGACTTCCCTCTCCCTAGACACTTCCTCCAGCTCTTCCAGGGGGACACCGAGGCGTTCCCAGGCCAGCCGGGAGACATAGTCTCCTCCCGATGGGAGGGCCCGGAACACCTTCCCAGGAAGGCATTCCGGAGGCATCCGAAACAGATGCCCAAACCACCTCAGCTGACCCCTCTCGATGTGGAGGAGCAGCGGCTCTACTCTGAGCTCCTCTCGGATGACCGAGCTTCTCACCCTAAGGGATCGCACAGCCACCCTGCGGGGAAAGCTCATTTAGGCCACCTGTATCCGGGATCTTGTCCTTTCGGTCATGACCCAAAGCTCATGACCATAGGTGAGAGTAGGAAGGTAGATTGACCGGTAAATCGAGAGCTTCGCCTTGCGGCTCAGCGCTTTCTTTACCACGACAGACCGATACATCGACCGCATTACTGCAGAAGCTGCACCGATCCATCTGTTAATCTCCCGTTCCATCCTTCCCTCACTCGTGAACAAGACCCCTAGATACTTAAACTCCTCCACTTGAGGCAGGCACTCTCCACCAATCTGAAGTGGGCAAGCCACCCTTTTCCAATTGAGGACCATGGCCTCAGATTTGGAGGTACTGATTCTCATCCCCACCGCTTCACACTCGGCTGCAAACCATCCCAGTGCATGCTGAAGGTCCTGGTTTGAAGGGGCCAACACAATAACATCATCCGCAAAGAGCAGAGACGAAATCGTGTGGTCCCCAAACCTGACACCCTCCGGCCCCTGGCTGCGCCTAGAAATTCTGTCCATAAAAATTACGAACAGAACCGGAGACAAAGGGCAGCCCTGCCGGAGTCCAACATGCACTGGGAACAAGTCTGACTTACTGCCGGCAATGCGGAACAAGCTCCTACTTCGGTCGTACAGGGACCTGACCGCCCTTAGCAAAGGACCCAGGACCCCATATTCCCGAAGCACTCTCCACAGGATGCCGCAAGGGACACAGTTGAATGCCTTCTCCAAATCCACAAAACACATGTGGATTGGTTGGGCAAACTCCCATGAACCCTCCAACACCCTGTAGAGGGTATAGAGCTGGTCCAGTGTTCCACGGCCCGGACGAAAACCACACTGTTCCTCCTGAATCCGAGGTTCTACTATCGGTCGTATTCTCCTCTCCAGAACCCTGACATAGACTTTCCCGGGGAGGCTGAGAAGTGTGATCCCCCTATAGTTGGAACACACCCTCTGGTCCCCCTTCTTAAAAAGAGGGACCACCACCCCGGTCTGCCATCCCAGAGGCACTGTCCCCGACCGCCACGCAATGTTGCACAGGCGTGTCAACCAAGACAGCCCCACAACATGCAGAGACTTGAGGTACTCAGGGCGGATCTCATCCACCCCCGGTGCCTTGCCACCGAGGAGTTTCTTGACTACCTCTGTGACTTCAGCCCAGGTGATGGACGAGTCCACCTCTGAGCCCTCATCCTCTGCTTCCTCAATGGAAGACGTGACGGCGGGATTGAGGAGATCCTCGAAGTACTCCTTCCACCGTAAACAGCGTTGGTAGTATACTGTTTCCCTCTCCTGAGGCGCCGGACGGTTTGCCAGAATCTCTTTGAGGCCAGCCGATAGTCCTTCTCCATGGCCTCACCGAACTCCTCCCAGGCCCGAGTTTTTGCCTCCACAACCACCCGGGCTGCAGTCCGCTTGGCCTGCCGGTACCCGTCAGCTGCCTCAGGAGTCCCACAAGCCAACCAGGCCTGATAGGACTCCTTCTTCAGCTTGACGGCATCCCTTACTTCCGGTGTCCACCACCGGGTTCGGGGATTGCCGCCTCAACAGGCACCGGAGACCTTACGGCCACAGCTCAGAGCGGCCGCTTCGACAATAGCGGTGGAGAACATGGTCCACTCGGACTCAATATCTCCAGCCTCCCTCGGGATCCAGACGAAGCTCTGCCAGAGGTGGGAGTTAAAGATCTCTCTGACAGGAGACTCGGCCAGACGTTCCCAGCAGACCCTTACAGTACTGCAGAGTCTGTCCAGCTTCCTCCCCCGCCATCGGATCCAACTCACCACCAGACATATGGCCGCAGGTCAGATGAAACGACAACAAAGTCGATCATCGACCTGCGGCCTAGGGTGTCCTGGTGCCACGTGCACTGATGGACACCCTTATGCTTGAACATGGTGTTCGTTATGGACAAACTGTGACTAGCACAGAAGTCCAATAACTGAATACCGCTCGGGTTCAGATCAGGGGGGCCGTTCCTCCCAGTCACTGTCGTTGCCCACGTGGGCGTTGAAGTCCCCCAGTAGAACGATAGAATCCCCAGTCGGAGCACTTTCCAGCACCCCTCCCAGAGACTCCAAGAAGGTTGGGTACTCTGCACTGCCGTTAGGCCCGTAGGCACAAACAACAGTATATATCTTAAAATATGAGTTCCAAAAGTATGCCACCTGGTTAATTCTGGCTCCAAATCAAACCGGGTAAGGCAGCAATTGATTTAAATATTCAGCTGAAAAATTCTAGATAATATTTTAAATAACATGAACTTGGTATAGGGAAGATCATGTTGTATGGGAAATTCCTGTAATTATATATATATTTTGGCAATACATAATCTCCAGAGATGCCTTATTGCACTTATAAACAAGTTACTAGAGCATTAAAAAGTGATGTGATGTCATATCTGTTGTATAGGGTGTCATAAACCACAGCTGTCAGCTAATCAGAATTCAAAACATCAGGTTTATTAAAGACCATATAGAACATCTATGACATCACTTTTTACTACTCTATACGAGTGTCTCCCAACCTTTTTCAGTTACTGTACCCCCAAAATGTTTTTGTACTGCTTTCAGTACCCCTGAAGTACCCCCTCATGTTAATTTCACTAGTAAGTCTATGGTCATGAGTGTTTTCAAGTACCCCCTGTGGAGAGGCCAAGTACCCCCAGGGGTCCTAGTATCCCTGGTTGGGAACTACTGCTCTATACAAGTCTGAGTTTACGCTAGACCTGTATTTTGACAGCTATATGTTTTAAATAGCCATATAACAGGTTAAATTTAAACAGCAATAAAACAACCGCTATGATACAACAAATGTTTTTTAATTTAAATTAGTCAGCAGAATGAATTCTTCACAATCTTTGCAAACTGAGCATATAGGCTACGACTAGGGCTGTCGCATTTATTACAAAATGACCTGATAAAAATAATGTATATATATAGCCAATATACCATATAGCCAATATACACCACCTTGTGGAATTTCTACATATTTTGAGAAATAAAATGTCAAAGAAAGGCCCAGAATGTTTTTTGTAATGAACTCATAGGGGCTACACAAACATCTATTAAACCGAAGTGTAACATCCCACTTTTCATGCTTTTTTCTCTGTCTCTGGTACCTTACACCGGGTTTGGTATGTTTACATATGGTATGTTATTGAATTATTACATACAGTAGGTGTGCAGTTGATACAACCAGACAGCCGGGTGTGCAGTGCAGGTTGCTAGTCAACATGATCACAACTAAACATTTATTTGCTGTCTAGGCTGAGCATTTATGGGTGTGAAAAAAAACACTTGGGACTGAGTAAAACCAAGCTTAAGTCCAGAAAACCTAGGTCTCGTTATGTCCCTGGACAGCATACCATAGATTTTGTTTGTGAGCCACCTATCATTAAAAGGGCAGTCTATTTCCAGCAGCCATTTTCTACATTAGGCAATGATTCCCGGGCTGTCTGTTGTTCCCTTCAATCAGCAGGCTCACACTTGCATGCCACATGTACAACACATCGATCAAACCAACAGATCAAAGGAGTCATATTGGCAGCACAAAAAAGAGTAACTATCAACTCTCTCCGAAGTGAAATAATTGTAATCAGACTGCCAAATAATTATGACAGTAATAATTTACCTAACTTAACAACAATCAAGCACTTTCACAGAGTTTATTTAAAATTCCAGACTGTGATAACCTTGAAAATACCACATTAAACCACTACAAGCATCTGTGCAAACCCAGCATGTGCTTATAATACAGTCAGTTAAACAAAGTTTCTACCTTAATATATTTCACAATTTCAGAAAAACAACTACTTTTGGCTAATGGATCAGCTCAAAAGAGTTGTGGCTGTAAATATGAGAAACTTCGACTTGATTTCTAAGTTCAAGCGCTAAGACACTTTTGACGATATACATGCTCTCAGACTGTTGTTCTCCTTCATTCACTCACATGTATTCTGGCTACAGCATGAGCACACACCTATGCAAGTTGTGTTTTAGCCTTACGTAGGACAGCCACTGTACATAGACAAACACAAGGCAATGTAAACAAGCACTGTATAGACTCAAAACATGCTTAAAAGTAACTGTCAGTCCTTACTGTCAATCCATATCACACAAAAAACAAGTGTGACCTGGTCATGGGTTGATGCCACTGTCTGAAAATCTTTGTAGCAAGTTTCAGCCACAGGCTGGATATTGAAGAAAAAGAGGTTTGCAGACTTTTGTCTATAGAAATGTTTGTTTCAGCCTAGAGCTGGAGATGAATGAAACAGGTGTGGCAGACTTTTTGTCTATAGAAATGTTTGTTTCAGCCCAGAGCTAGAGATTGAAGAAACAGAGGTGTGGCAGACTTTTGTCTACAGAAATATTTGTTTCAGCCCAGAGCTGGAGATTAAAACAAGAAACCAGGCAAGCCTAGTTCAGCCAGCCCGCACTAGAAAATGTTCCTACCTCGAGTTTCGAACCCAGGTCGCTGTTTTAATAGTTAATTGGCAATTTTTGAATGACATTGATACAGTTTCTTACTGAGTTTACCTCCCCCACAAATAGCGGCTATGTATTGCGTTTGCCACAACATATTAGCCAGTAATAAGCTTTACGGGTATCTACTAACTTACTGGAATAGTAATAAGAATTGTGAGCAATTGCTAGCAAGTCTGCAAAAGCTATTTCATTTCATGGCATAAGAAAGTATGTTTTTCTCTCATGGCATAACAACATATTTTTTCTTTCATTCGTGAATGACATTTATACAATAACTATCAATAAAGGAGACGATAACACATTTTTTTATCAATTGAAAAGACGAGAGAATCGTGGAATCTACCAGAAATAAAAAATGTTGTTGCTCTCAATAGATTCTAACATGGGTCTTCCACATGAGAGGCACACTAGGCCACGGCATTACACGTTTCAGCAGTCACTAGACTCCACTGAGGATTGCGTTAAACTGACTAACGTTTCTTATTAAGTTTACCTCCACCGCAAATAGCGTCTATGAACTGTATTGCTTTTGCCACAGGCCGTTTTAACAGCTTGTTAGCCAGTAATATGCTTACTAGTATCTACTAACTTCCTAGGAATAATCATAAGAATTGAGCAATTTCTAGCGATATTGAAGATGAACTATTCCATGCCAGAAACAGTCCATGCCATATAACCGTACACAGTTTGTTTTAGCCAGCAAAGTTTTCATCAATACGCAAACAATGTTTTCATCAATTTCGTAACAATGCATACTTCGCTTCGTCTGCGAGGAGATATGAACTCGGGACCTATAGTTCACAAGTCCACTTCTCTAACCACTACGCTATTTAACAAGGGGTAGTCAGTCAGGCACTCGCTCATTAAGAGACATTCGCTCTTCTTAGCGGGCTCTGCTTACGTGGTCTGGCAGACTTTTGTCCACAGAAATGGTGTAACA
The DNA here is from genome assembly GCF_011004845.1 of Esox lucius. Lineage (NCBI taxonomy): Eukaryota > Metazoa > Chordata > Actinopteri > Esociformes > Esocidae > Esox > Esox lucius. Next base: position 30,224,788 of record NC_047575.1, read on the forward strand.
TGTCTTGACTTAATTCCTTAATAATTCCACTACATGTGTGATAAATCAATGGATAATGTTGAACAAACCCACTGTTTCCAAGTGAAACAACCAGTTGTATTAAATGTTGTTCTGATAACACCAGTATTTGACCAGCTGATGGTAAGAGCTGTTGGTAAATGTGTAATGTGTTTGAATGAGGGGATTGTATGTAGGCTGTATATAATAATTATTCTAGAACAATGTTTCTACATGATCCCTGGAGATATACTGTAATATGTCAGTATTACAACAATAGCATATTATTGTATCAACTTTCCTACAATTACATTTGTAAAATGTGAGGTTATGCAAAATGTAAATTATATTGCCTTTTAACTTGAGGGACGAAACTTGGAATGTAAGCCAAATGGTTATAAATGAACATGCCATGACTCAAAACTTTGCCATAATTAACCTTTGGGTACTCTCCAATGTTCTCACTTCAAAAGTAGTCTAACTACATCATTGTGCAGTGGAGCACAGAACAAGCAGTTTGAAGTGACCTTAACTGACACATGGCGCAATATTTGACTGTAGCATCAGTGTGGGCAATAGACCCCCTACACTACTCTCCCCATTAGAACTTTGTGTACACTAACAGTCCAACATGACCATGGAATGACAAACTAAATGTCAATATTTTTTAGAATGAGTCAAATTAGTTTTCGTGCATAAAGATTCTACAAAGCAGTTTTTTTTAATTCAGAAATACTTTCCCAACTTGAAGTAAAACAACATCAGAGTACTTAAAACTAACATATACAAAAGTGTGCTAAAAGGACTCAAATATACATATGTAGATGGCTTTCATTCATTGATCCCTAAACTGAACTTATTCTCTCCATATTATAACAGTGATTCTAAATTCTAATTAAAAAGGTACACTGTATGTCAAGTGCCAACTTTAGATAAATGTACTGCAAACTTCATAGAAACAAATAATAAGATGTGTGTATTAATGCTGTGTGTACATTTAAAAGCCTACCATCAGATGAAACCAGTCAAAATGCATCGCTCTGGGGCTGGGTGGAGTAATGTGGGGTGTGCTATGTAGACTTCCAATTAGCCAGTGATCCCAGTGATCTTGTCTCAGGGCTAGTGATTGGATGTGTTATCAAAGAGGAAACTGTCAAACTACACATTACTAGGGTTGGGATAAAATAATCGATTCTCCGATTAAAATCGATCTTTGTTTGAGTGATCTGATATCAATTGATAAAATCTTTAAATCGATCTTTTAATACATGCCTTTTCAAGTGGATGCATGAAGCTTTAAACCCGTTAACGAGATCTTGTTGAACATGCTAGGCTAGGCTGAGAATAGTCAATCACTGAAGGTACCGCCAGGCCTAAAGGTAGATGTAGATTCATTTTGGATTTAAAAAACTATGAAGATAGAGAAGAACTGGACAACAGGAAAGCCATATGTAGGGCCCTATAATTTCCACATTGCAGAGAACGTGGAATCCAGAAATAAACGCGGAATTCAGACAAACACAGAATTGAAAGAATTATATTTTTTCTGCCACAGGAAAACGTAATATATATATTTTTTTTTTTACCAAGCAGAGCACAGTTTACATTCACGCAGTTTACTATCGCATGAGCGTCAGAGCAGAGCAACATCCTGCACCCGATGTTCGAAGCATAGACATCTTATTTAAAGGCTAGACGTCTCAAGGCGCAGTCACTTCCGGCATCACCAGTGGCCATCTTGTCACAGGCAGGCTTCCTGTCGGGCTCTGTGGTACCTAATATAAGGTGAGCGATCAGCACTAACACAAATACTCTTATCTCGCTGAAACCTTGACAGATTTACAAACAGTTTGGTTTCTTACAAACGTTATTAACATGGCTATAATTCTGAATGCTTGAAAATGTTGAAATTGCAGCTTTTCTTTTCTAAAAACGTCTAAATCGTGCAGCATAGTTGGATCACGGCTACTTGCGCAAGTTATCAAGGCAGATATCACAAACGAGCTGTTTGATTATAGAGGTTTTACTGACACCAATAACGATTTTATGACAACTAATCTTTTGTCTAAATTACAATATTTGTGGATGTGGTTGTAGTTATTTGCTGGCTAATAACAATAAGCTTTGAGTGAGACCTATGGCAGCTAACGTTACAGTTTAGCTGCTAACCAGCAAAGTTGCACATGCTTTTCAATCCGGTTGGTTCCTGTGTTGCTTGAAGGACAGCAATATGTCCTGACCTACAGGTTCAGCCAGGACCACTTGGAGCTTCTCTTCAACGCCATCAGAGTATCTGGTAGGGTTCATAATTTATATTTACCAGCCGCAACACTAAGTGACTTTTATTGTTTTCAGTTTGTCGGTCCATGTTTTTTTACTTTTGGTAACATGTGTTTTCTGCAGACATACACCCTAAGACATACACAATACCTGGAAGTGTCACAAACCATTTTGAGTATTTAGAAAAATGCCTGTGTTTGACTATTTGTTTGCAGAACTTATCAGCACTGATACAGTCTGAATTGTATGATAATGTCATTCAACCTATTTTATGTGGAAAGATCATTCAGGGGTGGCTAGATCTAATGAGTCTTTTTTTGTAAAAATGTTTTAAGCATAAAACATTTTAAAGCATGTATTGAATATGTGTACTATTCTTTTATATCTTTTTTTTTTCCTTAAACGAATAACCCTAATGCCATCCAGTTCAAGTACATCTTTAGGATGTAAAGCTGATGGCCCAGTGTGGGGTTGTTAAACCATGCAGAGGCAATGTGACGGCACAGGATGACAAAGTCCCTACCAGCTGTCATCGACACCTCTACAAGCCTGTCAGCTGTAGATCTGTCCTCTGCAGCAGGAGGAGAAGATCTTCCATCCCCGTTTGCTGACATTCCTGCCCTAGTACATGATCACAGCTACCTTCCCGTCCTCTTCGATGGTCTTGTGGACAACGCTCTCATGTACATTTCAGGTGAAGGCTAACTGAAAGTCGATTTTCCCTATAACCAAAAGTGCCAATAGTCACAATCTGGGGAAAAACAATCTCACGGTTGTCCAAAAAGGGAAGTGTTCCCTTAATTTCCCCATGCTTATTAATGATTATTGTTATTAGTTATGATATTACTAACTAAATTTCAGGATTTGTTGTGCGACAGGCTCTAAAGAAACTGTTGTGTGATGTCTGCCGTGCCAGCCTTGTGACATGCTGCATCTGCCATCAAGGACCAGAGCTACCACCTGCTGAATTAAAAAAACAGGGCGTCAGGGCAGCAGAGTGGGTCATTCGGCAGTCATCAGGCAGTACCAGACGATCACAGCCCATCAAACTGCTTGAGGTTGTTTACATTGTCTGAAAAAGGATCGGTTCAGAGGATGTTTGTGTTGGGATAGACAGGATGGGATAGATATCCACCACCATAGGCTGTTAAAAATAATTTTGTCCCTGTTTTTTAAGTTAAGGCTGCACCACATCGCCAGAATTACAATCCTCAGCTTACAGAGCAACAACATGCAACAGAAACTTAATAAAACTGTCCTTTTCAAAGGGCATTAGCCCAAGGTATGTGTTTTCAAGGTACTGTCCTCTTTTACTTCAACAGTAGTGTAGTGCTCTCTACAGCATTTATTTATTTGTATATATAAATTATTTATTTATATTTGTAAAGGGGAATCATGTACCTATTTTTTGTGTGCAAATAAATGTCACTCTTATAATAGTTTAAAAATAGAGATTTGTGTAATTATTCCATATTTTTTGTGGTCATTCTATATCAGAACCCCTGACATACAATCCAAATAGTCTACATGAACATCAGTGTTACCTTTCATTTGATTTGATTTCATTATGCTTCTACATGAAGAGGTTGCCCCACAGTAAGCATTTTATTGTCAGCATTTTGTCTGACAAAGTCCTATGGGGAGTTTCCATAGGGCATTTTACAATACGCATGACCATACCTTGGCAAATAATGGTCTAAAGTACTCAATTTCATTCTATATTGATCTGCTTTTGCACACAGCTTCACAAGACCTGGTGCTAGGGCTCAGTTGTTTCTAAAGTCATATCAAGTGACCTAGAGGGCTGAAATGTGGTCAGTTCAGAGATGCTTGTTATCCGGCATAAAGAAAAAACATGTAGTAATTAAAATTATTTTATAATAGTAATTTTATTATAATAGTACAAAAGTGTATATGTCTTGTTGCCATTCTGTAGCCTATTTATTGATTTAACATACATACCTTGTTTGTATATTCATTACACCTATCTGGTTCTGTTCAAGGATATTTTCATATGGAAGTCCATGGTTTTAATGGTTCATATGTATGCAGTGTCATAACTTTATCTCTGACGTTTATAACAAACCAAACCATTTGAAAATCGGTAGAAAAATGTGCAAGTTATGGTTATTTAAAAGTACATGCACCATAAAACACAATGTTACGAGTGAGCGAGGGGCCTGTGGCAAGATGGCCGCCATGTGTGGACGTCGACCTCCATTAGCCTTTTGCGCGGACAAGGTATCTAGCCTTTATATATGAGGTCTATGGTTCGAAGTATCAAACTAGCGAGTGAGGTCAGTGAAACGTGTCTGTGCACGCATACGTTGGTGTTGAACTGTCAGTAAGTGGCTGTCACATTGATATAAAGGTAGCCTACCCATCGTCTGAGCCACAATTAACCAAAGGTAGCTAGCTAACTGTCACAGCTCAATAGCTACAATTCATTAGCGTCATGCAAACAACATTATACATTCGGCAGCAACAAAAAGACTTCAAGTTATCTTATTGTGCCTTCAAAATATAAGGCTACGGTGTGTATACAATGTGTATTCAGTACATTTTCAAAGGAAAAACAGTGGGAAATTTTAAACGAAACACCATTTCTTTTTCAATAATACTTTAAAACAGGGAAAGAATATAAGGTGGAGATTCTAAAAATATTTGAGGGTTGCTTCTTGTACAGTTCACAGCATAAGTTCTCTGAGAATCATTCTCTCTAAATGTCAACAGGAACATGCATTAGTTGATGGGTGTTGATTTGTTGAATTGCTGGTTCTACAGTATATTGTGGTTTAACTACTACTTCTGGATGAATTGTTGACCATAGTGGTGTGAAATTATGATATAATCATACCTTAATGGTTGTTTCAGACACTATCAATGATCTCAAACATCTGCAATTTTCTGACTTGCATAGTCAATCATTAGGGAAATAAACCAAGGCTGGAAAAACAGGGCAGAAATAATACAACTATAAACAAGTTAAATACAGTATGAAACTGGATAATGCACTACTGCTGGTGCTACAGGGTGACATATTTAAGATGCCTTCAAAAAAATGTCTAATAACCTGTATCCGGTAATAGTATTTCCCTTCTTGATTAACCAAAATAAGTATATTTTGAATGTCAGTGTCCAGTTTAAGGCTGGCCCCTAAATTAGCACATATGTGTGTCAATAATGACCAAACTCTGCCCTCAATCAAACTGTATGCTTAAAATGCATCAAAGAGTATTTGATTACAAAAGATTTTAGAAGCTAACCCTAATGGCTCTAGTGATGTCATCAATAATGGCTGATTCCTTGGCTGTGACTCCAATCTAAAGGGGTCTTTGAGCAGAGTGGGAGGTCCAAAGAAACATTTTATACAATTGTAGCAAAAGCATAAATGTAAGCAACCACCTAATTATTATTATACAATATACTATATTTCAACAGTGCATATCTGATCTGAAAGCTTACATCAATGGTTGTAGATCAAGGGCATACATCTCTATTAGATGCCAAGCAATTAAACTCAAACAGTCTGACTCATTGTAACAATTCTGTCATTCCGTATCACTGTTACACCACAATCCTGACAGGATGATAGGGAAATCGTCAGGTTATTACATGACCACAATTCTCAAAATCCTCTTAAAACATCTACTGAAAAGATCCCTAAATGTACAGTAACTTGCAGACACTCTTACACTGAACAAGTACACAAAGGTAGAAACAGGACCAAATCTTTACTAATCATATAGGCTATGTTTGACATTTATTTCAGTTCAGGACAGCAGAGCCCAGTAAAACATGAATGGTGGTTGACTGAAAGCATTGTTGTATGCAATAGCATACAGCAAGTTTGATAAAAAGTTGCCTTTTCCTCCTCTAATTGCAATAGTAACTAGTACATAACTATGAGGCACCTCTGAGGTTTGTGGTATTTGACAAATACATCACAGCTAAGGGCTGTATCCAAGCAATGTGTGCTTTGTCATACATTAGAACATCCCTTTGCAGTTGTATATTGGCCATATACTACAGCCCCTAAATAATATTGTGCTCTTTTCATGTGTACTCTTCTGTACATAATTCTACTATTCTTAACTGTACTTTATTGTGCTCTACTTTTTCTTTATTGTACTCTACTGTTACTGTTTTTATGTCAACTCTAAATTGCACTCTTTCCTTCTGGGAACTCTGAATTATGTTAAATTTGTTTTCTTAAACTTACAGATGGCAAATTATTTCTGGAGAACAAAATATAAATGATGATATTAGTTTAAAGGGCCTTTATTTTAAAAATGACAAAATATTACATGATAATCTAATGTGAACTTCAAAAGTATTCTGTGTAATTCAATATTTAATACAAACTTTACTGTTACACCGAATAACAGTTTTCATGAGAAATAATTTGATTCATGACTAAAATACAGGAAATTATTACTAAATACATCTTGTAAAAGGTTTAAAGTTAGAAATTATTCATAATAATTTCCCCATTATATTACACTTATTCGTCACAGATTCTCAGCGCGATCACTGGCAATTCAACAGCTTTAGAAAATTCAGCAATCAGTAATCTAATAACAGTTTGATATACTTGTCGACTTCACTGAATACTGTTTCTGCCACATGATACCACAACAGGAATCGCATTACAATAATTGTTTTGCTGTTCTGCCTACATTTTTGTTGCTGTACTCCTTACACAGGTCCAAATTCAGCAATCATCCCCAAATCACCCCAAACCCAATACTTTTACAATGCAAATGTTTCATAGTTTGTGAGTCACTCAAAGGTTACACTGTAAAATATTTAAAACCGTGAGAAATGTGTTTCTTGAATTGTGTAGCCTCTAGCCTACACATGACATTTAGGCTATGTTAGAACATTGAACAAAAAATAAAGTTATATGTAGCTTACAAAATACAGTCCGTCAACAAAAAGTTTATAATTCCATTTGATAAAAAACATAACACTTTGCGGACGTGGTTGGCGCATTTACAACAAAGCGTGCATCTTCTAACAATTAAATATGCAACATTCGTCGAAACATTTGCAGAGGAAAGTAAAAACCGGACATCTCACCTTTCTCGGCGGAGGCTGCATGTTTGTTTTTTTTACATGAAAACAAAATCCTAAGCAATATTGGAATTAATCCAGGCAGATCCGTGCAAAACCTTTGATTGTATGTAAACTGAAGAATGAGAACCATGCACTGTGATAATTTAGTGTGGTTCAGGCGGCCATGACGACCCAACTCAACAACACACTGACGAAGTACTGTTGAATTTCGACTGCCTCAGGGAACATAAGAGAAGTTTGCAATTCAGCGAGGTTTCCGGTGGAGGAGAGAGTGATGGCGACACGCTGAGGAAGTGCACGGGACTTTTCACGAGGATTGAATTGGCCCTGATTTATCGATAACAGCGGTATTTAGCTGTCCTAGTATTTTTACGAAGTTATAGCTTGCGTTTACTAAAACCCCAAGCAGAGAGTTCGCCAGTAGGGCCTAAACTACGTTTTGGGAAAATGCATCAATACAAAAACTGTGATCATAAGATGCTGTTTTGGAACCGCTTTCTCCATTACAATCTTACAGTTTTTACCTGACGACCGATCAGCTGCTAAAAAGACTTTCCCCTAAGGCTGCAGACCTTCAGCGGCGTATTCTAATGACTATCCTATAATAATATTGATATGATAATATTGATGATAATTGTAGTGATAATATTAGTTAATGATAAAAAATGCATGAAATCAAGATTTGGCTAATTGCGTACCTTACACAAAGACAACATTTAGGCCTATATTCAGGCACACATTACACTCCAAAATGGAACATTAAATGATCATTATTTAATACCAATGTCACAGATTGTAATGTAATGCCTGTAGACTTCATAACGACCTTAACAAGGCCTCCAGGACCAGTGGAAGTCAGTCCCAGCTATGACATCAAAGACCCACTGCCACATTTTATTTAGCTATTTTCTGCTCATGCATTCCAATGGTGATTTCATGACAACAAATGTAAATATGCATTTTGCTACACAGCATTGAAAACTGAATTGAATCTTGTGCTTTTTTCAGATTACATGAAAGTAGTTCTCTTTTCCCACAAACACCAGTAATACTTTTTGCATTGACGTTCCATGGCAGTGTAATATTAAACACTATGGAAATTATTATGCAAACCAAGATAGGTCTATCTAATTCTGTCTCGTAATGTAAACAAGCACTGTGTGGTGTCAATATTGTGGTGGATCTTTGATGTCATAGGGCTATATGTTACACTGTTCCTGTGGCTTTTGTTAAGGTCACAAGCATTATGAACTTTACCCAGAACCAGAATCCCCCCCCCAAAACCTTGTTCCCTCTGCCAGGAGGCAGAAACTTGACTACAGGATGCCGCAAGTGGGTCTCATCAAAATCCCAATTTTCCTAATGGCCATCTCAATCTCTGGTCTTGAATCACATTTAAAACGTATGATTTGATTTAATGAGGGCCATCTATAATCATGGACCGAAGGATCTCTAGTGCCAAAATCCTTAGGGGGGGTTCACAAAGTACTTAAATGCATAATTTAAGAAATATGTGTTTTGGTTGAGTCGATAATGAAGTACAACATATTCCAAATTACAAAATGACAATATTTCACTTTACCTCAATTGTTTATTTCACCTAATCTGGATCTAACCATTGTATCTCTTGATGCAGAAAACTCCTTTGGCCAAGTCTGATGATCCAACCTACTTGTGGTCCTGAAGAACATTGAAGACTGTTTCATTTAATGGGCCCAACTCATACACAAGAGCCCCTGCACGAGAACTCACCAGCAATCGATATCGCCTCGATTTAACCTGCATTGAGGGAGGAGACAAGATGTTGTTGCTGTTACTTTTTGCTTCAGACATCAATTCTTTCTAGTGCTTTCAATTAATGGGGAGAGGTGGGAATCCACACCTCAGGGGATCTATAACTGCAAAGAGCTTTTCTTTGATAAACTGAGAGAAACTATTACTTTCCTAGAAATAACATCTTTAGACATCTGCAAATGAGAGATTATGCATGTAAACACCTCCCTGTGTTTGAAACTGACTACAAACATTACCGTCCAACATTACCAAAACATGAGGTATATCACGTCTATGAGACATTTCAGTCATTGAGCTTGCACTTCACAGCCTCTTACAAAGCTAAATAGGAAGAGGAACTGGGCTTTAAAATAAATATTTTGGAGGATTGCTTCAAATTCATTTACACCTATTCTGTCAACTCTAGACACTCATACTGTCTCATAAAAGGTAATGTATTACATAGACTACAGTACTCCAAGACTATGTGCTATAGCATATTCACTGACACTTCTCTTGTGTGACAGGTCAAGCTTCTGGGAGCACACTTATTCATAGCTTATAGCCTAACCTGCAGTTATTGTTTTGAAATCTTTGATATCCTCTTCTGACAGACCATCCAGCTGAGTATTTGGGACATGTCATAGGCCCTAAGAAAACTTACCATGACCCAAAAAAAGTCTCTCTCTGGCAATTTTTTCTCCAATTGAAAGTCTAGGCCTAATCTTGCTCTTATCCATTGTTGCAGTTTAAATAGTCAAAACTATTTGATTTTCTTCATCAAGAGGAATTGGCAGAGGACACAGTCATAACACAAGCAAAAAGCTGGGCTTTTTGGGAAATATTTTAATAGTTATTGAATGTTCTACATCATACAGTATGTATTATACAATTACAAACTTGCCTTACTTCTGTCACCAGGACCACTAACTGATCCACATTAGACTGACATAAAAACAAAAATTGATTTACATTTCATACACAAGTCTGGTGGGGTCTCTGCTTCACGAACGTCCCAACCTCATGTCACAAAAACAGCATTGCTTCAACATTGTGAAGGAACGTGTCAAGCGCTCTGGTGGCCAGTTCAGAAGCTGTTTCAAATTGCTGAATCTTTTAAACTAAGTTTGAAATATATGTATATCTTTAGAAAGACATGAGTATACATTACTTTAGAAATTAGTGTTCAAATCAAACGCTTCACATGGCTAAAGTTCAGCGTTATCAAAGAAAACAGATAAAGCAAAGGGGATTGTTACTCTTTGATGTCCAACCTTGGTAGAGTTGCTAGCTTTAAAATCCATGGGCCACGAAATACCCTGGGCAGCTCCATAGCCTAGCATCCAAACAGAGCATGGTTGTTACAAAAGAAGTAAAACAACAATGAAACATAGTAAAAACAGTTTCGATCCCAGGCTACAGCACTAATGCTTCAATCTGCAAACTGTGGAATAATTTGCGTTAGCATTTTTCAATAAACACATTTTAGTATAAGGACCTGACTCCATGCTAACTTTCAGTCTATGCAGTAAGCACATTAGGTTTCCAGATGTTCTGGGAATATCAATTTATGGCGTCAGTTTGGTTCTAGGGACATTCATCTTGTGTGTAAATGTCCTGGGTTTCTAAGCGGAGAACGATCAGCAAGTGGGTCTTTGACAGTTTCTTCTGACCAGGTTGCCAGACTGTGCCCCTCTCCACATCTTGTCTCATTCTACAGACTTGTGTTCTGAAATGCCCCAAGAGGCAACCCATTGAGCTTGCCAAAATATCGCATATCTTAGAATAATAAACATTTATCAACAAAAGCTTAAATAACAATTATGGTAAAAAGCACTTAAATTACATACCAGAAATGAAAACTGTATCATTCTGCTAAAAAAAAAAGTTTTTTCTCAAAACACTGAAGTTATACTCATAGTACACATGGTTCAATTTTTTTTGAGGTTTTGAACCTCCAAAGATTTAGCATAGCATAGCATTCACATATACCTGGGCCTGTGTCACTAGTCATATGCATGTTTTAGGTCTTGCATCACATTTAAACGTTCTAGGGAACTGCGTTACAAAACAATATTTTTCAAGGGCCTCAAATGGTCTCGTTGTTTACGTGTTTCATTCTCCTACTTCAAACATTCAGAACATTAGATTTATTGACATTTTTGTTGTTTTTGTTCTGTTTGGCTCCATCATGCTACTGACAGGGTAGGTTGGGGAACTTTAGGCTGTGTTGAGAGGACACGCTTCCATGGGACTACATACATGCTTCACATGAGCATGTGTGCGTGCACAGGCGCACACACACACGCACACACACACGTAGATTAGGGGCTGGTACCACACTGCCCTTCACACACCCACTCATACATACACATCTGTACCCGTCCACTGCTGAATGCTACGCTATCAATCATCATCAATGGGTGTAGGATGTCTTTCCTTTACAATTTGTTTTTCCATTTGTAATGTAAATGCAAACAAAATGTTCAATGTGAAATAAAATGTAATTCTGCATTGTACAGGGGAGTGGGGTACGCAGAGCCAAAGGGTTATTTGAGCAACCTTTTCCCAAATGTTTAGAAAGAGGCCACACCATGGAGTCTGTGAAAGCAGAAACCATATAGAAGTGGTAAGAAAGTTTAGTTAAAACTAAAGTCAAATTAATTTGCTTTGAGAGGTTTGATGTTCTGATGCTTGTATGTAAAGCAAAGTAAATTATGTTCTATACTGTACATTAGTTGTGGATCTCAAAGCTTCAGTATGAGGTTCTGAAACAAACATGAAAGTGTTGCTGTGCTGGTTTATATAGTCAAAATAAAAGTGATTGTGTTGAATTGTGTTTGGGAAATAAAGATAGACATGGTTTTAAAAGTTCAGTACAGAAGTGTAGCCAGCTCAACTTACCCTGTCACTAGGCTAACTTTCCCGATACCTGGGAGGATAAACTATGTTTACAAAACTGTCCTTTTTACATTAAGTGAACTTCCAGGGATTTACAACATCCTGAAATTATGTTAGTTAGACTGAATACTGTATATGCCTTGATGAAGTAATGTTGAATGTAAGACTTTGCTCAACTTAACCCACTCTCAACTAAATTACTGTAACAGACTGAAAGAAGCAGTAGCAATTATTAACAACAGATATTCTCTGAAATGTACAGTTGATGTTTATTAAGAACATCCTATCAAATGCACCGATCTACATGAACTCTTAAGAAATCCTTAAAATGTTTCTTAAAAGTACCTTATTTAGCATAGATTACTTTTAGATGTTTGTGCAATACATTTTTGACACACTCACATAACTCTGATATGTAGTCAGGACACTAACCTAGTGCACCACCATGATGACCAATCATGAAACTCAACCTTGGCACTTGACCCAAGCTGAACCCTGCTTCCTTGCCAATTTCCAATGGACCCCAAGCCCCAACAACACTTTTGTTAGACTCATTCCACAGAGAGACAGGTGACTGCATGGTCCTGCAGCTCCATTCTAGTTAATTTATTAATTAAGATCACTGATTAATGAGGCGCTCCCCTCACCTGGTTGTATAGGTCTTAATCGCACAAACATTGAAAGAAAAAAAAAAAACAGCAACCAGCTGACACTGAACTTTTTGCTGGATGAGTTTGACACCCCTGTCTTTCACCCAGGTAACTGTAGGTGGACTGGTGTCATTCACTGCGAGCATCACAGCTTAAAGCATCACAGCTTAAAGCTTAATGTTGCCTTATTACTGGGTGGGTAGAAATGTGGCTCATATTAAGGCAGTTCTTTTAAACTGGCCCGGTGTGTGAACTGGGCTATAGCTGGTCACACAGAGTGGCGCCCTTCTCTAATTGAACTGAATTGATATGCACCACAACATTTATCTACTTAATACTACACACTCTTAAATGACCTCCCAGGAGGAAGCCCTGTTCCAAAACTACTACAGTCAAATTTCACCCAGTGTAAAACACTCATACAGCGGGTGCCTGAGCCAGATAATAGAACTTCCTCATTGCTTTCACCTTTCCCAATAATTTCATTAGCAGCTAGAGACCGGGGGCGAGTGAAAAACATTGCTTACTTTCAGGGTTGATATCACCCACAATTGAGTGCATGTTCTAGTCATGTTTCTAATGCCAGTGGCCATGAAGTTTTAAATTTAATCACCATGGTTAAATTTTTGTTTCAGTCTCTAAGCCCATTGGTCAAATGAGGTGTGTAGCTAGTCAAATGAAATTCTTCCCCTCATACCCATCATTCCCTTTATGATCCTAACTCCCTTCTTGTTTTTTGGATGCTGGAAACACTGGTGTATTGGGACTGTTCTATTGGCTACTCTGAATAGAGGGCCTACGTCAACCGACATACAAACAAGATGTTTCCTTAAACAAGTACTATAAGATCAACATCCAGAATTAAGTGTTTTACTGAGTTTTTCCGCTTGCCATTGTCCAGAATCTTTCAGAACACTGGTGAACTAGTGACAGGATGGACTACGAAGTTACATACACATGGAGAGGACAGGCCTTGACATATTTCTCTGGGTTGGATGGAGAGGTCAGGCCATGACATATTTCTCTGGGTTGGATCAGCTTTAAGATCAGTCAGGCTTCCAAAACCTTGCTTTCATCCCAAATGGCATCAGTACAGTGCTAGGCTGTTCAGTAAGCCTAAAATCTTGCCTCCCAGAACATGACCCAGGTCAATGGTGCAGAACAGGGCTCCCCAACTACAGTCATCCAGTATACCTGACAACACACAGTGTAGCCCCAGACAAACACACCTGATTCAAATCACTGAAAACTTGATGATTAGTTGACAGGTTGAATTAGGTGTGCTTGCCCAGAGCTAGATGTTAATGATCATTGTTGGTGGTGCTTGAGCACTGTAGTTGGGGAGAGCTGTGGTTGGGAAACACTGTCCCAGATTTCTAGCAGACATGTAAACATCTTTATGGTAAATAATACTTCAGATGGATCCAGCCTAAGACTGACGTGAAGCCTGCCACACAAGGCTTCATGCATCAATGCTGGACCAGTATACAATTTAGATGCTTTTATAATTTTCTGCCCACACTACTTTGCCTGAACGGTTTTCTTGCTCTCCTCTGCTGTCCTCAGTTATTGTTTTTTAAATCCCTTGGAATCCGTAACTAAACATGGTCCCACTTACAACTCGCCCCACCCCTCCCTCAAACTCCCAGCACCTCAGCTGAGATGAGACAACCACTGGATTCAGTTCACAACATAGCCTAAACATTACAACAGAGACCATTTCCTGCCACCCATCCACTGGATCCTATGCCATCTTTACAACCTGTGTGAATGTTGTCCTTTACTTCTCTATATCTGTGAACATGTGTTAGTGCGCACCTTACTCATGCTAACTGAAATACCTAAAGGCGGATGTGTTTGCATGTTTGGTGAACATTTACATGTGTACAAAGGGACCACAAACGCGCGCAGGCGTTCTCTAACACCGGTATAGCTATATATAATATATTCATGTATAGATATTTAAATTGCTTACTATACTCTAGTAGACATACAATCTAATTATGTCCACTGAACTCACTGAACATGTCCTCTACATGGTGTTTAACTATTACGGTATTGGTCTTTGTCCCAGTGGGCTGTTTATCACATTAAGACTGATATACAGTGAGTATTATTTGAAGAAGCCAGGTTAATGCACTGTTGCTACAAGCTGGAAGACGACCCTTGTGTTCTTGTGCTGGAAGATGGTTGTGTTTAAACTTAAATGCAAATGGGAAGGTAAATCAACAGGGTGGGAAGAACTGAGGTTTGTCACATTCCCCCCAACGATGACCAATGCTCACCTGAAAATGTTTGAGTTTTTTTTTACATTTGAAAATTTGGCAGCATAAAAAGACATACATTCTCACTGCTGAAAGGGACTGGCTTTGCGTCGGACTCATAACCAGTGTTCAGAACTCAAAAATACGCAGGCACACCTGTGCACGCACACACACGCACGCATACAAACACGCACACACACAAACGTAAAAAAAGAAGCACAAATGTACTATACTGCTGGTCAGTGTGTGCCTAGATTATAAGAGTCAAAATAAAAATAAAAAAATCCCAAAGAACTGAGGCTGGTATAAAAAAATAAAGAAAAGAAATAATAATATAAAAACATGAAAAAGCAGCTTTTCCAAATCACAAATAAATGTATAAAGTGACCCTTGCACTTTTTTGTTTTTTGTTCTTGCAGACAGAATTGGTGCTGGTCCGCCATTCCTCCTGAACCAACGTAAGACTGGAGCTGTTTGTGTTAGACTCCCGACCTGAGGGGAAGAGGGAATGTGGAGGGATGAAGAGGGGAGGGAGAAGAAACATTTTACATTAGCACCATATTATTACAGTGGATATACATTTTGATTTTCTTACAGCACTCAGTCTTTTTGGGTAGGAGTCTATTAGGATGGCACATCTTGACGTGGCAATATTTGCCCACTCTTCTTTGCAAAAGTGCTCCAAATCTGTCGGATTGCGAGGACATCTCCTGTGCACAGCCCTCTTCAGATCAACCCACAGATGTTCAATTGGATTCAGGTCTCGGCTCTGGCTGGGCCATTCCAAAACGTTAATGTTCTTCTGGTGAAGCCATGTTTTTGTGGATTTGGATGTGTGCTTTGGGTCATTGTCGTTCTGAAAGGTGAACTTCCTCTTCATCTCCAGCTTTCTCTGTTGTGACATATTTTCTCCACTTGATGAATATTGTCTTCACTGTGTTCCATGGTATATCTAATGCTTTGGAAATTATTTTGTGCCCTTCTCCTGACTGATATCTTTCAACAATGAGATCCCTCTGATGCTTTGGAAGTTCTCTGCAGACCATGGCTTTTGCTCTGAGATTCAACTAAGAAAATGTCAGGAAAATCATACTAGCTGAACTTTATTTGTGATTAGTTAGTCACTATAAATGATAGTAGGTGTGTAATGACTTCTATTTAACATGAGTTTGAATGTGATTGTTTCATTCTGAACACAGCCACATCCCTAGTTATAAGAGGGTGTGCACACTAATGCAACCAGGTTATTGTATGGTTTTTATCTTTCATTTTTCCCCCTCAAAATTTCAGTTTGTTTTCCAATTGAATTGTTCACATTATAGGTCACATTAAAAGTGGAAAAAGTTCTGACATTATTTATCTTTGTCTCATTCTTTTACATCACAAAGACCTGGCATTTTAACCAGGGGGTGTAGACATTTAACATCCACTGTATATGTATTTTATATTTACAGAGAGCATATCACATTATTATCAAATGATTTCCCCAAAACAAATGAGAAAATTGCTAGGTTTCCATCTGGCAACAGATTTCAATGTAAATATGTAAAACACCATGAAGACAATACGTTGAGTTTCCACCAAACTCTGCCCACTGTGGTCTGTGTGCCCGCCCTCTTGCCCACACCTCAGATACAGCGTGGCTAGGATAGCATACATGTTAAGGATGGATGTAAAAAAGAAAAATACAACAGCCAACTTTTTGTTTGAGACTCCAGAATGCAGTGTTGCTATTCTATAGCTGTGGAATTGTTTTAATTCATGGAATTAAACTAAACATTTACAGAATGTGTGATTGAACCCTTCAACGGTCATAGCCATAGACTGGGATAACTTGTTGATTCTTTGTGTTCTGTGATCATGTTGAAGGTTAAGTAGGATGTTGAGAATTGTATACAGTAGTGGTGAAGGGTATTGGCTTTCTTTCGCTTTCTACAGATAACTCACATAAAAATGATTTATTTCATTGTAAATATTATACAACCTTTTTTTTTAAAATTCAGAACCTACTTAAGGAACAGAAATTGCATTGAAAAAAAATATTGACTCCCTAACATTTTATAGCACAGCCTTGGGCTAAGATTACTACAATCAAGTGCTTGCTGTAACTATTGATGCGGTCATTGCACCTCTGTACTGGCAGAGTGTCCCACTTTATCACAAATTGCTCCAGTTCTGCCAGATTTGGAGGGTGCCTCCCAGCTGCTGTTTTCGGATTTCCACAGGTTGTCAAAAGGATTTAGAAATTGACTCATTGCTGGTCACTTCAGAACAGTCAGGTGTTTTGTTTTGAACCATTCCTGAGTGCTTTCTGAAGTGGGGTTTAGGTCATTGTCCTGCTAGAAGATTGAGGTTTTTAACACTGGGTTTGACATTGTCCTCCATAAATGTCCTTGGCTTCATCATGATTTTTTTTTGACACCATTTGCATGTTCAGAGGCATCAAAGCCATCCCAAAACATGACTGAAACTCCTCCATGTTTGACTGTTTTCTTTTGAAAGTTGTCTCTGTAATCTATAAACATAAAGATGGCGTGCTTTACAAACATGCTCTAACTCTGTCTCATGTGTCCATAAGATGTATGTGAAGGATGATATGTTCAGGTATGTTTTGGCACATTGCAGTCAGGCTTTCTTATGGTGTTCAGCAGTGGGTCTCCTACCATACAACCCCCTTTCACTGAGTTGGCAACAGATAGTGTGAGTTCAAACTGTCGTACCTTGTGCCTGAAAGCCAGCTTGAATTTGTGTGGCAGTTGATCAAGGTACTTTCTCCACCATCTGAACAATCCTTAGTTTTGACCTTCCATCAAGTTTTGCAGCAACATCCAGGTAGGTTTGCTAGAGTGGCACGGGCCTTAAACATATTGATAACATAACATACGGTGGAAACAGGAACATTAAGGTCTCTGGAGATTTTGTTGCCTTGAGATTCCCCATGCTACATAGCTGCAATCTTGTCTGACCTCCTTGAGACTGCTGGAAGGTGCTAATCATTTTGACTATCAACATTTTAGGATTTCTTTGTGGAATAACCTAAGGTTTAGTAAATCATTCAGTTTTTGGTTTTGCTCAACTGCAAAACAAAGAAACACATATTTGAATACCAAAAGAGTTCAGAATTTCAACTGTTTTCTGGAACACATCTTGCATTTCTATAACTTGTGTGGAAATGCCTGATGCACAGAAGAAGTAAAGAACTTCAACAACAACGGGGTTCATGCAGAAGACAGAAACAAGGTGACCAGAAACGTACATGACGTCGAGCCCAGTGAGGTCTACCAGTGAGGAGGCACGTAGCTGTACCCAGGCGTCCCCTGGGGGCGGTATGTCGGCACGCTCACCGGATGCCCGCCGATGTGCTGAGTAGCATGCTGAGGTGTGGTCAGCAGAGTACCTGGGCGGAGAGAGTTAATCAGTCAGAGGTCATCGGTCTAACAGCAGTCTTCACCATGGAAACGCAATGTAGCCAAACGCGCGTCTACTCCTTTTGAAGTAACTGTCGAAGTTCTCTATTGAATATGCTACAGACACGGTCCTTAATCTAAACGGATGTATGAGAGCAGAGAGGTTCCTTTCTTACCGGCAGACATGGCCATGGTTGTACCGGCCACCATGCCCATGGCCATGTGACCGTTGGGGCGGGGCTGTTGGACAGGGGCGGGGTAGAGGGTGGAGGGTATGCTGTTGGGCTGCACCACCGTGGTGTGGTGTATGACGTGAGGCTGGGCTGCATACATGGGCTGTGTGTAGTACGCACCCTGACGGGGAGACGGGACACAGGTCGTTTTTTAGGAATGCTTCGGCAACATTGAGATTGTCAAATTCTGTCTCGTTCTCAGTTTTGCGACAGAATCGAGCGGTGCCTTTCGGTTCAGGTGCCCTCGCGGTTGTAGCATGTGGGAGGGTCTGCCGCTCACTCTCCTCCAACAGTGTTTATCGTCATATTCACTGGGTTTATTGGGGATGGAAGCCGTACAGATTCTGACCACTTACAGAGACACCGATCAGTAATAAATTCTTTACAATATAAATAATTTATTCTTAGTATTTCTGCCCAAAGTTGACCTATTAATATTTCATGACTGTCATATCAGAGGGGGAAGGAGAGGATGGAGGAAAGGCAGAAGGGAAGGAGAGGCTGGAGGAAAGGCAGAAGGGAAGGAGAGGCTGGAGGAAAGGCAGAAGGGAAGGAGAGGATGGAGGAAAGGCAGAAGGGAAGGAAAGGATGGAGGAAAGGCAGAAGGGAAGGAGAGGCTGGAGGAAAGGCAGAAGGGAAGGAGAGGATGGAGGAAAAGCAGAAGGGAAGGAGAGGATGGAGGAAAGGCAGAAGGGAAGGAGAGGATGGAGGAAAAGCAGAAGGGAAGGAGAGGCTGGAGGAAAGGCAGAAGGGAAGGAAAGGATGGAGGAAAGGCAGAAGGGAAGGAGAGGCTAGAGGAAAGGCAGAAGGGAAGGAGAGGATGGAGGAAAAGCAGAAGGGAAGGAGAGGATGGAGGAAAGGCAGAAGGGAAGGAGAGGATGGAGGAAAAGCAGAAGGGAAGGAGAGGCTGGAGGAAAGGCAGAAGGGAAGGAGAGGATGGAGGAAAGGCAGAAGGGAAGGAGAGGATGGAGGAAAGGCAGAAGGGAAGGAGAGGCTGGAGGAAAGGCAGAAGGGAAGGAGAGGCTGGAGGAAAGGCAGAAGGGAAGGAGAGGCTGGAGGAAAGGCAGAAGGGAAGGAGAGGCTGGAGGAAAGGCAGAAGGGAAGGAGAGGATGGAGGAAAGGCAGAAGGGAAGGAGAGGCTGGAGGAAAGGCAGAAGGGAAGGAGAGGATGGAGGAAAGGCAGAAGGGAAGGAGAGGATGGAGGAAAGGCAGAAGGGAAGGAGAGGATGGAGGAAAGGCAGAAGGGAAGGAGAGGATGGAGGAAAGGCAGAAGGGAAGGAGAGGATGGAGGAAAGGCAGAAGGGAAGGAGGGGATGGAGAAAAGGCAGAAGGGAAGGAGAGGATGGAGGAAAGGCAGAAGGGAAGGAGAGGATGGAGGAAAGGCAGAAGGGAAGGAGAGAGGATTCTCAAAGAGGCCAGGAAGGGTGGATAGGGAGGGGGGAGAAACGGAAGATGAATTGGCTTTCCTTATTTTTCTAGCGCAGCTACTTTTACTCAGCAAGCTAGCTGTCTTCCAATCATAAAACAAGCAGAGAGGGAGCGCTCACTGGTCACATCTTATAAGGAGGTAAGCGTTATTGTCAGAAAACCAGTCCGAGCAGGGGCCTGGTCAGGCTCGACTCCTTACCTGAGCATAGAGGTTCTGTTGGGGATAGGCACTTCTGATGGGGTACATTGCCGTCTGGTAGGGATTCGGGGATGGGGAGTAGGGAGGGGGCGCCCCAGTGGACTGACCAGGGGGCACCTTGTAAGGCATCCCAGCAGTGTATCCTTGATGAGAGAGGAAGTGAGAAAAAGAAAGGGATGGGGTTGAAAAACAACGAGAGAATATGAGGGAGATCAGGAGGGGACGGGGAAAGATTGAAAAAAGTGAGAAAGGGAGGCAGAAAGAGAGGGAGAGAGCCTGGGTGAGCTAGACCTAGTTTAATTTTCCATATCATTAGTCAGTGTCTTGAGATTGAGTGTCTCATTGTAATTTCAGAACAGTTAGGACTGACTGAACAACAGTCTTCCTGCTCCACCACTGCTCCCTTCCAAAATACATATGCCTCCAAGCTACATGTACAGTGCGCTCCAAAAGAAAACATTTGTTGTTTTTTGGCCCTGCAAAGCGTCACTTTCAATTCAGTGACTATGAGGTAAGAGACTGACAGCCTAAACTGTAGGGTAACATTATTTTCTCACTGGACGGTTGGCCTGAATAGAATTTCTTCTGGTCCGAACATGGCATCGGTTTTAAATATATTGGGGTCATGCTATGTTGCCATAGTATTATGTAGCTATTAGCAGGCTAGATTTTGATTGACATGTATTAAAAACCTTTGTTAATATATTAATATATTAACAAATCTTATATAATGTGTTTCATTTTGAGAAGATTTGAGTATAATCTTTAAATAGGACACTGACCACATAAGACAATTGGATTCCAAAACAGATATGGTGTATGCTGTAAGCAAGCCAAGATGCCAAGTAATGCTACATATGTGGTTTTCTTTTGCAGACTATCAACAGTAGGCAGCATACTGTTTTTTTTCTTTATTTACCATGTTTACTACCAAAAAAGTAAACACGGTAAATACATTTCCCTCAAATAAATATGTTTAGTTAGTGGATTAATGGGTGCTTATTTTTGCTTGTGTGCTGTCGGAGCACATCAACTTATGCAGCTTACTTATGCAGTGCTTGTAAACTTCTGAGTTGTCATTCTCAAGAGCGTGGCTAGTGCTTGAATGAACAGCCAATATGCCTGAACAGAAATAGCAGAACTTTCCGTCTTTACCCTTCTATAGATCCTCACATGTCAATGTTTACAGTGGCCATGACCCTCGAATGGGGTTCAGATGTAAAAACAATCTACCCCTTCAAAATGTCTTTGTAAAATCTTATTAATTCACTTAAAAACCATGTTTCCTCAGTAGCTACGAATGTTGTTTGAAGTGTCTTTTAATGTTGGTGACATTGTGAAACATTTGTGTGCAGGCTGTGCTGTTACCATGTTAAATTGCATTAAAGATGGCATTCTAGGATTTTTTGTCCATAATGTGCTATGTCATGTAGAATACCATTAAAAAGTTTGTACACGTACTCATTCAAGTCGTTTTTTAAAAACCATTTTTCACATTTTAGTATAATAGTGATTACGTAAAAACTATGAAATAACACACACGGAATCATGTAATAACCAAACAAATGCTAAAAATATATTAAATGACATGAGCCAATCAGTCGGTAGGGTTGGTTATACAGAAGACCATCATTGTCTGTACTGTAATAGTCCATATTATGGCAAGAACAGATCTAATAATCAGAGACATGACAGTCCATCATTACTTTAAGACATGAAGGTCAGTCAACCCAGAAAAGGTCCATCAAGTGTTATGATTAAACTCATGAGTGCTGGCACAGGAAAACATCTAAAGATCATAACATCAGCTGGTAAGAGACTGCGTGAATCAAGCCTTTTATGGTCAAATGGCTGTAAAACAAACCACTGAAGGACAACAATAATATGAAGAGACTTGCTTGACCCAAGAAACACAAGTAATGGATATTAGACAGGTGGAAATATGTCCCTTGGTCTGATGAGTCCAACTTTGAAATTTTTGTTTCCCACCGCCTTGTCTTTGTGTGACCCAGAGTGTGTTAACAGATTATGTGTGGTTCCCACAGTGAAGCATGGAGGAGGCGGCGTGATGGTGCTCTGCTGGAGACACGATTTATTTCAAATTCAAGGCACACTCAACCAGCATGGATACCACAGCAGTATGCAGTGCTACGCCATCCCATCTGGTTTGCTGGAAAAGCATACCAGGTGACTACCTCATGATACTGGTAAAAAAGCTGTGTGCTAAGCTATAATCAAGGCAAAGGGTGGCTACTTGGAATAATCTAAAATAAAACTGTATTGTGATTTGTTTAACACTTTTGATTCCATATGTGTTACTTCACTATTATTCTAAAAATAAAGAAACAACCTTGAATGAGTATTTGTCATTACGGGGTATTGTCTGTAGATTGCTGACAATTGCTTTTTTAAATAAATAATACATTCAGTACATTACACATATGACCACTGATCTTCCACAATAAACCCCCTCCACAATTATAAGGCCTCATGTCATGGAAATGATGATGACCATGCACACGTATGTTGTTATGTAGTCCCTGGACCATGGAGACGTTCATGCAAAACTCAACTAACCATGAATATGTTCTACCTAGCATTAGCAGAGCTTTGGGCATTTATGAAGCACAACCAGCTGAGTGAATGCTTAAAGAGAGGCCCAGGGCTTGAGTGATACTGCAGCTAATGTGATGGATTTAGGATACCTTTTCACTGACTACAAATATAATGAGGTATTTGGGATGTCCTCTGCAGATCAACCAGTCTGCAATCAGCTACAATGGTCAGCAAGCTCAGACATGTCTGACAAGAAAGGCAATGTGAGGCAAGCACTCACTAACACGCTGCTTCTGGTGGGTTGTAGAAGACACAGTGATCATTACATTCATGTTAGGAAAACACCAAACATATCCATCCAACGGAAACGGAGTTCTACTATGTACGCGCGCCCCCAGCAGCCAGCAAGCATGCTACAGTATATGATACAGAACAGTGCAAAGCCAAGCATGACGCCAGCACAGTGCCCCCCCCCCCACAATACGATGTCATCTCCCCCCGCGTGTCAGCGCCTACCTCACATCCTCATTACATACCAACCTTTGACATTTCCCAAAAATTCTAAACCCGGCTCTGAAATTACACCCCCCCCCCCGTCATGCCTTTGTGTGTGTGTGTGTGTGTGTGTGAGTGGTGCGTACATAATGCGTATCACAATGCGTGTCACAATGCGTACATAGTGTGTGAATCCGTAAAAGTGTGTTTGTGTGCGTGCGAGAGTATGACGGTGTGCATATTATACACTTGTGGGAGTGTGTGTCTATAATACATAGGGTCATATTTACTGAAAGCTGCGGCTGAGGCCTGGTACTGGCGGCCCTCTGAGCCCGCGTCCATGGCCAGGTCATAGGAGCCCTCAGGGGCCCCGGCAGCACCGGAGGCCTGGGGCCAGCCCTGCTTCACCAGCAGCACTGTCCCAGACACAGACACAGAGAGATTACACACACAGCAACGCATACACGCACACACACGCCGAACAGAGACGGAGACAGAAGACAGACAATGACGGGCAGTGAAAGAACACCCAGGGGAATACTGTGCTATCGTGGGTTCCACCGTGTCGTGGTCATGCTGGTCACCGGCAGGGAGCTGACCAGGGTCGAACAACATGAAAGAAGCTCCCATGTGAAGTTGGAGGAGCCCTTGCATGTCCAACGAGACAGCTACACACGTTGTCATGCCAAAGACACCGCGGAGACTTTCCACGAGCCTTTAAGTGCTCTAGGCTGGCCCAGTCCTGTCTTAGATCAGCTCGTGAATAAGACCAAATGTACTTGCGTTGAGGAATTTTGACAAAAGAACAATGGACCGTTGACTGAAAAATTGAGTGAAGTTGTTAGAATTTGATAAAACATTTGGCTTTAGCTGTGAATACTGGGTTTTCACTCACTCCTCGTCCCTTTGGAAAACTACGAGAACGATTTGCATCACATTCTGATCACAGCAGTCAAGGACGGTGAATGGACAGCGGGGCACGGAGTACCAGCTCAGAGGGAGCAGAGTGAGCTCAGCTACACAAACATATCTGGAAGGAGGGCAAGTGTTAGGGAGTAGGCAGCGTCTAATTCAAAAAAGAACATCGGAAATCTCAGGATTTTTAACTTCAAATTGGATTCCAGAAAATCCAGAAACACTTCAAAATTATTCCCAGGGGCAATAACTGCCAAGTACATTTAACAACTTTCTGAGGGTTTCTGTGTCATGGAAGATAAAGATAACACTTTATCATTATTTTACCTAGTTATTTGTGTGTTTGTGCTAACAGCACCATTTGTTAGGAAATGTTGACAAATGATGCTATTACACTCTCTGTCCATACCACCTGCTAGGAACTGTGTATGTGACTGTCATAGGACTCTCTGAATAGACCCTTGGACCATAGGTTGGAACATACCATACAAGGGTACTATGTAGAAAGAACCTTTCTTATAATAGACTGTGTAATGGTTGGCTATGACCACTGATCGCCTCTTATGTGTTCTGGCATAAAAGACTGTTAACTTTGTAATCATTGGAGAACATGCAAGAACTATGGACGATCAACATCTTGGACTCATGCGGAATAAAGAAAGTTCACCCCTGAACTTCCGGTTTAATGGTGTTGTTCATGGATCGAAAGTGGACAAAAGCTAACAACTGGATTGCCAGAACGATGTCTTTTGTGGTCTTTTTGCCAAGGTACAAGTGCCGTAAGAGAGAGTCACAAACACGTCTTTAAAAGTATAACTGTCTGTAGTACAAAAGAGTGGCATACATCCATTGAAAGGAAAGAGCCAGGGGAAAACGCTGGTGGTCACTTTTTGCTGTGACTTTCACAGCCAGAGCTATAAATGAACTGGTCCAGAGTCATTAGTAGCAGTTGACTTGTCAGACAATTTTCTTGACCAAAGCACTTAACAAAATAATTCCTCAGAAACTGTGGAACTAGGAGGTTTTCATTTTGCTCTATGATTACTACAAGCTAATCTACTAAGATAAAGGTAAGCATAGAAACATTTTCGAAAATGAGGTCAAAAATGATATTTGTGAGATAATGATATTTGTGAGACAAAATAACCAATGCAAAATATACTATTCTAAAAGGTCACTGAAGATCCACACACACACACACACACACATGAAGATTACAAAACAGTGTATGCAAACATAGTGCACAAACACATATTAAACACAAAAGCCAAGAGAAAACACACAGAGTACACATTAACATATACAGTACATCTTGAATATAGAACTTCAACATGCTGACACACAAGCACACACACACACACACACACACACACTGTTCATCTGTTCTATTGCCAAACATGGGCTTTTCAGACATATTTTTGTGTTTTATGCCTAGTGAACTTGACCCAGTCTAGTCAGAGCTACACTGTCCAATAGAGGCCAAACAGCACAGCTCTCACTGAACTAACCTTGTCCTTACAACTTCTGTTACAATTTGACTCCTATTTCTTTCCCTTCATTTTTTAACATCTTTGGAAAATGGCCCAAGTGTGTAACTGTTAGTTCAGCCAGAAATTGCCATGTTTAACCGTTCATTGGAAACATTCACAGTAACAATTTTTACAGGTCTTGGCGTTAGGTTCTGCTCCTCTGGGGAAACTCACACATGATCAGGTATACAATACTACTAATAATGATATCACACCATAACATCCTTAATAGCAATCCCCATAGGCAATGACCAAGGTACGCAGTTCTGATCCCCCTGTGAAAAGCCACCACAGAACCACACAGGTGGAGGCAGAGTGGATGGAAGGGTTCAGACATGCATGCCAGTAAGACAGGTGCACATCAGAGTATGTAACCTGACCATTAAACAGTCAGTATGAAATCTGATACTGTGATTGGAGGGATCCCTGGCGTCAGCTGATACGTCACTGACCAATGACCACTCTGGTTTCCTGTCTGAACTGGCTATGCTAATTTTACAGAGTCTAATTTGATGGCCATTAAACACTCTGGAACTCCAGTAGACATGCAGTAAGTATAACAAATATGGACCACCACCAGTCACTACAGAAACTAGCCACCATTTTAAGGGGTTAGAGGTTAAAGCATCTGATGAGTAACTGAAAGGTTGCTAGATTGAATAAGAAATGGCAAGCGCCAAAAGAAGCTGCTATTCTTCCTGATAACATATAGAAGCAAGACAAAACCTAACGTGACATTAAAAACATCAACAGACAAGTATGGTACTAAAACAGAACTACATACATATAAAATGATAATGCACTGATAGACATGTTCAGTGCAGAGTTGTCCTGCTGAATTGTCTTATTACAGGCCAATACTGATCTATTTGTGTTTATTTCTTTTTTGGGGGTGGCTGGGGGTGTTGAGATCTTGGACTGGTAGTTCTCCACACCAAAATAATTCAAGTGACATGGGTATGAATACACAAAACCACAACTAGTCACAACATGGCATAATATGCTACACCATAATGTTGTATCCAGGTGTGTTGAGCATAGGAAGAGCTCTTGGCTGTTGTATACTGGCCATATAGACTGAAATGACACGTCATAATCCCCATAAAACCTAATGGCAAAATGTGATAAAACCATTGTCTCCATTGAATCATTCATTTTTAGTGTCTGTGTTTTAAAATACAAGGTCCAACATTTGAAAATGTCAAAGTCAGAACTTCATGTTAAGATTTAATATACAATTTGGTATTTTTAACACATTTCTTAGAAAAACAATTGATGCGGTTAATCTTTCCTCTACCTTTAATTAGTAGAGACTTGTGTACATATTGTGGACATTTGCCCCCTGATCACAGTGAAGATATGCTACATTGTTCTGGGCCAGCTGCGCCTTCTCATGTGTAGCAACATCCAACCATATGACTGGGAAATTGACAGGATAAGAACAAACTAGAGCCTGCATGATTGGGCAATGGTCAAGATCAGATTTAACTATAGCCTACAGGACTTGTTTGTTCCAGTGTTGAATAAGAAAAGTTGAGACACACTTTGTCAAAGACAGACCCCTCATGAGGTCAGGTACAACAAACATACCCACATGAGAACAGGTGCAGCAAATGAAACAGGCAAATGGGAGTGAGGACTTACATTATGCAAAAAGGACATTGGAAAATTGCAGTTTGTCTAGAAGACAGCAGTGCATGCATATTGCAGTAAGTGATTTCAATGGAGGCAGAAGACCATAGAATGCATTCCCCCAGGGACGTAAGGAAAATGGACTAGACTGTGTGAGTGAGCAAACAGCGGGATGCCAGAACGACATTGAATGTGCTTTGGACGACGCATATCTCGACATCGACTGTTCGCTTGGAGTTGCTGCAATGAAGCAGGGCATTTGTCACAAAGTGGATATCACAAAATCTGGCAGAAAAACTGTTTTAAAATAAAAAATATATTAAATTAATAATTTAATTGAGAAAATAGGAGTAGCAACACAATTCAAAATTCACCCCAACCATGGTGTGTTGTTATGTGGATGTTCTTACTTTTACAAAGTCTATATCACCAATCTCATTCAATCAATATGTGTTAGATTACAATGCATTCTCTTTAGCAGGGGCAATTGACTGCAGACAACCTAAACAAATACAGCCCCATTTCCAACCTCCCATTTGTTGCGAAAATGCTGGAGCAGTCAGTCGCCACCCATCTAAAGTGTCACATGACCAATCACGACCTGAATGAACCTCTCCCTTTTTGGTGTTTTGGGCCAGAGACTGCCCCTGTCAAAGTCACCAACAACCACTTAATTCCTGCTGACTCCCGCCTCAACATCCTCATCCTTCATGGATCTCTCGGCTGCCTTTGACTCTGTCAGCCACTGCATCCTCCTTGACCACATGGAAACAGTCCTGGGCATTCCTGGAACGACGACTGGTTCCGATCCAGTGTGGCTGATCGGCAGCAGTTTGTTTCACTTCACTACATCAACCCCAGCCCCTGTCAACCAAGGCAGACCTCAAGGTTCTGATACATGGACCCCTGCTGTTAATGATCTGCGTCGTACTTGGTGCCAGATCTCAGGTTCCAGCTATGCAGAGGACGCCCAGATTTACATCCGTAAGATACACATCTCGTACCTCTCCCTAATCTCTGATCAAGTTTCTCAAGGACATCCAAAACTAGACGATTTCTTATCTCCAAGTGAATAAAACTGGGGTCATATTGGTGGCTCCTATGGCTCTTCTCCAGAAAGTCCATGACCTTGTAACGTCCACCGATTGCATACACTTTCCAACTCGGTCCGTCCCTCATGGACCCTGTAACGGAGACCCTCATATATACACACCTTTGTTAAATCTGTCCTATCCATGGTGTGAGACATAGCCCAGCGTAGCTCAGTGCATGTCTGGGTCTGTGCATGCGTGTGGGTGGGTGGCCATCCATTTCTGTGTGTTCTTACCTGGGGGATAGCCTGGGCTGCTGGTCTGGTAGAGGTTGGGTGTGTATGTAGGAGCCTGAGGATAGCCAGCAGGATAACCTTAGAGAGAGGAAACAGGCTTTTTAGAACATCATGGCCTGATGGTGTGTTTGCCTGTACAGGTTGCACTGTTTTGGTGGGGACCACTGAGCTTTAGTTGGACTGAGCAACCACAGCGTTCGCTTTCGCTTACTGAGATCGCAGAAATCTGAAAACCTGGGAGTTCCCTTCATTTGTTTTGTTTCAATTTGTGATTTTCACTCCCTACCCTAAATTGTTGTGGTTATTTTCATTTTACTTTTCTGTAGCAGTTTTCTAGTGAATGTCCATGGTGGCTGTTTGTTATGCACTTACTAAAGTTGCTTGGCCAGCATGCACAGAACACCCCCATGATGCCTATAGTACCTCTTAAGAACCACACTGGTTTTATTTTGCACCATCAGTGAATTATTTTATTAGTTCCCTTCCTGTGTAGTTATTAGTGACTATAATGCTGACTTTGGTTGTGATCTTGTAATTGCTGGCATTGTCCATTCTCCATTGGTGGTCTTTAAATAATTTACATGCCAGTACAACATTGTTAAATGAAAGGCCATGTAATATAAGTATTTTCATTTGGTGACCAGAGATCAAGAGTGATATTAACAGGAATAGTGACAGGATTGTGATTAGAGTGTGTTTTGATGATAAATCATAAAATAATATTGTACAATTTGTCTAGCTGTTTTGTAGATAAATGGACAGCAGATGGACAAGGCCCGTATCTACCAAAGTAGAATTTAACTGGTGAACCGATGAAAAACCAATTTTTTAAAGCAAAGATTTTGTAGAATTAATTACCACTGCCTGCTTCCCTGATTGCCGTCGTGATGACACGTGTTTTAAAGTGAAGCCATACAGATAGGCTGTTATCTAGATTTGAAATCTTAAGTAAAGACGTTCGCTCACAGATCTTTCTTTGACTGTGTTTCTCAGGGTGTCATAGCTTTAGTGCAGTAGCAGCTGTCTAAAGTTAGTCAAAGGCTGCAGATAAAGAAGACATGCATGATAGGCAGTTGATTGATACAAAACAAAAGCTGTTGTGTTACAAGCTCAATGCCATCCATCTCTTGATATAATCTAAACTCTGGTGATATAATTT
Source organism: Esox lucius (assembly GCF_011004845.1). Lineage (NCBI taxonomy): Eukaryota > Metazoa > Chordata > Actinopteri > Esociformes > Esocidae > Esox > Esox lucius. The sequence continues at coordinate 30,254,612 of NC_047575.1, forward strand.
TTATGATATAAGCTAGTTGGCTTGGCTGGCTAGCCAATGCTTTTAACAAAATTGTCTTGATTAAAAAAATTATTGTCTGGTAGTTTTATTTCCTAACATCAATGGGATTAGGATCCTGGCAAATATCCAAGCTACACAAACCTAACTAGTATTGACACTGGTGATAATTAACTAGCTACATTTTTGTGTAGCTACATTTACACAGAGCTTCAATCCATGAAATATTGACTGTTGACTATATGCCAGTGAATTACAAGGGTAGAATTATATTTTGTGAAAGACTTTCCTTTATTTCAATACAGTGATTGACCCAGAGTTTCTTTCTTGATTGACACAGAAGAAAATGAAAAGATACAGCCAAAGCTAAACTCTGGGAAGGCAAGATATACATGAGAAAAAGAATGAGAAGGTGAGGTGATGGAGGTGAGATGAACAGAATATTTTCAAGAAACAGATAATTAGAAATGAAGGTTACACTTTTCAATCATGCTCAAAGTTACCTAGATCAATGGAAATTGATGGGACTACTTGGTTTAGACAATACAATGCTTTTTATTGGTAGGAATTGCTTCTATATGTTATCAGTTAGATGTTATCTAACTGATAACATGTTATCGAGTGCAGACATTTATGCAAAAGGGCTTCATAGACATAAAGTCTGAAATATCAGTGTACTTGTGTCATAAACCAATATTAATTATATAACTATGCATGTTTTAAGTTTAATAAGGTATACAATCTTCATGTATCGGACCTCTTTGTCCAGCACAGATGCTCAATTGGATTGAGATCTAGGGAATTGAGATCTTGTTGTGTTCCTCAGACCATTCCTGAACCATTTTGGCTTTGTGGCAGGGCGTATTATCCTGCTGAAAGAGGCCAATGTTATCAAGGAATAATGTTTCCATGAAAGGGTGCACATGGTCTGCAACAATGCTTAGGTAAGTGGTACGTGTCAAAGTAACATCCACATGAATGGCAGGACCCAAGGTTTCCCAGCAGAACATTGCCCAAAGCATCACACTGCCTCTGCCGCCGTCCCTCCTTCCCATGGTGCATCCTGGTCCCATGTGTTCTCCAGGTAAGCGACGCACACGTACCCGGCAATCCACGTAATGTAAAAGGAAGCGAGATTAATCAGACCAGGCCACCTTCTTCCATTGCTCCATGGTCCAGTTATGATGCTCACGTGCCCATTGTAGGCGCTGTCGGCAGTGATGGGTCAGCATGGGCACCCTGTCTGCAGCTACGCAGCCCCATATGCAACAAACTGCCAGCCTTCGCTCCCCACGTGCATCAATGAGCCTTGGTCGTCCATGACCCTGTTCACCACTTTTCCTTCCTTGGACCACTTTTGATAGGTACTGACCACTGCAGACCGGGAACACCCCACAAGGGCTGAAGTATTGGAGATGCTCTGACACAGTCGTCTAGCCATCACAATTTGGCCCTTGTCAAAGTCACTCAGATCCTTACGCTTGCCCATTTTTCCTGCTTCTAACACATCAACTTTGAGGACAGAATGTTCACTTGCTGCCTAATATATCCCACCTACTTTCAGGTGCCATGATAACAAGATTATCAGTGTTATTCACTTCACCTGTCAGTGGTCATAATGTTATGGCTTATCAGTGTATGTAATAATTGTAATGTAAACAAATTCCTGTAGGGGTGTCCAGAGAGGAGCTAGTTGGCACAAAGGGTATAAACGACCTTTCTGACCTCCGCACTGCAATTTGACACCCTCTTGTAATATAATCTCACTGTTGTGGTTAGGTTTTCAGTGTTCATCTTGGGAGTGTTTTGTACTGATTCAAGTTAACAAAGAGAAGACATTGTTGTTCTATGTGATCAATTCAAACAATGAAATAATAAACTCCCTAAAAAAATGATACATAATGTTACATTTAAATAATGGAATGGATATATTTTTTTAAACCCTGCCTGGTGGACCCTTAACGCCTCTATGACAGCATAGTGCTACAACAGCGTGCCAGCCAAGAATCTTTCCAGTCGCTTGCCCGAACTACTCAAGAGGCTAATTAGCTGGCAGTTGAATGGTTGGTTGGGGTAATTGTTGTAATCTTTGATTTAGATTTTCAGGGATTTGGGAAGGCATACCATTTGGCTTTTACATGATGGAGGGGCCTCTTTGAGTACACTGTTATTGATGATATCATCTTTTGGGTCATTTAATTTTGCATTTTCTTCAGGGACACTGGATTTATCAGGAAGTGAGTGGGGATTTTAACTTGGCGGTCAATAACAGCCTTTCCACTCTGGGTCAAGAAGGGATCTTGAGGCCAGGACTGTACTTGCTGTTAGTGGTCTTTAACTGTAAGCATTTCTACTGTCCTCTTCCACAATGTTCCCATTATGTTCCAGCATTGTCATGTTTCTGCTATTAACGATGATATCCTTTTGCCAGAAGGTCTTTTAGGCCTGGGATTTTTTCAGAAGTTCATATTTTGGTTTATCAGAGCTGTACTTCATGTACTCTCTTTTGTTTCTTTTGAATGGGCTGGATAATGTAAGTGAGGGACGTTTGGGGTGGTCTTGGGGGTTTGACAGAGCACTGTCAGGCAGTGAGGAGAATCTGATACAGCGCTACAACTCGCTGGCTCAGAGAGGGAGGTCAGGGTCACAGGGGGTCAGAGGTCAGCTATTGGTGGACACTATGTCACAGTTGGCTGCCACTTTGCTGTTTTGTAATCATATGATCTTTAAGAAACACCATATCTCTTATACTTGGCTTGTAGGTTTCTCACTGATTTCTCACAGATGGCACATATTGGGATATGGGGACGGGAACAGATATGGCAAATGCAAATGAAATATTAACATATCACTACACAACTGATGGATACTACAGTGTAGCATAGCTTTCTCCAGTATACTACAACTCTCTCAGTGGTAAACCATAGCTTTTGGACCTACTATGGGGGTAAAATATCCTTGAAAATAACCAAGGAATATCACAGAATCACAGCATCAGTCATTAAACCTCTGAAGCAAGAGAATTGTTTTCTTTTCTCTTTTCTCCTCTTTCCAACACAAACTGAAGAAATTGAATAGGAAGTCCACTAAAATGAAAAGAACATTTTCATTTCATTTTCATTTTCTAAAGGCATAAAGGATAAAGGCCCTGATGGTTCTCCACTGCATTTATTATAGCATAATTATAAAGTAAGTAGTATCGTTATCGGTTACTGCTTAACTGGGTCAAAAGGGATGAACTAAAGAACTAAGAAACTGGAAATTTCTCTCAGTGGGGACTTCAACGTACTGCCCTTGTATAAGTAGCTCATCTCCACTGTAAATCCGGTCAAGGAGATGACAAGACAGAAAATGGAAAGCTATTCAAATGAATCACAAGAGAAAATCCAAGTAATTTCATCCATTGTTAATGTGAGACAAGGAGAACAAGGAGAGGATGTGGAGGAAATACAAAGGTAATATGATGCATAGAATGAAACAGGGCACCAGCCACTCTGTTGTATTGTATGTTCATGACGTAACTGATCCATATGAAAACTTGATATGACTAATGAAACTCACCTGCGTATGCTATGTTCTTAGGATTCCCATAGGGTGTCCCGGGCTGGACAGGACTGTACACAGGATTCATGTTGGAAGACAGTCTACCCTTACTGCAGGGAGAACAGAGAAAGGAAGAGCAACAGAGATACATATGGTGAGAGGAAAGACTCGCATTGTGCCTAAGAATAGCCCTTACCTGTGGTAAACTGGCCATACCCCAATCCCCTTGTGCCTTGTTGCTTAAGTGTATCGTTGCCGTGCGTCTTTTTCTCCAGATGTCCCCTCTGAAAGGTCATCGGCTAACTCCATCACACTCATCTACCACCTCATTCCTCTCAATCAAGCCATGGCCTCAATTTCTGCCTTCGTAGGATGCAGCGTTCAAAGGCTAACCTGTCTTGATATACTGCTCGTTTGTTTCTTGCTTTTGAAGCAATGACATTTTTATGATAAAAAATAAGAGAGAGAAAGTCAACAAACATTTAGCGACCATTAAGAATGTTAGTTTGGCTTGCGATACTACTCTCTCACCACTTAAACCCCTCCCACATCCCTCCCGCCTGTGTGTAACCTAAGCAACCAGGAGCCTCTCAGAAGTCTAGAGGGCAGCCCAGGGACAAAAGGATTGCAAAACAACTAGCGAGCTGCTGCTCTGTGAGTGGTCATGGGCAGCCTGACAGTATGAAGGAGGCGCATAGATGTCCATTACATTGTAGCCTGACAGTATGAAGGAGGCGCATAGATGTCCATTACATTTAAATCATTTTAATCCTTTTGACTCAGATAAGGTTTATGCAATCAGATGGAGTATATAAAGTGTGTGTGTGTGTGTGTGTGTGTGTGTGTGTGTACACACTTAATATCTCAGGGATAATCTAAAAAGTTTGACACCAAAATAAAATCATAAAAATAAGGAGGAATAGGAGGGAAAAAAAGAATGCGTGTATGTGGGTATCTGTATGTACCGGGGACTGCATAAGTATTCACCTCCCTAGGACTGTTAAGGTCAAAACACACAGATGCCAAGCGTTAATGGTGTCATTATGAACCTTTCAATTCACATCTATTTTCTGTCAATGTATCAGCTCATTTTACCACAGCTGCCTTTAGAAGTTACTTAATTAGTTGAATAGAATCTGAGTGTAACATGATCTCAGATGAACAACCCCTGTCTCTGGAAGTCCTCAGTATACGGCAAAGAGCATATCCAAAACAACCACACAATGAAGATCAAGAAGCTTTCGAAACAAGGCCAGGAGCAGGTTCTGGAAAAGCCTCAGTCAATTTTGAAATATCAAAAAGATCTTTCACATTTGAAACATCCCCAGAGTAATTAAAAATCCATTATTAAAAAATAATCTAAGAACATTGCAACAACTGCCTAGAGCACTGAGACCCGGGGTAATGTAACTAACCAGGGTTCCCTGAGGAACCCTCACGGGGCTGTCTTTTAACACATTCAGCGTGGCCTTGTCCTCATTCGTATGGCTTCTCCGTCATTCTAACCGACACCTATGGGATGTGGTGTGTTTCGGCCTGGTGTCCACCACTGCTCTCCCTATCCATCTGAGCTGGCGTTAACCCCTCTCACCAGCAGCACTGGGCAATCTCTCGAAAAAGCGGGTTGAATTTCTGCAGCATTTGAGGTCGGGTATGAGCTCCTCTGCTCCTCGGCCAGGTTTACACTGGCCTCCGCCGCGTTACCGTTCAATCTAGAACTTTTCACCGCTTTTTTCTGTCAAGCAGGACGCCATCCCTATGGCTGGCTCCAGATGAATACTATAAGGCGAGTGTGGCAGCCAACCCCCAGTTCCACTACACCGTGGGGGGGGGCTCCCAGCTAGTTTCACACCCTAATGGACTTAACAGGCATGAAATGGTGTAATATTGCGCACCTTTGACGTAATGCCTAGGGCAATCTTGGCTTGTTTGTTCCACAAGTTGGCCCATGCCGTGGGCATAGTTTGCCGTTGGGCACAGTGGTAATGTGCTGCTAACACGAATGCCGAGGAGGAGTAGAGGAACGTACTCAAATCTCAATCCCACTGGTTCACTGACAGTAAGGTGGGATTGCAACAAAGCTTTGCCACAATTTGTTCACAACAAATATTTTAACTTGATGTTTAACAACTGAACCACTGACTAGTCTATGCACATATTTGAATGGCACAGGAGAGAAGAAAAATTATTGCCTACGCTCCTTACGAGATATGGTTTAACAGGTCAGGAAAAGGAAATAACTTACTTGCACAGGCAAGGGTTATATTGGGCCAGGTGATCTGAGACCCGGCTTCTTTTTTTAAACCAACTGCTCATGAAACATTGCTGTCCACATTTGTTTTTCCAAAGCAAAAGGAAATCAACAGCAAATTCAGATGGCTGTGGCATTCTGTCTAAAGAGAACATTCCTATTCCTAGCCACTTTGAAATGATCCTACAAGTAGAGAAGCATAAATGTCCAGTCAGTGCACAGTGCACACTTCTTAATGCAATCATGAGAATATGCACCTTTAAAAGCAGTTGGTGGCCGTTTTTAAAAGAAGTGGATCAGGTTTGTGTGATACTAACTTTATTTCTGAGCTCAGAAGAAAGAACAACCTTCACGATTATAAATGTATACACCTGCCTGATAAAATGTAACAATATGTTGTGGGCCTATTTCTGGAAGAGATGATGCAAATGGACAGATAGAACACTTGTCAGATGATATGGACCAATCCAATATGATACTGGGCTTTTTGGGAAGATGTTCTTGATAAGGGACCCTTCACCTGCAAAATGTTGGTTTAACCCCTGGAGAGAGGGAATATATATATAGAGAGAGTGAGGGAGGGGAAGTGAGAGAGTTGGTGGCATATTTGTATAACATAATCTGAAGAGTAAAGATGCTTAGAATGCTTCAAGCTAACAGTCTGTGTCTGTTTGTGAGTGATTTAAATCATATTCATAACCTTTGGCAATAGCTGACAACATCAGTTGGTAGAGAGCACAAATCAAACATTGAAGAATCAGAGCTGTTTTCAGCTGAAGAGGAGGCCAAATATTCAATAGAAAGGCTAAGGAGGCTTTTGCTGGCCAAAGGCTTTGTAAGCAAGTACTACATTACGTTTATAGAAATAAAATGTGTTCTGCTATTTGGAAAATCCAATTACAAGATGTTAACAAATGTGTTTTTCATTTTCAACATACTTTAGAAGAATTAAAGGAGAAATATGTAGAGGTTCTATATCGTAATATCAGAAAATATGCTGAATATACTGTATCTGTACTAATAGTGGAATGATAGGGTTTCACAATATTTGTTCACCTTGAAATTATTCTGGGTGCACACAAAAGTGCCTCTTAAAATGCAGACTTTCTATTGGACAAACATAAGTTTTCAGAAGTTTTCAAAAGGAAAAGCTGCACCATCCCTTTCCTCTATTGACAAAAAATGGCAGTGGGAGAAAACTGATATTTCTCTGTCAATTCTACACTTCACTCAATTTCTGTTAAATTGGGTAGTGTAGGGGATCATTTAGATTTCTTTTTTATATGAAACATTTCACAGCTTTTTTGAGCTGTTCAACCAAAAGTTTAAATAAAACACTAGAAAGAAGGGGATTGGGGGAGCTGGCTAGAATGCAAACTTTGGTTCCTGCAATTCACCTACTCTATCCCCCACAAAGACAATGAATTTTGTTCCTTCAAGAAAAGCGTCACAGGGCCAATATCTTTTGTATACACAGTACCAGTCAAAAGTTTGGAAACAATTATTTAAGTGAATGGGTAAGTGTGTCCAAACTTTGGACAAGTACTGTATACATGGGCCAGTGAGTACAGCTCACATATATTGTCAGTATACATGCAGTATATGGACACAGTCTGTCTAGCTGGCAGTACTGTGCCACGGAGGTAGGGAGGATTTTACAGGGTCTCTGAGCTACTACCCACTCACTGCAGAAAGGCCAGCACCTACCTCAGCCTTCCCAAAATAAAACTGCTGGGTTCTCTGTGAGACAAAGAGGCTGCTCTGATAAACACAAAGCATCACAACTCTGTGGGCTCTGAGGATTTGTAGGACAGCAGAGCACCAGCAAACGGCTTGAAAATTACTTGTAGGTTTTCATGCAAAACGCATAAACGTAGGCTTTGTGCAGGATGTACAGGATTATAAATCACTGTGTAACACAAAGCCTATGCTCGATCCACTGTGTACCAGTTAAAGAGATATATAAGAGAGTATATCTTTGAATCACTTATGTTTGGGGTTAGCGTTTAATGTAATGTATGTACGGTTCGATATGAGGGTCACTAAGCAGCAGATGAAGAGAGACAGGAGAATGATATGGTGGATTGGTAAAACATACAGAGTGGGAAGTGTGGTAAGAGGACAAAGTAAGAAAGCCTTTGTATCTCTGTGGATAGACTGAAGCACTCCTGCCAGTGTCTGGTTAACCATAGATCCTTCCATATAGAAGGGGACGAAGGGGGACTCAGAAGCTTCAACGCAACCATCTCAATCAACCGTTTACTAAATCTGTTTGATACCAGCGTTCACTGTAATATACATGTAGCATAGTAAAGCAGAGTAAAACAGAAATGGTTTCCATTAAAATTCAATATGGAATTCAGCATCCTCATAGGACACCTGACATAATGGAGATTTATTTTGATTGACAAAGAGTATCCATTTCTTTAACAAAGAATATGGTACAGTACAGATTACTTCAACAATGGCTATCCCATCAAACACTGGACTAAACAATAAACCCAAAATAAATTATCGTAAGGTGACATTGGTTTTATGTTGGGAGATACATAAAATAATATATGTTGCTTGCATAAGTATTCAATCCCAACACATTAATATTTGGTTGACCTACCTTTTGCTGCAATAACAGCTTCAAGTCATTTGGGGAAAGTATGTACCAGCTTTGCAAATGCTTTTGGCCCATTTGTCTTAGCAGATTTGCTCTAGAATGTTTAGGTTGATGATGGACGGTTGGACATCCATCTTTTTGTTCTTGAGACACTCCAATTGTGCTTTGGCCTTGTGCTTGGGAGTATTGTCCTACTGAAAGGTGAACTTTCTTCCAAAAGTCAGGTATTTAGTGGAGTAAGGTAGGTTCTCTTGAAGAACTTTCCTGTATTTTTCTACCTCCATTCTTTCTTGAATTTTAACAAGATGCCCAGTGCCTGTAGTTGAGAAGTCTCCTCAAAGCATAATGCTACATACTTCACTGTACGGATGTTGTGTTTTGAGGCACATTTTTCTTACAAATATTTAAACATAAAACCAATGTCATTTTACAATAATGAAAAGAACATTCATTGTACCATTTGCAATTCATACTTCAATTCTTAAACAGAATACATACACTGTTTGGAACTTAAAGTGTGGCCATTCAACTTTGCATTCATCACACTGGTGACAGGTTTTGAGTTCAGTAAGAGGTCAGAGATGTTGAAGCATAATCACACACCTGTAGCCTATTAGTGAGGAGAAAAGTTTCAGAACGTTGTAGATAGAAATGTGATGTCATTCCAAGTCAATGTTCTGTAACTTTTCTCCTTTCCTGAACATATTCTGGACCAATTCACAACACTGACAGGGGTGGCGAGGGTTTAAGGCATTGAAGTTATTCTACACTGACCTCTTCAGGTTTTGAGCACTTTCAGGTTGGTACAAGAAACTGAATTGGTCGGTGGGGTGCCCTCCGGCCATTCTTGTGGCAATGCTAGTGTAGTGGTGGAGAAGGAAATGGCAACGCAAATCTGTGAAAATCAAGAGCAAAAGACCCATGATTATAACAGAAGCAGATTGTTTGGCAGAGTAATGCAGTAGCCATAGATCAGAGAGCGGTAAGAAGAGAGATGGAAAAATACATTTACGGAGATAAAAAGATAAAGGGGAGATCAGAGGAAGGAAGAGAGAAAGAAAAAGTGAGAGAAAGATCATAATAATCAGATAATAACATAGAGCAAATAAAATAACATTGTAGGTGTAAAGTAACCAATAAAAGCAGATGGCAGGTTTTAGATTCTAATAAAACACCAGAGTAATATTTTTTTTATGATTATAAGCATTTTTTTTTATGTTCAATCGACTGTGATTTCAGGAAGTTACAATTACCCATGGCATATTGACTAATTACGATGACATTTAAAAATGTGCTTTTTGATTAAAATGTCCTAATTTGGATGCATGATTTGGATAACATTTGAAATTGCTGTTTATTAGAAATTTACTATTTTAATTTAGATTTTCATTTCATTTGGATTTAATTACATAATTGGAAATAATACATGCTGTGTAAAATACAACAAATTATTTTCAAATTATATAATAACAAGAAAACCATACAATTTATTAAGGAAACATTTGTTCAGTGGGCCGTTTGAATAGTGTTGTTTGGCAATGAAACCTTAACCATTGGCTTATAATCGTCTTAATCTACCAACCAACCATCTCCCACAACACCTCCTCCCAAATTAATTGACACTGCACTGACTTGGTGGACTACAAGTAATTGCGGTTTTATAAACAAACTGTGATAAAATAATGTTACTAGCTAGCTAACTAGCCATATTCTATTGAATGTCTTAGTTGTTAGACACTTTTTCATGTCATATAATGTGTCTGGCTTGGGCTTAGAAGTGTATCCATGAATGGAATCCTTAGGTAGATGTACATTGCTTGTATGCACTGTAAGCATCAGGGTAGGGATGTGCATGACAAATATTTTCATTATCGATAATTCTTCAACTTTCGTGGTCGAATAGTCGACACCACTCACTCATGCCAAAAAGTGAGGTATTAAATGAAGAAAAAATTATTATAAATTGTAATATGTTATGCAATAAATTCAGCGTTTTATTTACAATGTAGTTAACAACTTCGATAACGTTTTAGTGTATTGTGAACAATTAGGCCAGATGTACTTTTACTCAGAAGACATTCAGATTCTGAAATTCCGTAACAGCAGCAAATAACCTAATGCATAGGCCTGTCAAGTCGTTAGTATTTTATAACATGTTATTTATTTCAACATTTATTTCAAATTGTTGTTACAAGCTTTTACATTAATTACAATTGCAAATGAACTATAAACGCAGTCAAAACAACGCGCATTGTCTCCCATGAATTAGCGCAGAGATATGTATGATTTTCCTTAAATTAGCTAACGTCTTTGTGTCAAAGTTCTCTGGCCATAACAACAAAATACAAAATGTATTAGACTAGCCAGTTATTTTTTATATACAGTCCCTTAAAACTATACTTTCCAAAAGAAACTACACCTAATATATAGACTAACAGAGTTACATTAGTCTGCATTAAATCAAACAAAACTACCGATGCGTTCCAGTTCCAGTGACTATAAAATATCCCCGGAAGGAAGCTTAATAGGTATAAATTATATCAAATGAATGAACAAAAACCAAACAAAGTCTGGCTAGCGCATCCATATATTCAAGACCTTAACAAAAATGTAAAGAATCATTAAGCATGTCCATATTATGATAATTTATTCTTGTTTAGAAAAATGAGCAAGTCCAGGTGCTCCGGGACTAGATGAGTAGGCTTAGGTAGTCTGTAGACTATCAGGCCCACAGCCGAGAAAACCCTTTCAGCCGGTGGGCCACAGATGTTGCCGGGATGCACAGGCATGCTTTCGCTAACCGTGATAATTTCCGGTACGTGGCCGGATTTGTTTAGTCTACAAGAAATAACCCGTCATTAGGACAGAATATGTCCATAATATATCTCCTTTAATAGGATAATACTAGGGTCAACTTATTTTGGGTGTGTAAAAAAGTGCATTCTAAAACGCAGAATTCAGAATTCAAACTGCTGATGCTGCAATTCACTCAACATGGAGAATATATTCCACATATTGACCCGTTTTGCTTACATCTGTAAAATAACATGTCTCATCTAAGAGACACACTAACCCCTTCTGATGCAGAAAAGCTTATGCATGCATTCGTTTTCCCTAGAATTGATTATGGGAATGCAGTACTTGGGGCTCTGCCTGCAAACTCAATTCATAAATTACAGTTCATTGAACAATGCTGCAAGGATCCTGACACAAATACTGTAAGTCTGCCCATATCACCCACATTCCTGCTGACCTATATTGGCTTCCTGTCCTTCAAAGAATTTAAATTAAAATTCTCCTCAAAGTCTACAAATTCTTTAATAACATCAGACCTGCCTACCTGTCTGATCTACTCTCCCCCTACAAACCTCCAAACACCCCATGGTCATGTTACAGCTAACTGAGTCATGGACCAGGCTCTGAACAATGGGGGACCGTGCCTTTTCCTCCCATGCACCACACCTTTGGAACTCCCTTCCTGTCAATCTCAGGGTTGTTCACACTGTTGGATTTAAAAGCAGACCTCAAGGCACATCTTTATCAGCTGACCTACCCCTCCACCTCAACTTAAAATTACAAATATATTTTACTATATATTTTACTAATATAGCTTTTCATTTTC